>NW_022589732.1:6890760-7285747 GCF_004348235.1 Phoca vitulina
TGGACTCTGAGAAACAAACTGAGGGTTCTAGAGGGGAGGGGGGTGGGGGGATGGGTTAGCCTGGTGATGGGTATTAAAAGGGCACGTACTGCATGGAGCACTGGGTGTTACCTGCAAACAATGAATCATGGAACACTACATCAAAAACTAATGATGTAATGTATGGTGATTAACATAACATAAAAAAAATTAAAAAATAAAATAAACATATTACATTTTGTCTTTCTTGTCACATTTATGTAATTTTATTCTTATTTGATTACCTGTTCTCAGGCTACCTTAATAATTAATTAACTGATTAAGTAGCATCTGAGTGAATTGGGTGAGTTAGTTTTTATATCTCTGTGCAATTCTGTATATGTATATTTGCTTAGACATATCGATATTATAGTTAATATACAAATATTTTAGAATGCTATATATTATTGACTGTCTAGATATTGAAGAATTTTATGACCCAGTTGCCTATATTGGTGGCTCTTTATAGTGCATAGTTCTACTTATTTAGTTCTGATATGGATTTAGAATAAATAAGACTGCCAACACCACTTTTAATTATCAAGAGGATATTTAGATAGTAATGATTTAGTGTGTTAGTCACAGTCTCTATAAACAGAATCAATAAGATGTATAAATATATAGAAAGATTTATTATAAGGAATTGGTTCATGTGTTCTATTAAGCCTTCAACTGATTGGAGGAAATCTAATACATTAAGGAGAGTAATCTGCTTCATTCAGTCTACCAATTTAAATGTTAATATCATTCTTAAACATACTCATAGACACACTAAAATAATGTTTGACCAAATATTTGTGCACCGAATGGACCAATAAAGTGGACACAAAAAATTGACCATCACAGATAGCCTCTTCCTTGTTTCTAAAGTAGCATATTACTTTGGAAATTAGTAAGACTGCTAATGATCTTTTATCTCTGATTGATATTAAATTCTCAAACCATGTGCTGCTTCTGACTTTTGATAATTAGATGACATCCTGCCAAAAAGTTATCATGATGAGTCTATTAGAATTATTTCAAATTATTTTCATGAAAATGATGGTGAATACGTATTTTTTTTTAAAAATTACCATTGTTTATGAAGTGTTCACATGTAGCAAAGGAAATTGATTTGTTTTATAGTATTTATTCCAGAAGGAAGATATAAGAGTTTTCAGATCAAATTTATTAGGGGGATGATTTACCTTAGTGAAGGCAGCTACCATCTAAAACTAGATATGAACAACAATGGGATACATTTATCAAGAATTGTAGAACCCGTCATGGGGCTTAAATGTACACGGGGGGACCACATACCAATGACTGTTTTTAGAATAGATTCCAGGGCCAGGTCAGATGTTGCTCTAGGGCACAGATAACTTTCTATTTCTCTAACAACTGTAAGATTGAATTTATGAAAGGCAGATTTCTAGTATCTGGTTTCAAATTTATAAAACACAAATCCTAGCTTGTAAGCAAAGAGCAAATCAAATATTAAGTAAATTAATTTTAAAATGATAAAGCTGGGATTTGGTATGTCATTATATTAACAAACAACAGGACCCAATTCCCTGAGTGTCTTTGTGTGGCAGTGTCTCTCTAAAGCATTTACATACTCCTTCTCAGCTAAACTTTGTTATATTTCTTTGAAGTGTGGATTATAAGCCTCATTTTAAAATGAGTAAATAAAGGCTCACAGAAACTATGTAAATTATCCAAAGTCACAAATTAACATGGGCAAACTTCTTACTGTTGATGTAGCATCATATGAAATTGGAAAAACCTCTGGCAATGCTTGGAGAAAATTATTTTAGTTATCAAGGGCATCAGGTCTTACTTTGTGCAGATCCTTATAAAATATCTGTCAGTGGTCTTCAGAGTTTCCTTAATCTCTGAAATTTTTTGAACAATATTGTCTTCTGTGTTTCTGCTTCTCTCAGGAGAGATTATATATATTTTAGTAGATTTATCCTAAAGGCCTGTGACCTATACAAAATTGGAAACCACTAAATTCTATTAAAATATGTTCATTAAACAGGAAGCAATGAAGACCTGAAATGGTTATATTACTTAACAATGTTTAAAAGCAGATCCAGATTTAGAAGAAATGTCTGATATTAGGATTGGGGTAGGGAAAATACAAGATGAACTGTAGTATTTTGAATCATTAGAAAGTAAGAACTAAAAAGAAGTATTGAAAAAAAAAAAAGATGGGTCATATTAAGGTGCACAGGAACCAATCTGAAAGACCTCCCAATGGCCAAAACTAGAACAAGGTGGACAACAAAATGAATAACACAGTATTGATTTATAGTTCAAAGTATAAAGTAAATATCTGTGAATCATAGTGATGTAAGTAAATAATTCAATCAATCAATCAATGTGGGAGGACAGATAAATCTTCCTTAAGAAGAATTCCATATAATATATAGAGAAACTCTCTTCTCCTGAGAGATGGAATATAATTCCTTTCCCCTTAATTATAGGCTAGACTTAATTGCTCACTTTGAAAGAACAGAAAATAGAAAGTGAGAAATAATGACTTTAGAATAGAGAGAATAGTGAACACTGTCTTAACCAAGTGATCAAGGTTAACATCACCAGTGATAAGTTATATTGATGTCACATACCTCCTAATACAATGTGATGAGAAGGGCACAGCATCTCAGTGGTAATTTTTCCCCCAAATCCATAACTCCAGTGTAATAAAAAAATATTAGACAAACATAAATTGAAGAGCTTTCTACAAAATACCTAGTCAGTACTCTTCAAACTCGCAAGGTCATGAAAAACAAAAAAGACTGAAAAACTATTAGCTCCAAAGAAACTGGGATATAAAATGCAATGTGGATCCTATATTGAACATTAGAACAAAAAAAGGCATTAGTGGAAAAAAATTGGAGAAATTTGTATAAAGTCAGTAGAATAGTTAATAATAATATGTCAATCTTAATTTCTTAATTTGACAAGTAGGCTGTTATGTAAGATATTAATATAAGGAGGTTTTGAGTGAAGGGTATATGAGAACTCTTTTTACTATCTTTACCACATTTCTGTTAGTCTGAATTTTTTCCAAAAAGAAAATAAAAATATGCAGCCAGAAATTCAACCCATATCTATGGGATTCTGCTTCTTATATTTTACCTGCCAAACCAAATTGAATTTATTAAAATATATAACATGAATAAATATATTTAAAATGCATATCTATTCTCAGCTTGTCTCTGAGTTCATAAAGCAATCTTAGAAGTGCTGTTCTTATTGGCAGAAATGGTCATGGTATAATAAAGCATACTCTTTGGTTACAACCTAAATCTCCTGACATTTTCAAAGCAAATGTAAAGCTTTTTACAAACACTGCTGAATAATAATAAAAGGATATCTGCAGAAAATCTCTTTGATAAATTCTATTTCAGTGCTTCTTTTCCCTTTTATATCACAAAATTTTTATGATGATAGATTACTTATTTATATGCCAGGAAAAATTGCATTGTTTATATCACCTAAATAATAATGCCATGTCATTACAAATAAATGAAGTTCAGTTCTTATGATTCTCATTTGCTAGATATTGGAATTGGCATATCCAGAGACCATGATCTTGTAGTAATTGAGGGCATGAATAGGAGGCTTTCAATTGAAGTCCATAGACAGACCTGGCTATTTTTGATTAAGGCAGTAATAATATATTTTTGAAGCACAGAGACTTAGTAAAATGAGATACGGTTCTATTAAACAGTGAAAGGAAACTGCAGAGTTAGTATAAAGGTTCTAAAATATAATTAATGTAGTGCATTAATTAATTCAAACTCCTATAAACATTACTTGATACCACAGAAATTTAAATTTATCCATCATGTTTTTAATTATTTAAAACTTATCAGATAAGAGCTGAAACAATTTCAGACATAGAAATTTTAGGGCCTATTATCACTCCTGCATAAGCAAAGCAATGTTTCTGCCCAGCATTTTTTATGAAGGAAATGACAGGAAAAGCCTATTATCTTCATGAGTAAAAATACATTTTTTTTTTGTCCCTGAATTTAAGATGAGCATGGAAAAGTTGTTATATAAACCTATTATGTAGGTAATGTTTTTTTGGTACACACATAATTATCTTTTGCTATAAAATTCACGGCTGTTCTTTCAATCTGCATCCAGCAATAATCTCAAACCATTTTTCAGATGGAGAAAGAAGCCATTGGATAAGGTTATTGTCTAGATCTGTAATCTAGAAATGTAAAGAAATGATGTAAGTTTTCATATTATAGTAGGTGTAGTAATTGCCTTTGCATATTACTAAAAATAAAAATATTGGCTACTTTTAGAGCTTTGTCATTATTTGTCTGGGATACTTGACATTTAGGCATTTCTGTCGGTTTTCTGTATATCATTCTTCCATTCATCCTGTGAAACTAGCTCAACCTTACTTTTTTCCTAACATTCTTAACTTTATAAACTATACCTTATTACAAATATTTTTTTAAAGCTATTGTTGTTTGCATAACTGGTTTAGATATACAATAATTAATGAGCATACAAGAATATGAAAGGAGATCTTCTGGCCTATCTTCAAGTCTCTAGACAGAATAGTACCTGAATGGTTTAGGACAGATGGTTGTTTTCTTATTTCTCAGATAATCTTAATTTTCACATCTTTGATTATTTAACGTATTTTGTGAACTGCCAAGAATAGCTTTTTTTTTTTTTTTTCGACCAGGACAATTTCTAGCATAGCATAATCTAAAAGTTAAGGATCATTCTGGATGGTCTCAATAGCATTTGAAAACAGTGATTTTCCATTACTCCCACTGTTGCTAATAGCAATTTTGAATCATAAATTTTTAGAGGATAGTTATCCTTAATTTAAGTTTGACTTTTTAGTCATTAAAAAACTGTTTGCATTGTCCAAATTAGCCACAGTCCAAGTTACTATACACAAAGTTATCCAAAGTGCAAATTACTATAATAACCAACTGAAGTAGGGCCTGAGAATTAGCTTAATAATCACCAAAAGGCAAAACTGTGAATCTTGTTTCTACTATGTAATTTGAGTATATAAAAATCCATAAAAACTAAGAATCCATTTTTATGGGTCTAGATATTCCATTTCATGCTGATTTTTTTGAAAACATATTCAGAAATTATTATCCACATTACCCCCTTGGTAATTGTTCAAGTAGTTCTCATTTCAAAGCATTTTAGATGTCAATAATGATTTTTAAAGATAATTGATGTTCTTAATTAGGGAGCCATATTAGGACCAGTTATATTTGGCTTATATGTAAAATGGGTAAAAAATTTCCGTCAATGCTTATTGATGAATATCTCTGGGTGACTTCTAAATGTAAAACAGCATTTGTGTGCTACCCTGGTAAATATAGTAGATAAAGCCCAAACCACATGCTTAAAGATTTCACAGTATAATAAAAACAATTACTAAAATACGTATAATTAACTATAACTAAGTGGTACACAATAAGCAATATTTTTAAAATGCTATACAGCCTCAAAGAAAATAGAAATTGCATATATCTGTGTGTGGGAATAGAATCAGAAAGGGATTAGAGGAAGACATTCTTTAGAATTGGATCTAGTAAGGTGGTTATGGATTTTATAAATAATGGTTAGAAGAAGAGCCTTTTAGTGGTTCAATATTCACAAATCAATCATGATACATCACATCAGTAAGATAAAGGATAGGCGTGCCTGGGTGGCTCAGTTAGTTAAGCATTCTGTCCCCTGATTTTGGCTCGGGTCATGAGCTCATGGGTTGTGGGATGGAGCCCCACCTCAGGCTCCACACTCAGTGGGGAGTCTACTTGAGATCTCTCTCTCCTCTCCCTCTGCCACTTCCCCCACTTACCTGCTCTCTTTCTCTAAAATAAAGAAATAAAATATTTTTTTTAAAAAAGAAAGGATAAAAACCATATGATCATTTCAATGATGCAGAAAAAGCATTTGACAAAGCACAACATTCAATCCATTCATGAAAAAAAAAAAAAACTCAACAAAGTAAGTTTAGAGGGAACATATCTCAACATAATAAAGGCTTTATATGAAAAACCCACATGTAACATCATACTGAATGGGAAAAAACTGAGAGCTTTTCCACTAAGGTCAGGAACAAGATTAGAGTGTCCAGTCTCACCACTTTTCGTCAATATAGTACTGGAACTCCCTAGCCACAACAATCAGATATAAATAAATGGCAACCAAATTAGTAAGGAAAAAGTAAAACTTTCACTATTTGCAGATGACATGATACTATATATAAAAAACCTTAAACACTCCACCAAAAAACTACTAGAACCGATAAATGAGTTCAGTAAGGTTGCAGGATACAGAATCAATATACAGAAATCTGTTGCATTTCTATACAATAATAATGAAGCGGCAGAAAGAGAAATTAAGAAAACAATGCCAATTACAACTGTACCAAAAATATTAGAACATCTAGGAATAAATTTAACAAAAGAGGTGAAAGACCTGTACTCTAAAAACTATAAAACATTGATGAAATTGAAGATGACCCATAGAAATGGAAAGACATTCCATGCTTATGGATTGGAAGAATAAATATTTTAAAAATGTCTACACTATCCAAAGCAATCTATAGATTTAATGCAATCCCCATCAAAATACAAATAGCATTTTCATAGAACTCGAACAAATAATCTTAAAATTCACGTGGAACCACAAAAGACCCCAGGTAGCCAAAGCAGTCTTGAAAAAGAAAAACACAACTGGAGGTATCCCAACTCCAGACTTCAAATTGTAATACAAAGCTGTAGTAATCAAAAGAGTATGGTGCTGGCACAAAAAACAGACACATAGATGGTCATGGAACAGAATAGAAACCCCAGAAATTAACTCACAATTATATAGTCAGTTGATCTTTGACAAAATAGGCAAAAATATGCAATGGGGAAAAAGATAGTTTCTTCAACAAATGGTGTTGGGAAAATTGGGCAGCTACATGCAAAATAATTATCTTGAACCACTTTCTTATACCATACCCAAGAATAAACTCAAAATAGACTAAGGACCTAAATGTGAGACCTGAAAATATAAAAAATTCTAGAAAAGAATACAGGCAGTAATTTCTCTGACATTGGCCATGCAACATCTTTCTAGATATGTCTCTTGAAGTATAAATAAGCTATTGAGACTACATCAAAAGAAAAAAGCTTCTGCACAGCAAAGGAAACAGCCATCAAAACTAAAAGTCTGAATGGGAGAAGATATTTGCAAATGATATATCCAGTAAAGGGTTAGTATTCAAAATATATAAAGAACTTACATAACTCAATACACACAAAAGAAAACAAACAATCCAATTAAAAAATGGGCAGAAGACATTAACAGAAATTTCTCCAACGAAGATGTAAGATGCTTAACATCATTTATCATCAAAGAAAGGCAAATCAGAACCACAATTAGATGTCACCTCACACCTGTCAGGATGGCTAAAATCAAAAACTCAACAACAAGTGTTGGTGAGGATGTGGTGATAAAGGAGCCCTCTTGCACTGTTGGTAGGAATGCAAATTGGTACAGCCACTATGTTATACAGTATTGGAGGTTCCTCAAAAAGTTAAAAATAGAACTACCCTATGATCCAGTAATTGCTCTACTGGGCATTTACCCAAAAAAATACAAAACTACTAATTGGAAGGGATATATGCACCTCTATGTTTATTTAAGCATTATTTACAATAGCCAAGATATGAAAGCAACTCAAGTGTCCATTGATAGATGAATGAAAAGAGATGTAGTATATATACAATGGAATATTATTCAGCCATAAAAGAAAGAATGAAATCTTGCCATTTGCAACATGGATGGAGCTAGAGAGTGTAATGCTAAGTGAAAGAAGTTAGTCAGAGAAAGACAAATACCATATGATTTTACTCATATGTGGAATTTAAGAAACAAATGAACAAACTGGAGAAAAATAGACAAAGCAAAAAACAGATGGTTACTAGAGGAGAGGTGGGAGGGACAATGGGTGAAATAGGTGAAGGGGATTAAGAGTACCCTTATCTTGATGAACACTGAGTAATATACGGAACTGTTGAATCACTGTATCGTATACCTGGAACTAATATAACACTATGTTAACTATATTGGTATTAAAATTAAAAAAAAAAAGAGCCTTCAGGCAATCAGAAAAATAAGGATAAAGACATATGAAAGTAATAATTAAGTTGTGTTATGTGGGGAGCTTAAGGTTGATTTGCCAGTGAGGAAGTTATTATGGTTGTATGTGTTGGAAATAATGAAAGCCTTGACAAAGTTATGCACGAGTAGAAATGGATAGGATGCTGCGGATGGCACAGATATTACAAAATGGGAATATTTCTAATTTCAAGGGAAAATATAGGAGAAAGAATACATTTTTTCAAATTTTGTTAGCAGAATAGAACTGCAAATCACAAACTGTAACCTCAATTTAGACATGATTCTTGGTTTTGGAAATGATTAGACATTTTCACTTGAGTATTTCATAGATACTTCAAACTGAATATGCTCAAGGCTGAACTCCATCGTCCTCTTTCTACATCTCAATTCTGTTTACTATCTACTATCATTTTCTTCACTTTTATGCAGTTTAGCAGGCAATAGTAATTTTTTATGTAATCTAAAATGTAAATATCTGGTTTTAACTCCTATTGACATTTAAATTCCCCATAAAGCTTCTATATTTGGGGGGCACCTGAGTGGTTCAGTGGGTTAGGCAGTTGCCTTTGGCTCAGGTCATGATCTCAGGGTCCTGGGATTAAGTCCCACCTTGGGCTCCCTGCTCAGTAGGGAGCCTGCTTCTCCCTCTCCCTCTGCCTCTCCTCCCGCTGGTTCTCTCTCTCTCTCTCTCTCTCTCCCTCTCTCTCTCAAATAAATAAATAAAATCTTAAAAAAACCTTCTGTATTTTGTTCAATACACTACTAATATGGATTTATAGAATATAATTTACTTAAGATCAGAGGCTCTTTATTGTTGCATGTATGTACGGCAAATAAATGAAGCTGACAATGAAGAAAAACTAATATTTTTTTCACTTGAAAAGGTTTTCTTTTTATAAAAATATGTAATTTATCTGTGTTGGAGCACATGACTCTAACTTGTCTTTTGGTGATACACGTGTGTGTGTATGTGTGTATAAAATGAACAAATGTATTTTGGTGGACATACATACATATGTGTATATACATATATTTAATATGAATTTATGAAAGTAATGAATTAGATAACATATCATTAATGAGATGAGAAGCAATTATAGAAACTGCAGTGCTATAATGTCTGCTTGCATTTTTATGTTGGCTTAGTGACTGTAACAGTAAATACATTTATAAGTATGCTATCATTGCTTTATAAAGAACTGATTTTGTGTTGTACACCTGATACCAAAGATATCATGATTATAAGCTTTATGTTATTTTTTTTTTAGCTTTTTATTATTTTAACTTTTTATTTTAACTCCAGGTAACATACAATGTAATACTAGTTTCAAGTGTACAATTTAGTGATTCAACACTTCTATACAACACCAGGTGCTCATCACGAAATATGCACTCCTTAATCTCCATCACCTGTTTCACCCATGCCCCCCACTCCCTCCCCTCTGGTAATCTCCAGTTTGTTCTCTATAGTTAACAGTCTGTTTCTTGGTTTCTCTCTCTCTTCCTTTTGCTTAATTGTTTTGTTTCTTAAATTCCACACACAAGTGAAATCATATGGTATTTGTCTTTCTCCGACTGACTTATTTCACTTATATGAGTTTACGTTCTGAATAAGATCTTTTCTCTATGTCCAAAAGTTTTTATGTGGTTCAGACCGTTATCATTTCCCTTTCTGCCTTCTCACTAACGTTCTAAACAGGTATATTTTCCTCAAATTCATCCGTACTGCAAAGTACCAAATGATTTATTCCAGTAGATCTCAGAGGGGCTGATACTACTCCCAGGGACAATTTTGAATATTTGTGTCTTTTGAAAGAGATATGCCTGAGAATTTACATATAGCAATTCATATTATTTTAATAGAAATTACTGTCCTTATACTCATTTTTGAATTTCAGTTACACATTGTATTTACATCTTCTTATTGGTTTTCTGGAAATATAAATAAGTACAATCAAATTCAGCAACATTAACTATACACTTTGATGAGCTAGACACCCAGGCGCCCCATCATTATTACCATTTTTTAATGGGGAAATGTAATTTCAGGCAAAGAAACAAAACTCAAGGGGCACCTGGGTGACTCATTTGGTTAAGCATATGCCTTCAGCTCAGGTCATGATCCCAGGATCCTGGGATCAAGCCCCACATCCTCTGGCTCCCTGCTCAGTGGGGAGTCTGCTTCCTCCTCTCCCTCTGCCTCCTCCCCCCGCTTATGCTCTGTCTCTGTCTCTCTCTCAAATAAATAAATAAAATATTTTTTTTAAATGGTAATAATGAGGGGCTCCCGGGTGGTGTGGTCGGTTGAGTGTCCAGCTCTTGGTTTCTGCTCAGGTCCTTATCTCAGGGTTGTGAGATCAGGCCCTGGCATGGGACACCACAGTCAGCACGGAGTCTGCTTGGGATTATCCTACCCTCGCCCTTTACCCCTCACCCACCCCCTCACCACACAAACACTCTCTCTCTCCAATAAATAAATAAATCTTAAAAAATAATAAAAACGGTAACAATGATATATCCTCTTTGAGCTTGTAAGGATTAATGAAAATAATGCATGTAAAACTTAGAGCTTTGGTCATGTTAAATCCTCAAAATGTTAGCTAAACCAAAATTTGTGCCAATTATTATTATTAGTGTTGGTATATTAGTATTGCTAGTAGTAGTAGTATTTTACTCTTCATCATTTCACTGACAAGGAAAGCAGGATCTGGTGAGTTTAATTGAAAATTAATAGTAGTAAATTCGGGTTCTAAAACCAAATCTTTTGACTACCAGCCCAGTCTTTCCTTCTGTCATGAGAGCCACAGTGGCCTTTTGACAACTTTAGTTAAATATTGTGCATTATCTTTGTAAGAGATTCTTGAAATTTGTCTGTATGCATCAGAACCTTTATTATTTGCCTCCCTTATTTTAAAATACTTTTAGTTTTAGAAAAAACTGTAGATGAAGCTTGTCTTTGATGGATTTTTAAATAAAAATTGATTTTTTTAAATTTATTTGAGAGAGAGAGAAAGAGAGAGAGATTGAGAGAACAAGTGGGAGAAGGGACAGAAGGAGAAGCAGACTCCCTGCAGGGCAGGGAGCCCGAGAAGGACTCGATCCTAGGACCCTGGGATCATGACCTGAGCTGAAGGCAGCTGCTTAACCCACTGAGCCACTCAGATGCCCCAAAATATAGAAGTTTTATTGGGAATTTAAATACAATAGGAGTTAAAACCAGATATTTACATTTTAGATTACCCACCCATGTACCCCAAAATTGAATTTTTTGATAGGAAAAATAATTCAGGTTTTATAGGTTTTCTTGAAGATCTTTGAGAAGAGATGAATGAGTTTAGACACATTTCTTTACTTAATCATTTTATGAGAGTTAGTTGTCTTAAAGTATCTGGCATCTGCCAGGGATAAGACATATTCTTAAAGACTGATCTCATATTATAAGATCACATTGATATTATAGTGTGTCTGAATTTAGACAAGTTGAGAAGATAATTTGGTATCATCACAGATTGTGGCTCTGATTTTATAGATTATCTTAGTAAAACATCTAAGAATAAATGCTTCTGGAGATAAATATAATATTTTAGCATATCAAGACTAAAAGCACCTCAGCATTTATTTTGTTTTTCCTAATTAATTTTATTATAAAGCACTAAAAGCCAACTAGAAGTATAGATTAATAACCTATCAAAATTCTAGATGTTACAGTGGTTTGGCATAATTCTGTTACCAACGCATAAAAACCAGAGAAAAGGAAACTGTCTCTTTTACAATATGTTCCTCACAACTGTGTTCTCTGTTCTCAATTTCATCTCTATCCAATTAATCTCAGTATTTTAATCTTCCTGTACATATGAGTTGACGACCTTTAAATTTCTCTCTACCCTAAAATTTGGTAGATTCTCTATTAATACTGCTCTTACTGCTCCCTTGTTCCAAAATATTTTATAGGCTTCCTAATCTTTATATTTTATTTATTTATTTGTCAGAAAGAAAGAGAGGGAGAGAGCACAATCAGGGGTATTGGCAGGCAGAGCGAGAAGTAGGCTCCCTGCTGAGCAAGGGGCCCGATGTGGAAGTTGATTCCAGGACCCTGGGATCATGACCTGAGCCAAAGGCAAATGCTTAACCACCTGAGCCACCCAGGCATCCCTTGACTTCCTTATCTTAACAGCTTTAAATCTAATCTCCTCTCACTGACTTTCAAAGCCATCCATATCTATTCCACTCTTAACTAATCAATTTTGTTTTTAACTCCTCCAAAATGGACCATATGCTTGAATATTGAAAGTGTCAGTACTGTTGTATAAATAGTTTACCATTTTCCTCTTAGTCCTAGATGATGATGCCTTTACTCAAGTTGTCTTCCCATCAAATCTCTTTTATTAAGAGGCATACTCCAAATAGTGCTCTATGTCCTCCATCTACTTGCTGACAGTTGTCCCATTAATTATAATTTAATGCTTCCTTTAAAAAAAGTTTTTTTTTTGATTTGCATATAGTTGACACACAATGTTACATTAGTTTGTACATTGTACTATGCACAACACAGTAATCCATCTTTTCTATACATTATGCTATGCTCACCACAAGTATAGCTTCAATCTGTCACCATGCAACACTATTACAATATCATTGACTATATTCCCTATACTGTGCCTTTTATTCCCATGACTTACTCATTCCATAACTGGAATCCTGTATCTCCCACTCCCCTTCATTCATTTTGCTCATCCCTCTCGCCTCCTTCCTTCTGGCAACCATCAGTTTGTTCTCTGTATTTATAGGTCTGATTCTAAGATTTTAACTTTATAATCACTCTACCTTATACATTTTCTTTAGTGAGAGGGTGGTAATATGGAATGCAGTAGCTGATCATGAGCAAGGGTCATTGAAAATACAGTCTTGGTTATACCTGGGAATCCATCCAGTTAATCCAGTTGTAGTCTGCAGACTTAAACCATATGAATGCAGCTACTGGGTTTCCCTGAAAGAGAGATGTACTCATTTACTTCTTTTTTCTTTCTTTTCTTTTCTTTTTTTTTTCAAATCTCTGCTTTTTTCTAATTACTTATGTATCATCTTCTTATCAAATATTAAACATATTTAAATATTTTATCAACTATTACCTATTCCAACATTATTCAGATTATGCCATAAATATTTTGTTTGTCATTTGTCATTTGGTAATTGTTGCCTTTTATTGTTAAAAAATAATTAAAGTATGTTTACTTTTTCTTCTAAACTATGCTATAAGGTACTTCAATTCAAAGACTTCAACTCATACTCCATAGTTTAATAAGTGCTTTAAACATTTAGGTTTGAGTTTACTTCTACATCAATTTATAATTAGGAGTCTAATTATTATTAATTTTGGAATATATTTACTGACTTATTTTTCATTTGTTCTTGTATTATGTACTGCTTCAGAATCTAAGAATCTTGAAGGTAAAGAAAATTTCTTAAGATCTTCCTATATTGCCCTGAAGACTAGAGTTATGCATGCATTTGATACTTAAAAATCCTTGCTAGTTGATTGATTGATTGAATTAGGGATGAGTTATCTGACTGAAAATGAGATCCTAAGAAGAATACTCAATTAAGCTTGGTGCCAAGAGGTTTACATTTAACTTTTGAGTTATTAATTTGAGAGGGACCTTTGTGGATGACTAATGTTTCCATTTCTAAATAATATAATGCTTATTAATTGGCTCAAGTCTAAGAACATTAAATTAAGTATGTGATAGGAGACATTTATCTGCCCACCCACATGTTGGGTATCCCCAAAATCACAACAGGCTTGGGTGGAAAGCACATAAGAAATCATACTCTTATTAACTCATAGTGCCATACAGGTCTTTTCTCCTTTATGACATTCAATAGGAAATTTATTCCTTATTCTTTTTATTCTTCTCAAATACCCTAGCTTGTCTCCATCTTTTTAATATGACTATGCTTCTAATTTCACAAAGACAACAGAGCTTGTCAGTTACTAACACACTTATGCTAGATATGTTTGCTTTTGACTTTATCTGTATGTGCAACCACCCTAACATCTATCTAAGTCAAGGACAGTGATATTCAGACTTATATCAAACAATTTCTCTTTTATCTTTGATTTTCATCTCATTCTCTTCCCAAATATGCAACATTCTTATTTCATTAAATATCCTCTAATATCTTCCTCTACATTTGTTTCTTCCTCTCTACATATAAACATTTTTAAATTTCTTCCTTCCACAAAATATGCTATTTTGACATTAAATTTCTTTGACATGCTTCACATATTTCTCCAAAAATGTTCTGAATGGAAAGCCTACACTATGAGTCCCAAGATGAGTACCTCCTATTCACTCAGTGTTTTATTCTAATCTGGATTTTGACCTTACTATCTCACTGAAAATATTCTTGCTAAATTTCTACTATAAAAATTCAATGAGCACTCTTCAGGTTTCAGTTTTCTTGATTTCATGGCAAAATTTGTTACTGCTGACAATTTTTCCTTCAAACAATTTTTTCACCCTTGTTTTCTCTGAAAATTTTCTCTTTCCATGCACACTATATACCTCTGGCCACCTGCTCACAATCTGCTCTGTGAATTCCTGTTTGTTATGCATCTCATGAGACTTAACACTCTGATGGATTCTATATTTTAAATCCTTCTTAACAAACTATATTCTTCCTGGGAATTGATGTATATCCAGGGAGCAATTATAGTCTGAATTTATAATAACCAGTAAATGTCATCTCACTTGTAAACACTAATGGATTTGTAGATTTTCGTTATTTCACTTACCTTTAAAACCAATACGTGATCAGAACTTTAAAATCCATTCAATCTATTAAGGTTCAAGTATCTAATAATTTACTGCAATATGTTAGATATTCACTCTATCTTTTTCGAATCTTTAAGTGGGTTAGTCTTTTTTATTTTAATTCAGTTAATTAATATATAATGTATTATTAATTTCAGTGGTAGAGGTCAGTGATTCATCTGTCTTGTATAACATCCAGTGCTCATTATATCACGTGCCCTCCTTAGTATCTGTCCATCTCCCCCAAGCCCCTCCTTCCAGCAACCCTCAGTTTGTTTCCTATTATTAAGAGTCTCTTATGGTTTGTTTCCCTCTCAGATTTCATCTTGTTTTAATTTTTCCTCTCTTCGCCTATGATCTTCTGTTTTGTTTCTTAAATTCCATATATGAGTAAGATCATATGATTGTCTTTATCTGATTGACTTTTTCACTTAGCATAACACCCTCTAGTTCTATCCATGTCCTTGCAAATGGCAAGATTACATTTTTTGATGGCTGAGTAGTAGTCCATTGTGTGTGTGTGTGTGTGTGTGTGTGTGTGTGTGTGTGTGTGTGTGTATCACATTTTCTTTATCCATTCATCTGTCAATGGACATCAGGACTCTTTCCATAGTTTGGCTATTGTGGACATTGCTGCTATAAACATTGGGGTGCAGGTGCCCCTTCTGATCACTACATTTATATCTTTGGGGTAAATGCCTAGTAGTTTAATTGCTAAGTCATCGGGTAGCTCTATTTTCAACTTGTTGAGGAACCTCCATACTATTTTTCAGAGTGGCTGCACCAGCTTGCATTCCTACCAACAATGTAAGAGGGTTCCCCATTCTCTGCATCCTCACCAACATCTGTCATTTCCTGACTGTTAATTTTAGCCATTCTGACTGGTGTGAGGTGGTATCTCACTGTGGTTTTGATTTGTATTTCCCTGATGCCAAGTGATGTGGAGCATTTTTTTTTTCATGTGTCTGTTGGCCATCTTTATGTCTTCTTTGGAGAAATGTCTGTTCATGACTTCTGCCCATTTCTTGACTGGATTATTTGTTCTTTGAGTGTTGAGTTTGGTAAGTTCTTTATAGATTTTGGATACTAGTCCTTTATCTGATATGTCATTTACAAATATCTTCTCCTATTCTGTCGGTTGCCTTCTGGTTTTGTCGACTGTTTCCTTTCCTGTGCAGAAGATTTTTATCTTGATGAAGTCCCAATAGTTCATTTTTGCCTTTGTTTCCCTTTCCTTTGGAGATGTATCTAGCAGGAAGTTGCTGTGGCCGAAGTCAAAGAGGTTGCTGCCTGTGTTCTCCTCTAGGATTTTGATGGATTCCTGTCTCACATTTAGGTCTTTCATCCATTTTGAGTCTATTTTTGTGAATGGTGCAAGGAAATGGTTGTTTCATTCTTCTGCATGTGGCTGTCCAATGTTCCCAACACCATTTGTTGAAGACATTATCTTTTTTCCATTGCATATTCTTTCCTGCTTTGTTGAAGATTAGTTGACCATAGAATTGAGGATCTATTTAGGGTTCTCTATTTTGTTCCATTAATCTATGTGTCCGTTGTCTGTTTTTGTGACAGTACCATACTGTCTTGATGATGACAGCTTTGTAATAGAGCTTGAAGTCCGGAACTGTGATGTGACCAGCTTTGGTTTTCTTTTTTAACATTCCTTTGGCTATTTGGAATCTTTCTCATTCAACACAAATTTTAGTATTATTTGTTCCAGCTCTGTGAAAAAGGTTTATGGTATTTTGATACGGATTGCATTGAATGCATAGATTGCTCTACGTAGCATAGACATTTCACCAATATTTGTTCTTCCAATCCATGACCATGGGATATTTTTCCTTTTCTTTGTGTCTTCCTCAATTTCTTTTATGAGTATTCTATATTTTTCTGAGTACAGATCATTTACCTCTTTGGTTAGGTTTATTCCTAGGTATCTTATGGTTTTTGGTGTAACTGTAAATGGGATCGACTATTTAATTTCCCTTTCTTCTGTCTCTTTGTAAGTGTATAGGAATGCAATTGATTTCTGTGCATTGATTTTATATCCTGCCACTTTACTGAATTCCTATATGAGTTCTAACAATTTTTGGGTTTTCCACATAGAGTATCATGTCATCTACAAAGAGTGAGAGTTTGACGTCTTCTTTGCCAATTTGAATGTCTTTTATTTCTTTTTGTTGTCTGATTGCTGAGGCTGACTTTTAGTACTTTGTTGAACAAGAGTGGTGACAGTGGGCATCCCTGCCGTGTTCCTGACCTTAGGGGAAAGGCTCTCAGTTTTTCTCCATTGAGAATGATATTTGCTGTTGGCTTTTCATAGATGGCTTTTATGATATTGAGGTATGTTCCCTCTATCCCTACAGTGTGAGGTGCTTTAATCAAGAAAGGTTACTGTACTTTGTCAAATGATTTTCTGCATCTATTGAGAGGATCATATGGTTCCATTCTTTTCTTTTATTAATGTAATGTATCACATTGATTGATTTGCAGTTGTTGAACCACCCTTGCATCCCAGGAATAAATCCCTTGGTTGTGATGAATAATCCTTTTAATGTACTGTTTGATCCTATTGACTAACATTTTGGTGAAAATTTTTGCATCCATGTTCATCAGAGATATTAGTCTGTAACTCTCCATTTTGGTTTGGTCTTTGTCTGGTTGTGGGATCAAGGTAAAGCTGGCCTCATAGAAAGAGTTTGGCAGTTTTCCTTCCATTTTTACTTTTTGAAACAGCTGCAGAAGAATAGGTATTAATTCTTCTTTAAATGTTTAGTAGAGGGATGCCCAGGTGGCTCAGTTGGTTAACTTTCTGCCTTCAGCTCAGGTCATGATCCCAGGGTCCTGGGATTGAGCTCCATGTCAGGCTCCCTGCTGAGCAGAGAGACTGTTTCTCCCTCTCCTTCCCGCTTGTGCTCTCTCTCTCACTATCTCTGTCTCTCTCTCTCAAATACATAAATAAATAAATAAATAAATAAATAAATAAATAAATAAAATCTTTAAAAAAAAGTGTTTGGTAGAATTCCCCTGGGAAGACATCTGGCCCTGGACTCTTGTTTGTTGGGAGATTTTTGATTACTGCTTTAATTTCCTTGCTGGATATGATTCTGTTCAGGTTTCCTATTTCTTCCCGTTTCAGTTTTGGTAGTTTATGCATCTCTAGGCATGCATCCAATTCTTCCAGATTGCCTAATTTGTTGGCATATATTTGCTCATAATATGTTCTTATAATTGTTTGTATTTCTTCAGTGTTGATTGTGATCTCTCCTCTTTCATTCATGATTTTATTTATTTGGATCCTTTCTCTTTTCTTTTTGATAAATCTGGCTAGGGGTTTATCAATTTTATTAATTCTTTCAAAGAACCAGCTCCTAGTTTCATTGATCTGTTCTCTTGTTCTTATGGTTTCTGTTTTATTGATTTCTGCTCTAATCTTTATTAATTGTCTACTCCTGCTGGGTTTAGGCTTTACTTGCTGTTCTTTCTCTAACTCCTTTAGGTGTAAGATTAAGTTGTGTATTTGAGACCTTTCTTGTTTCTTGAGAAAGGCTTGTATTGCTATATACTTCCCTCTTAGGACCACCTTTGCTGCATCCCCAAAGTTTTGAACAGTTGTGTTTTCATTTTCATTCGTTTCCATGAATTTTTTCAATTCTTCTTTAATTTCCTGGTTGACCCATTCATTCTTTAATGGGAAGCTCTTTAGCCTCCATATATTTGAGTTCTTTCCAAATTTCCTCTTGTGATTGAGTTCCAGTTTCAAAGTACTATTGTCCAAAACTATGCAGGGAATGATCCCAATCTTTTGGTACCAGTGGAGACCTAATTTGTGACCTAGGATGTGATCTATTCTGGAGAATGTTTCATGTGCACTCGAGAAGAATGTGTATTCTGTTGTTTTAGGCTGGAATGCTCTGAATATATCTGTGAAGTCCATCTGGTCCAGTGTGTCATTCAAAGCCCTTCTTTCCTTGTTGATCTTTTGCTTAAATGATCTGTCCATTGCAGTCAGTGGGATGTTAAAATCCTCTATAATTATTGTATTTTATCAATGTGTTTATTTAATTTTGTTGTTAATTGGTTTATATAATTGGCTGCCCCCATGTTAGGGTCATAAATATCTACAATTATTAGATCTTCTTGTTGGATAGACCCTTTAATTATGATATAGTGTCCTTCCTCATCTTTTATTACAGTCTTTGGCTTAGAATCTAATTTGTCTGATATAAAGATTGCCACCCCAGTTTTCTTTTGATATCCATTAGCATGATAAATGGTTTTCCACACTTTCACTTTAAATCTGGAGGTGTTTTGGGTCTAAAATGAGTGCCTTGCAGACAGTTTATCAATGTGTCTTGCTTTTTTATCTAATCTGATAGCCTGTGCCTTTTGATTGGGGCATTTAGCCCATTTACTGTTAAAGTAATTATTGAAAGATATGAATTTAGTGACATTGTATTACCTGTAAAGTCACTATTTCTGTATATTGTCTCTGTTCCTTTCTGGTCTATGTTACTTTGTGGCTCTCTCTTCACTTAAAGAATCCCTTTTAATATTTCTTGCAGGGCTGGCTTAGTGGACATATATTCTTTTAGTTTCTGTTTGTCCTGGAAGTTTTTTTATCACTCTTTCTATTTTGAATGGCATCCTAGCTGGATAAAGTGTTCTTGGCTGTATATTTTTTTTCTAATTTAGCACCCTGAATATATCATGCCCGTCCTTTCTGGCCGATTAGGTCTCTGTGGATAGGTCTTCTGTTAGTCTCATGTTTCTACTCTTGTAGGTTATGGACCTCTTGTCCTGAGCTGCTTTCAGGATTTTCTCTTTGTCTCTGAGATTTGCAAGTTTCACAATTATATGTCAGGATATTGACCTATTTTTATTGATTTTGAGGGGGTTCTCTGCCTCCTGGTTTTGATTGCCTGTTTCCTTTCCCAGATTCGGGAAGTTCTCCACTATAATTTGCTCCAATATACCTTCTGCCCCTCTCTTTCTCTTTCCTCTTCTTCTGAGATACCAATTATTCTAATACTGTTTCACTTCATGATATCACTGATCTCTCAAATTCTCCCATCATGATCCAGTCATTGTTTATCTCTTTTTTTTCAGCTTCTTTATTCTCCATCATTTGGTCTTTTATATCACTAATTCTCTTTTCTGCTTAATTTATCCTAGCAGTTAGAGCCTCCAGTTTTGATTGCATCTCATTAATAGCTTTTTTTTTTATTTTGACTTGATTAGATTTTAGTTCTTTTATTTCTCCAGGAAGGGATTCTCTAGTGTCTTCTATGCTTTTTTCAAGCTCAGCTAGTATCTTTATAATCATTATTCTGAACTCTAATTCTGACATCTTACTTATAACCATACTCATTAGGTCCCTGGCAGTCAGTACTGCCTCTTATTCTCTTTTTTGAGGTGAATTTTTCTGTCTTGTCATTCTGTCCAGTGAAGAATAGATGAATGAGAGAATAAAATACTAAAATGGTAACAACGACCCCAAAGAAATATACACTAAACAAATCAGAAGAGACCCAAAAATGGAAAAAAAAATTAAAAAAGAAAGGAGAGAATAGAATCAGACAGGTGAACAGAACAGAGCAATAAACTGGATCCTGTGTGTGTTTTGGTCTGTTTGTTAGAAAACTAGATCCCAAAATTGTAAAGAAGAAAAACTTATATATGTACAAAAATAAAATTAAATACAATGAAAGGATTGAATGTAACTGTAAAATTGAAAATTAAAGGACAAAAAAAGAGGGAAAAAAAAGAACTATAAACAGATAGATGAACAGAACAGAGCAATACACTATATCCTAAGTGTATTTTAGTTGGTTTGTTAGAAGAAACTACATCTCAAAATTGTAAAGAAAGAAAAACTTATATACATATATATATAAATTAAATACATTGAAAAGATAGAATGTAACTGTAAAAATGAAAATTTTAAAAAGACATGAGAAAAAAAGAAGAAAAATAAAAAGAGAGCATATGATCAGACAGGTGAAGAGAACAGAGCGATACATTAGATTCTGTTTGTATTTCGGACTGTTTGTTAGAAGAAACTGCATCCCAAAATTGTAAAGAAGAAAAACTTATATATATACAAAAATAAAATTAAATACAATGAAAGGATAGGAAAAATGTAAATTAAAAAAGATTTAAGAAAAAGAGTCAATAAGAAAAGAAATAGGTTGAAAAAGGGAAGAGAAAAAAAATTAAAAGACTAAAGAGTCATGGGAAAAAACAAGAAAAAAGAAAAACCCATGAATTCTATATACTATTTTCCCTTAGCACTGGAGTTTTGCAGTTCTCTATGATTGGTAAACTTAGTCTTAACTGGATGTTCTTGCTGATCTTCTGGGGGAGGAGCCTGTTGTGTCTATTCTCAGGTTTCTTTGACCTGGGTGAAATTTCACCACTCTTGCCAGGGGGTCAGATTCCTTTATGTGGCTTTTGTTCCCTGAAGGCTTTCTCTGCTCCTTTAGAGGATGAGAATGAAAATGGCAGCCTCCCAATCTCTAGCCCCAGAGCCAAGAGCTCAGGGCCCCACTCCTCAGTGTGCACTCAGGGAAAAGCAGTCAATCATTCCTGTCTCCCTGGTCTCTATCCACACTCTGCTCACCCAGCCTGTGACCAAGCATTTCTATTGGGACCCTGCTTTGAGTCTCTGAACCCTGCAGACTCCTATGGTACACACCCCTTTGAGGGGGGAAAGGGGGTCTTGCCACTGTTCTGCCTCTCATTAGGCCCCTGCTCAGAGAGCAGTTGCTCGACCATGCCACAGTTTGTGGTTTATGGCAACCCTGATCTGAGAACCCACACCTGGATTAGTTGATTGCAGCCAGCTTCCAGCTCTGATCCTGGGAGCTCTGCCACACTCAGGGACTCCCAGTCTTCCTGTGACCTCAGGGACCCTGAACCACCCTGTATCACCTAGGATTCCACCCTGCTTTGGCACCTGAGCACATTTCAGGCAGAGATTCCCCTCACTGGAGCAGACTTCCAGAAGTTCTGATTTTGTACTCCACTGCTGTATCACTTCCTGGTTCCACCTTATGGAAGCTCTCTCTCCCTGTGGTTTATCTTCTGATATATTGACTCAGATTCCTTCTCTGCACCTCCTACTTTCCAAAAAGTGGTCACTTTTCTATTTGTACAGTTGCAACAATTTTTTTCTTAGATCTCCAGTTGAGTTCACAGGTGTTCAGAATGATTTGATAGCTATCTAGCTAAATTCCTGGGACAAGACAAAACTAAGGTCTACTCCTCTACCATCTTGGGCTATCTTGTTTGAAACTTTTTAATAGTCTTTTTCATTATATTCTTTTTTTTTAAAAAGGTTTTATTTATTTATTATTTATTTATTTATTTATTTATTTAAAGAGAGAGTGTGTGTGAGTGGGGGGAGGGGCAGAGGGAGAGGAGAGAGAATCTCAAGCAGACTGCATGTCCAGCGTGGAGCCTGACATAGGGCTCCATCTCATGATCCTGAGATCATGACCTGAGCCATATTCAAGAGTCTGGCACTTAACCAACTGAGCCACCCGGGTGCCCCATCTTTTTGTCATATTCTTTACTTCTCTGGTCTCATTTCCCTTCAATCGTCTCCTTTTGTTGTGAGTGTAAGTCTTCTTATATCCAAATCTAATCTTGTTCTCACCTCAGTTTTTCAGTTGCTCTCTTTTGCCTTCAGATGGAAATCCAAATTATTATGTATGGCATTAAAAGCCCTTCAAATTCTGATCTTGCTCTCTCACCAGCTCAATCTCCTATGGCTTTCCAACCTCACATTCTATACCATGTAGATCCCAACTACACTATGCTCTCTTAAGCTTCTGTGCTTTTGCTGAAATGTTCTCCCTCCTCTTAGGTGGAACTGTCCTTGAGATTCCCTAACTGTTCCTTCTCCTAACTCCCCTACTCTTCATTTGTAGCCTTTCAAACCAAAAAATATTGTAACATTATAAGGTTATAATATTACAATGTATTTTATATTCATATGCCTTTATGTTCCATAAAATGTATTATTTAAATCTGAGTGTTATTTCTTTTAATCCATAGATATGGAATAATACTATAAATGATATTGCATATAGTGACAGTTTTTATCAACAGATACTAAAAATACAACTATTACTATGAAGAGTGGTCTCTATTTTCTTTTAATTCTAAAAATGAATCCACATGAAATGATCAAAATATTTGAGAAGCAAGTATATTAGAAAAATAAGCCTGGGTTGAGAAGCAGGACACTTGAGTTAGTCTTGTCTTGCCTTACTAATTTACTGTGTGACTTCAAGAAAATTACTTATCCTTTCTCAACCTGAGTTCCCTCCTCTGAAAAATGATGGATATGCACTAAATAGCCAAGAATTATTTCTTTTTCTTTTCATTTAAAATGAGAGCAAGTTTTGGCACAATTATCATCTTTAACCCAAAATGTTCATTTATAAGGAAGCTTAAAACATATTCCCAACAGTTCCCAGTTTTCATATTTTCTAGTAATATTTTTCATTCTCTGAAAATTATGGGTTTTATTAAATGAAAAAGAATGATCTCTCTTTGGTTTTATGTCTGATTCTACCCAGAATGATGTTTTATAGAAATATAAAGGCATGAGATGACAGACTACTTGGATGACACATATTCCATCTTAGAACATAGTAAATGTTCAGGACTGCCTTTATTTTCTATAGCTTTGTAAAGGTCAAAATATTCAGAATTATCTTTAATATTTTTCTAACCTGATATCATCTTTTTTCATATGTCATGCAACTGTCTAACCATGAAGCTTTATACTTCACCCAAGTTAGTCTGATATAAGAACTCACATTCTATTAATCATCTAGATTCCATTTGACTGTCTTTTTGTGTTTTCTGTGTTCCTCACATTTCAACAAACATGAATCATGAGTCTAATGACAAAATAAAAAAGACAGAATAACAAAGGCCTATGGACTGAGTGTATTGGATTTAAGTTGTAAGTATTGTGTCACTCATTTTTGTTATAATATTTTTTTCTAATAGCCACTGAGATACAACTTGTCATATACATATATTCAAACTAATATCAGGTAGAAAAGTAGTTTTTTTAATAAAAACGATAATACCTGATGAAATCATTTAATATTTTTGCCTAAAATACTGAAAACTATGTCCATCAGATATAACACTCTTTTATCTACCTGGCTTTGCCCTTTGTCATCCAACACTGTCAGTTTGCCTATTTAAGGAACAATCAAGGTAAATATTTATCTCAATTAAAAATAGCAAACAAGGGCACCTGGGTGGCTCAGTTGGTTGAGCGACTGCCTTCGGCTCAGGTCATGATCCTGGAGTCCCAGGATCGAGTCCCACATCGGGCTCCCTGCTCAGCAGGGAGTCTGCTTCACCCCTGACCCTTCCCCCCTCTCATGCTCTCTCTCTCTATCCCATTCTCTCTCTCAAATAAATAAATAAAATCTTTAAAAAAATAAATAAATAAATAAAATAAAAATAGCAAACAAGATAAGTTAATATGGATAGAAAAGAATACTTTGTGAAAGAATAAAAGGGACAGAATATTTAACTGTTGATAATAAATATTTATTAAGGATTCTTTTGTAGGTATTTTGGACCAGGCTTTGAATACAGTCACTGCCCTCCAAGAAGTTACAGTTTAAGATGGCAGTCATCAGATGGAGAAATAGGAAAGGAAAAAATATATATATTATAAATGTTATAACTGTTATATTTGTTATAATTGTTATGAAAGACATTTATGTTATGTCTTTCAAGAGTGAGAAGAAATATTTCAATAAGGTGGGAACAGGGAAAATGATTTCCTCATATCCAAATAGGAGAACATATTTAGTCTTCCCAGATAATTTTAGAAAGTATTCATGGCAGAAGTAATACATAGGAAATTTTTAACTATAGAGAGAATGGAAATAATGTTTCAAACACCTGGAACACATTATGGAGTGTCCAATAAAGAAAAAGAACTTATAGAATAACTTTTTGACTGACTGAAATAAGTGAAATATAGTAATTTCATGATTATAATGTTGTTTCACAAAGTATTTCAATAATTTCTCTTTAATAAAAAGCTTTTGCGCAGCAAAGGAAATAATCAACAAAACTAAAAGACAACCTACAGAATGGGAGAAGATATTTGCAAATGACATATCTGATAAAAGGTTAGTATCCAAAATATATAAAGAACTTATAAAACTCAACACCCAAAACACAAATGATCCAATTAAAAAATTGGACAGAAGAGACATGAACAGACATTTTTCCAAAGACATACAGATGGCCAACAGACAAATGAAAAGATGCTCAACATCACTGATCATCAGGGAAATACAAATCAAAACTACATTGAAATATCACCTCACATCTGCCAGAATAGCTAAAATAAAGAATGCAAGAAACAACAAGTGTCGGCAAGGATGTGGAGAAAAAGGAACGCTCATGCACTATTGGTGGGACTGTAAACTGGTATAGCTATTCTGGAAAACAGCATGAGTTTCCTCAAAAAGTTAAAAATAGAACTACCCTATACTCCAGCAACTGCACTACTTGGTACTTATGCAAAGAATACAAAAACACTAATTCAAAGTGATACATGCACCCCTATGTTTGTAGCAGCATTATCTACAATAGCCTAATTTTGGAAACAGCCCACATGCCCATCAACTGATGAATGGATAAAGAAGAGATAGTATACATACAATGGAATATTACCCATATATAAAAAAAATGAAATCCTGACATTTTCAAGGACATGCATGGAACTAGAGAGTATAATGCTAAGTGAAATAAGTCAGTCAGAGAAAGACAAATGCCATGTGATTTCACGCATATGTAGAATTTAAGAAATAAAACAAACAAGCAAAGACGGGAAAAAGAGAGAAAGAGAGGCAAAAGAAGAAACAGACTCTTAACTATAGAGAACAAACTGATGGTTACCAGAGGGGAGGGGAGGATGGACGAAATAGGTGATGGTGATTAAGTACACTTGTGATGAGCACTCAATGTTGTATGGAAGTGTTGAATTATATACTGCACACCTGAAACTAATATTATATTGTATGTTACCTAACATTTAAATAAATTTAAATAAAAACTTTAAAAAATAAAAATCTTATTCTTAAAACAGTATAATTATTAAGGAAGTTAAACAGTCTTCCTGGGAAGAGGCCTGAATCACAAGAGAGGCATGACAAGAGTAGAAATTGAAGTGAGTCTGTTCCTGTGTTTATAATCAAGCCTATTAGCATTTGTATGTCCAGTGCCTAGCACATTGCCTGTTCACTCTTGGCTATTAATTTAAAAATTGTTGCTATCAAGTACAATGATGACTACAGGACCCCAATATTATATGACTTCTGAGTAATTGTGTAGGGCTTTTGAAAACTGGGATTGTAAAAGTGGAATTACATTTGTTTTATTTTGCCATCAGTATTGATTATATTGACTATAGTAAACTGAATGTATTTGGATGAGAGTAGAAGGAAAATTTGTGAGCTATTAATCATCACTGTCTACCAGAAGCATTTTCAATGTTTTTCATTATTTTATGCTATTCATCTCTATTTTTCTCAATAACCTGCTTAAATATAAATCACTTTGTTAGTAATAGTTATTAGATAATGACAATTTTTGCAATGGAAGGTCAGAATTGTGCTCTTTTAAATCATTTTTATTATAATTTTTAGATCTATTTTAAATGATTACATTTTATTAAAATATTACAGATAGGTTCCATAGTGTTGTATACATACTACTTCTTGGTGTCGATAATTGCTTATTTTTTCCCAAAAATATAAATTCATTCTCAATACTTTAAAATGCATGAGATGATCTATAAAATCTGTTCTCCCCTCCTCCCGGGCAACACCTCTCCCAGAGCTTTTTTTTTTCTGTGGGCTTGCTATACAGTTGCTATTCTGTAATCTGTCTTCACCATTATATTGTAAATCCTTTAAGTCCTTTTTTTTGGGGGGGGGTGGGATCCCTTGTCTCTTGATTCCCTTGACTCCCTCTTTGTTGATATAGTCTCTTGTTTTGGTAACACACACACGTTCTGTAGTTTCTGAGGGGTGAAAACAAGAAAAGATGGAGGTGTTAGTCAGGGGCCTTGCAGGAAAGAAACAATTTGGAAATTTGAAAACAATGAAGAAATTATTTACAGAATTGTGGGTAAGGTTAAGGAATCAACAAAGATTGTTCATGTAAGCATGGACTGGCAACACCAGAAAATGGTACCACTTCATTTCCTAAAAAGACCAGGGAATGAAATGGGATTACTAGAACAAGGAGGGAACAGGAACCTTGGAAAAGTAGCTGCCCCACTGTATATATATATATATATATAACTGTAGAAGAAAACAGCCACTTCCATGATCCTGGTACCTGAGCAGAAAGGAAATAGGAGCTCAAAGAGAAATATTTTATATTCAGCCTCATTTTTTTAATCTCTATCTGGCCCCTCCCATTGGCTAAACCCAACCAGAATTCAAAGGGCAATGAGCCTAGACGATTATGCCCTAGAAGACAGCCTACTTATGGCATAGAACAAGGGATTAATGGGTGAAGAATGATCTTGGGAAACAAAAAGAGAATGACCAATTTGATAGGATTTTAAAAATTATGTATAAACAGAAGTTCTAGTATTTTCTTTTCTTTTTTTAAAAAATTTTTATTGATTTATTTGTCAGAGAGAGAGAGAGAGAGCACAAGCAGGGGAATCGGCAGGCAGAGGGAGAAGCAGGCTCCCTGCTGAGCAAGGAGCCCAATGTGGGGCTCAATCCCAGGATGCTGGGATTGTGGCCTGAGCCAAAGGCAGATACTTAACCCACTGAGCCACCCAGGCACCCCAGAAGTCCTAGTATTTTCTTCCTACACAAAGGAAGACCCAGCATCCTGCTTTGGTGAACATTGCTTTTGAACCCAAGAAGCAAAGTTGAATATGGAAGTGAGATGAGGTCATTGTGGGATATCTTTTTCCACCCCAAAACTTTCTTAATGAGAAGTGCTTATTACACTTTAATGTGAATCACCAGGGATTTACTAAACTTAATGAATCACCAGAGATTTTACTAAATTGTACATTCTAATTCAGTGAATCTGGAATGGTGACTGAGATTCTGTATCTCTAACAGCTTCCAGGTGTGCCAATGTTTCTGATCAGATTATACTTTGAATAACAACTTTCAGTAGGACCAAGAGTATCAATTACATGCCTTATCTAATACTTTTAAAATTCTTTAGCCCTGGGCAAAAAAGTTAAGCCTGGAAAATCTGCAAGTCTCCCTGTGAAATCAGAAGTTTAACCAGATAATCTCCAATAGTCTCCAAAAACAGTGAATGTGATTCTGGAAGTAGACAGATATATTTTTTTTTAACTTTATGATTTAAATCACAAATTATCAATGGCTTTCCCATATTATGTATTCTTCTAAAATAATTCAAGGTACAAATTAACAAGGAATAGAACAATTTCAGTGAAAGAATTTGAAAGATAGATCTCAAAACTAAGAAAAAACAAAGAGTGGGAAAGAAATATATTATTTTCTTATATATTTGCCATGTTTAGATCATATGGAATTAATAATTCCATTGCTTTTTGCATGTTAATGCAAATTTTAAAGCAATGACATTATTAATACAGCATATACATAATAAAAATACTGTTTGTCTAAAGAATTGACATAGAAATATCAACACATCCATAATGATAGTTATTGTTATGGTTAAAGCTTTAATGAGTTTTTATTTAAATCACAATGTTCATTTATTATTTTATTCTATATGTAGATCCGTACTTAAAAAAAAAATCTATAAGCTCCTTATTTACTGATGCCTACCTGCCTCCTGTAACAAAATGAGCCTTTAGAGTCCTGGAACAGCATAAAATGCATGCACACATTTGTCTAACTTGAGGTATATTTGGATAATTTATTGATGCCTTGCATGACCTCATGAAGGATTCAGGAAAAAGGAATAATTATGAGTCAGAAACTGTTCACCCATTGTGCTATTTCATTATATCTTCCCCATTGTCTTTTTTGTTCCATAACCTTAAGAATGGAACTGTGGTGCCTGAGTAGCTCAGTCAGTTAAGCATCTGCCTTCAGCTCAGGTCATGATCTCGGGGTCCTGGGATCAAGCCCTGAGTCCTTGTCCTTGGGCTCCCCGCTCAGTGGGGAGTCTGCTTCTTCCTCTCCCTCTGCCCCTCCCCCCTGCTTGTGTGCTCTCTCTCTCTCAAATAAATAAATAAAATCTCAAAAAAAAGGAATTCACATACTACATCATATGATAAGGCCTTTTAAAACAAAGATGGAATGAGTGTGTCTGCAAGTGGGAACTTTGTTCCCATCTTTGTCTGATAGACTAATACTATCTTCTTTGGCTTTGTGATTTTTAAAACCCACAATATTTTCCTCTGACCACATAAGATTTATTGTTGAATTAGGTGTTTTCTTTCCATCTCTCACCAAAATTTTACTTGGGTCTTCCCCATATACATCATCAATATAGAATAAAATATTTAGATAGATCCTACTCATGAATTTGGGGAAATGTAAAAATGTAAATGTAAATTCAGTGAATGTAATGTAAATGTAAAATGTAAATGTAAATGTAAAATGTAAATGTAAATTCAGTGAATGTAATGTAAATGTAAAATGTAAATGTAAATGTAAAATGTAAATGTAAATTCAGTGAAATGGTGGTACAGGTTATTCAGAGTATAATATGTATTTCTAAGGAAATCTAGGTTTATTAACAATAAAATAATACTTAAAAAAAAAAAAACAGATCTTAGACACCTTTAATTTCAGCAGAGTCCAAAGAGAACTTCCAATTCTGATCAAAGCCCCTATCCATTCCATCCCTAACCTTTTCCACCTTAATGTTCTCATTTGTAATACAGAATTAAATGAGAAGCTAAGCATCCTTTCTTCTCTAAAATGTATGTAAGATTTTTGTAGGTCTCTAAATTTGTGCTTCTCTTATTTGCCAGTTAAAAATAAAATATTAGCATATTAAAAAAAGACATTTAAAAATGATCACACTTATTTCTAACCTGATCTCCTTAGTCCCCTTTTCCTCACCCAAATATCTACTGGCTTGCAATTTTAGCTTGTTTTCTTTCTTTTTCTCAGGGCCATTTTATATTTATATTTAAACATCTTGTAAAAAAAGAAATTTCCCTCCTGCAGTAGAGTTTTAAAATGTAGGTGTAAATTAATCCACTACTTAAGCACATTTTGGAATTTCTCATTATGGTATTTCAAATCACTGCTAATTTGCACGGAAAATAGTCTGCATTGCAGAATATCATTTTGCTGTTAGCAGTAAAGGAAAGGCACATGCTATATATTCTGAATTTGAATAAAATTTCCCTAAGCCAAATTGAATCTTAAAATTATGTGTTGTCTTTTTTATCTGCCTTTTAGAAATAAGCCATGGCTAGGAGAAATAACTTGTCCAAAACCACAGAGTCTGTTAGTAATCATTTCTAGACTAGGACTCAGGTATCATGACTCAGTATCTGATGTGCTAGTGATTATCCAAAGTGTCTACTCAGTTTTAGTTTCCCAGCTCTAAGCATATAGTAGGCATACATACACATGGAATTTATGGCAAAAATAAAACCAGTAAATTCTGAACATCTGTTCTCAAGCTAGTGTAGGAAAAAAATACTACTTAGAATTATAGTGATACTACTTAACACATGCTTCTGTTTGCCACTTAATGAAAATAGTCTTTTATCCTTTTACTTCTAGTTCCTTTATTTAATATATTAACATCCTCACTGAATCAGTATCTGTGATTTGATTGGAATGACAGAATATAGAATTTGGATTCAGAATGTATCAAATACTTTGTGTGTACTGCCTAGATTCCAATTATTTAGCTGATGCATCCCCCAGATGCTGCAATTATATCTTCCCCAGAGGCTTGAACATAGTAGATGGAAATTGTCCCAATGGGAGATGCCTGAGAAGCTGTGCTCTCTCTCCACCAGATGACCTCTAGCCAATCATTGATTCAGGTAAGGGTATAACCACTTGGCTGCCTTATGTCTGGGTAAGACTTTGTCTTGCAAGTCACACTCCAGATTTCCCAGAGGATCATACTAGATTTGTCTGGTAACCATATCTTATTTACCTTTTTTCTAACATTAACCTGCTTTACTCAACTGCTTCTTCTGAGAGCACCCATCATCTGTTCAAGAATCTGTCTCAGACTCTAGTTTTAAGAAACCTGTGTCTCAGATGGTCACATGTGATATCAATCCACTGCTGGAGGAACTTAAAGACTTTGATGCATCAAACAACTATAGCAACAATAAAACCTAAGTTTTCTTGACTGAATCAACTCATCCACATTAATGGTCTAACAGAAGATGTGTGTCCATTTCCAAATGGACTTTACTCCATTTTCTACTCTTCCTCTATATATGACAACTGACATTCAATAAAAATTTTTTGAGAAATCAATAAAGCAAGAAATAATTTTAAAAAAAATCAGACTCAGATAGAAGAGATACTGGGGCTACTGGTCAGGAATTGTAAAATAACTACTACCAATATGTTAAAGGGTTTACAGAAAAAGTTAGACAATGTGCATAAACAGTTGAGGCATTTAAGCAGAGAGATGGAAATTATTGAGGGTCACATAAAAATTCTGGAAAAAAGTCCCTATCAGAGATGAAGAATGATAAATCAACACACACAGCAAAGGAAAGCAAAAATGACCTTGAAGATAGATAAATAGGAATTATCTACAGCAAAAAACAAAGAGAAAAAGGATTAAAAGAAAAGAAAATGAAACAGGACGGAGTATCCAAGAGCTAGGGGACAATATCAAACATGATAACATTTGTGTAATTTGAGTTTCAGAAAGAAAGACAAGCAGACAGACAGACAGAGACAGGAACTAAAGGAAGGAAGGAGGGAAGGAAGGAAGGAAGGAAGGAAGAGAGATAGAGAGACAGAGGCAGGCAGCCAGGACGGAAGGGGGGGGGAAGGAGGGAGAAAGGAAGAAAGAGAGCGAGAGAGAATAACACAGATCTAAAATGAAAGCACTCCAGGAAAGATTAAAAAAAAAAAAAAAAGGCAAACTGTGCACTGAGTCTTGATGTTAAGATATTCTGTTCTCAGTATTTATATCAATCCTCCTAGAAACCAAAATGTGCATTCCATCCATGGTGGTCTTGAGTGGAGAAGTGTTTCTGCCTCACCTCAAATGGTAGCAGATCTCTTAAATCTAAGAGGTTTCCCTACCCCTTGCCTAGAGGCAGATGGGTTTGCTTCCTCCTCTCCTGCAGAAGCACTGGCTTTTTTCTTGAATCATGAGGACCATAGTGTTTCCTGCTCTTCCCCAACAGTTGAAACTCCCTTTCATATGAAAGAAGGGTCTCCAGGTATGGGTGGTATTTTTTTTCTGGTCTCTAGGAACAATCAATAACTTCCCACATATCTGTGCCACCAAGAGACTCTCCATCTTCTGTTTTTCCCCCAATCTCTCTTATGAGCACCCAGTGGAGGCTCTTGGGAAAGAGTTGGTGAGTGACTAGGAACTTCCCTTGTGTTTGACCTTCAGTTTCTCTTCTAAACTGGCATGCTAAGCCAACCTTGACCTTTCATGATTTGTTGACTTTTTAGCTGAATTCTTCTCACCTGCTTATATGGTAGCCACTTCTTCCACACTCTGGCAAATGTGAAAGTTTGTTCGTCTTCATCTACTCTTGGAGAAGTTTGTCACTATTTAGAATTCAGTTAGCCCAGGTTACTTGAAAGCTTGGCTCTCTAATGGACTCAAGAAAATTTATGATTTTTGTATATTTTCCAAGTTTTACTTGTGTAGGGTAAATGTGGCATTTTCTTGTGGCTTTCCACATCTTAAATAGAAGCAAAATTCACAGAATGCACTTTAAGTAATAAAATAGGGCTTACTTCCTAAGATACTAGGATAATACCGGTCAAGTACTTGATCTTCTTCCACACCACTTTGGGAAGGGAGTTTATCTTACACATTTCCGCTCAGCTCCTCTCTTTTCTGTATGGTCTATGGGAAGAGGACAATGTGTACTAGGCCTATTTGACATTTATTGATGCTTATCTTCCTCTGCAATGTAAGGAATTAAAATTACATGAATGTGTGTGTGCGTAAATTAGGACAGACAAATATATGTTGGAAAAAGATAAATTGAAGAGGGATTGATAAATTGCACTCATACCATTTTAAATGGGAGAGAAGATAATACAGTATGTAAAAATGGAAAGACAGTTCTAATGACCTGCTGGAGATCCAAGTCTAAATTCCTACCCGGGGATCCCAGAAGTTCACTTAATTTCTGCACCACAACATCTAATTTTTATCTACATATTTTTCAGGATTTATATACTAATAACACTGGCTAATATCTGTTTTATTTATTACCGTCTCCTTTGTGCTTAGAACACTGCTAAGGAAATAATAAGAGCTCTAAAACTGTCAGTGCTGGTTGAAAACACTCAGAAATTTATTTTAAACAAGGAGTGAAAAATGTGTTTTTAAAATTAATTTGTATGTTGAGATATGAACAATTTTATAAATTACTGAAGATTTTAAAGCTATTTAATGGAATAAAATTCACTGTGTCTGCAGGAAAACTTATTGCTGACCTCATTTGCAGTTAAGATCAAATAAGAAATGTAAAGCAAAATAAAAATAGTTATTTATGCTATGCAATTGAAAGTTTACAATCTGCAAAATAATTCAGTTTTCTACTCAGCTTGTCTTCCATTCTGTATAACAGAATTTTAATTTATGCTTTCTACCAAGTACCTAAATGGCAGAGAAAATAAAGATATCCGTTAACCTATCACTGAATCATTATTGAAAACATCAAAGAGAAAAAGAAAATGTGATATCAATAAGACACAGTTTAAACTAATGCTACAATTCCATTTAATTGATTAACCACCTATTAAATTCTTTAATGAGGTGAAGAGTTTTAGGAGTGAGAGGTGGGAAAAACATTCACTTCTCTGGGAAATAAACTGTGAGAGACATGAGAAACCCTAAAATGCTAGATTTCTACTAATTTCATAGTGACTATAGTTAAGTACCCCAGTAAGAATTTTGGGAACTTACTGCAGGAAAAGGGGTTAGCAAAACCCATCTGGCTCAGTAAAAGGCCAGAAATACTCTCTGCTTCCAGCCCACAGGTTTCTGCACCACTCCCCACCCACACTGGTTTGATGGGAGGATGTTAAAATTCTTATCTCTTAAAAAGAGGAAAACAAAGACTTCCTGGATTCAAGGTTTGTTCCAATACAGACTATAGTTCTGCTACTATTTGAGGAGATACAAGAAACCCTTTCCCACTCAAAACTCACCACAAATATAATGAGCTGTGTGTTTGCTAAACAAAGAGAATGGCAGGAATTCAGAGTATGTCTCAAGCACGAGGTCTGGTGCACACAAAGACTTACATAAGAGTGAGGCTCAACCAGTAACATGAAGAGCTCATCCAATTCCATCAGGATTGATCGTTACCAAGTAAGAGGCTACAGCTCAGGGAGGGCAAGTCTAGGGAGAAACCCATCTGTGAGTAGCATAGGCTTTCAGGGATATTTGAAAGCTAAGAGTGCAGTAAAAACACAATAAAAACCTTTCATCTATGCAGACACGACCCTAAATTAAAGAACAACCCACAAAGAATAATGAAATAGAATAGCCATCCAAGAAATAGATCTGCAGAAATATATGAACAGATTTGTGGTAAAGATACACAAGGATCATTTTCTTTTAATTTATTAAAGAAAAGATAGTCTTTTCAAGAGAAGGCACAGAAACAATTGAATTTCCCTATGCAAAATGAGAAGTTTGACATATGCTTCGCATATACAAATTTTAGCATAAAATGGATCATAGGCCTAAATATAAAAAGCAAAGCCATGAAACATCTTTGGGAACATATAATAGGAAATCTGTGTAACAATGGCTTTGATAACAGGTTTTCAGATAAACACCAAAAGTCAACTCATAAAAAGAAAAATTAATAAATTAGACTTTATCCAAACTAAACAGTTTTTCTCTGCAAAAGATACTGTTAAATGAAACAACAGGCCACAAACTGGGAGAAAATATTTCCAAATAAAACTCAACTATAAAAAAATAACCCCCCCAAAATAAACAAAATACCTATATAGTCACTGTATGTACCAAAGGAGATATATGGGTGACATATAAGATATTCAACATCATTAGTCTTTAGATAAATACAAATTAAATCATTACACAATTATTAGAATGCCTAATTAAAAGAGTGGAAAATATTAATTCTGGCAGAAGTGATGAGGAAAAGAAACCCTCAGTGGAATGGCAAATGGTGCATTTAGTTTGAAAAACAGTATGGTAGTTTCTTATAAAATTAAACACATACTTACCACACACCAATTTCACTCCTAAATCTTTAGTGAAGTGAATCAGAAACTTAAGGTTCACATAAAAATCTTTGTATGAATGTTTATGGCAGCTCTATTCATAGTCACCCAAATCTGAAAACAACCAAGATGTCCTTTAACAGATTAGATAAAAAAATAAATAAATGTGCCTCATCAATACAGTGGGCTACTATTCAGCCATCTTAAAAAAAAGAAATCAAACAAAAAACCCAAACTTCAAAAAACCAAAAACTTGAAATACTGATTCACCCAAGATATAGATTACTTTTGAATTCAGTTTGTTTAGTCAAAGAAGTTAGACTCAAAAGACTGCATATTATTAATTTGCCATTCTGAAAAAGGCAAAATAATAGGGACAGAAAACAAATCAGTGATTGGCAGGGTTGGGAGAGAGAGAAATGTTGACTATAAAGGAGTCACAAAAGAGATTTTTAAGATGATAAAACTCTTCCGTATGGTATTGTGTTAGTGGATATCCTACTTTATGCATTTGTCAAAACCCTTAAAATTGACCAAAACAAAAAGTCAACTTTGTGTATTGTGTGCATTTTTTTTTTCAAAAGTCAACCAACATGCCAGGTGGTCACAGGATGGAATGTATACTGTAACAAAAAACTATATTATAAATGTATGATATAACTTTCCTGAAGGAGATGCCAAAGTAGCTGATCTAAGTAACTTTGGAAAACAATGCTTTGACTTGATACTGTAAGGTTAAAGACAGAAGGAACTATTAATTAACACTGCACTCAAGTTGGTAAATTTTTTCCTAATGGTAATAAGTTTTCCCAATTCTAAAACCACTTTACATGTATACTAGGACTGAACATATAAGTAGTATATCTGTCTGTCATCTATCTATCTATCTCTCATCTATCTATCTATCATCTATCTATCTAATCTATTATCTATCTATCATCTATCATCTATCTATCATCTCTCTATGTGTAAATTAAAATAAAGATGAGCCCATACTGATATCTCTAATTCTAACCCAGCACCACAGGGTTGATTCTAGCCATACTCCTGCTCCCATCCATCCCCACTTGCTTATTTATAACTTCTATCATTGACACTGAGAAACCTGCTCTGAATCCCTCAGCTCAAAATAAGATCATACTTTAATTAAATTATTTGTGAATTTATATCATGGATTATCTTGAAACCAGGAAATAGTGTTAAAATAACTGAATAGTAATTGATATAACAATGTATAGAATTGAATATACACTATATATATGAATGTACATGAATATTTAGAGCAACATAGTTTTGAATATCAGAAAAAGTAGATAGCAACATAAAAAACAGTTGGGGGGCACCTGGGTGGCTCAGTCTGTTAAGTATCCAACTCTTGATTTCAGCTAAGGTCATGATCTCAGGGTCGTGAGATTGAACCCAGGCTCTGTGCTGGGCGTGGAGACTGCTTAAGATTCTCTCTCTCTCCCTCTCCCTTTGCCCCTCCGCCTGCTCTCTCTCATGCATGATCTCTCAAAAAAAAAAAAAAAGACAATTGACAAGAGAATGGATGAAGATATGAAGGTAAACTTATGCTGAGAAATACTATGCAGCAGTTGAAATGAATAATATTGCCATATAATACAACACTATTTGCCATATCATTCACTGCTTAATGCTACATGTAAATATAACTATATAAAAATGAAAGCATAGAACCAAAAACCACAAGTGGTAGTAGGCAGAAAGACAGAAGGAGAGATCTTGTAAGTCATTTTAAGTTTTGTAAATATTCTAGTGGTGGTGGTTTCATGGTTGTTTGATATTGTATCACCCATAAAAAAAAAATAAGGAAAATGATATTTCTTGGACCAGTATTAAAATATTTCATGAATAAAGGACAATATGTAAATGAATCCTATACAACCACCCTCTAAATGTGTGTGTTTACACACATTCACACAGATATGTATATGAAATTGCCATATTTGACAATCTAAACTATGTAAATATATATTTATATAAACCAAAGTCATCAAAATTGTCATAGAAGTCATTTCCATACGGTGTGATCATTATTAATATTTCACAATTTTATATTTAAATACTTCTCTCAGGAGGAATCAGCTTCATTACCTATGGTAACTAAAGAGCTTTATCTAAATTTTCTTTCCATTTCTATCAGGCATATATCGGATACCAGGATATATGTTATCAACACTAATGATATGGAAAACTCAGACTTTATATTAGCAATTAATATACTCTCTATCAGAAAAATTTATTCTATACACATCTTATTAGTAATTAACTATTTCAATTTTCCATCTAAGAGTGAAAATAATAACTTCAATTTAATGAGTACCTACAACGCTGTATTCCTAATATTTCTTACTTCAATTTTTAATTTTCCTCACCTCAACTTTAAAAGTTAGGTATTGTCAGAGAAAGACAAATGCCATATGATTTCACTCATACATGGAATTTAAGAAACAAAACAGATGAACATAGGGGAAAGGAAAAAAAAAGAGAGAGAGAGAGAGAGAGAGAAACAAACTGTAAGAGACTCTTAACTATAGAGAATGAAGTGAGGGTTGATGGAAGTTGGTAGGCGATGGGTTAAATGAGTGATGGGTAGAAAAGAAGACACTTGTGTTGAGTACTGGGTGTTATATGTAAGTGATGAATCATTAAAGTCTACTCCTGAAACCAATATTACACTATATGTTTACTAACTAGAATTTAAATAAAAATTTGAAAAAATAAAAGTTAGGTATTGTAAAAAAAAAAATTTAAAAATAAATAAATAAATAAATAAATAGGTAGGTATTATAGCACTTATCCAGATATTTAAAGAAATAAATGGGGGCTTGGAGATGAACAATGCATGGCATAAGTTCTCACAACTAATAAGTCTTGGAGACAGAATGAATTTTGATTGGTCTGACTTCAGTTCCTCCTCACAAAAGGGTTCTGTTGTAAGGATATGATTTCAATGTGTCTGGTTACACTGCATTTTTGTAGTAGAGTAATTTTTAAATACTGTTATTTAACAATTATTATATTTTAAAATCCTTCTTAGATCATGACCAGCAAAAATTTGGCAATGCAAAAAAAAGAGTGAAGAAAGAAAAACTCATTCATAATCTCCCAACTCAAAATCAACCCTTATTACTATTTAATTTTTATATTTTCCCCTTTTAATTCTTGCATAAATAATTCCCTACATTTCAATAAAACTTTGCAAACATATTTTTGTGGTTGCAAAATAGTCTATTGCATAGATGAAGTATATTTTATCAACCCCTTATAATTGGATAATTGGATGTTTTTGTAAATATCACATGAAAAATAATATATAGAACTTCTTCATACATATACATGTTATTCCCTTTTCAATTTTCTACTTAGTATATGTTTTTATATGTATTTTATATTCTCAAAGTAAAGTCTCTTGATATTTTTCAAAAAATTGTTTCACAAAAGTTTTGTAGTTGCACAAATTTCTACTTTAACCAACACGTATGACAAGATCACATTGCCTTTTAGACCTTATTTATGTATGTTGGTGATGAAATGATTCAAAAAAGTAAGTATTCCTTTGGGAAAAAGTATTGATATACAGAATATTGAAAATTTAGTTATTGTAGCCAATATGAAATTTTGAACACTAATTTTTTTATGAACTGAAAATTTTAGTAAACTAACACATAGAAGCATTATTAAATGGTCTGAATTATATTAATAAAATTTATAGAAGAGACATAATCAACACACACCTTTTTATATTTCTAAATTGATAGGACTAATCTAAAATTAGCATCTGAGTACAGAATTAAAGCATTTTATTTTGCTGTGGTTCAGGATAAATATAATGTTCACGTTTGTGTTATGTTCAGCAAGAACCAGTTTTCTTTTTCAAGAACACTGTTTTAAAACTAACCTCCCTAGGGCACCTGGGTGGCTCAGATGGTTAAGCATCTGCCTTCGGCTCAGGTCATGATCCCAGGGTCCTGGGATTGAGTTCCGCATCGGGCTTCCTGCTGGGCGGGGAGCCTGCTTCTCCCTCTGCCTCTGCCTCTCTCTCTCTCTCTGACTCTCATGAATAAATAAATAAAATATTAAAAAAAAAAAAAAAACAACTAACCTCCCTAAATCTTAAATTAAAGAAAAGGAAATGTTGAGAATAATTTGTTTGAAAAAGAATATTTTTTTAAAGATTTTATTTATTTATTTGAGAGAGAGAGCACAGGAGAGGGGGGAGGGTCAGAGGGAGAAGCAGACTCCCTGCTGAGCAGGGAGCCTGATGCAGGACTTGATCCAGAGACTCCAGGATCATGACCTGAGCCGAAGGCAGTCGCTTAACAACTGAGCCACCCAGGTGCCCCTGAAAAAGAATATTAACAAGAAGACTTATACTAAGTGTATTTTGGCATAGTGTAGAGGGAAGCTGATTATTATCGATGCTTCTTAACTATTAAACTGTTTAAACATATAATATCATATGATATTTGCTTTGAACAGATATCCAATTTTATGGAAAAACAATCTAATGTGGAAAGTAATCATTATTTTACTCTCATGTAAGTTATCTGATACTTTTTGAATGATTTATTATAGATACTTCATAACTGAGTTTTAGCTGTTAACTTAATCAGTTTGGGCTGCTATAACAAATTACCATGGGCTGGATAGCTTAAACAGCAAACATTTATTTCTTATAGTTCTGGAGGTTGGGGAGTCAAAGATCAGGATGCTGTCAGATCCAGTGTCTAGTGAGGATCCACTTTCTGCTTTGCAAGTGGTCATCTTGTCACATGCAGAGAGCAGAGAGAGGCAAGTTCTTTTGTCTCTCTCTCTCTCATCTCTTTCTTTTTTTTTTGTTTTGTTTTTTTGAGGATGGCAATAGCTTATTTTTCCAGCTTCACTGAGGTCTAGTGGACAAATAAAAATTGTGTATATTTAAAGCATACAACTTGGTGTTTTGATATAAATATACATTGTAAAATAATCACCATAATCAAGCTAATTAATATATCTCTCACGTTATATAGCATCCATTTTTTTCCCTTCCTTCTTCTTCCTTTTTTTTATGGTGATGAGAACAATTATGATTTACTTTCTTAGAAAATGTCAAGTATACAATACAGTATTGTTTAATAGTAATGTTAACATGGCAGTATAGTCACAAGGCAGTACATTAGATCTCTAGAACTTACTCATCGTACTAACTTGCATAACTTTGTGCCCTTTGACGAATATCTCCCATTATATATATATATATATATACATATATATGTGTGTGTATATATATAAAAATATATATCTACATATCCACACACACACAAATATACATATATGTATATATAGTCTATATATATATGTGTATATATATATATGTGTATATATATATATATATACTGTAATTTTACACATTTATTTCATTTCTTTCAGCTATATACTCAGAAGTGGGATTGCTGGATTTATGGTACTTCAATTTTTAATTTTTTGAGCACCCTCCACATTGTTTTCTGTAGTGGTTGTACCAATTTACATTCTTCCATTCTCTAGATTGCCTTTTTACTCTGTTGTTTGTTATGCAGAAGCTTTTTAGTTTGATGCAATCTTATTTGTCTATTTTTGCTTTTGTTGACTGTCCTTTTGGGGTCATATGCAAAAAGTCATTGCCCAGACCAATGTCAAAAAACATTTTCCTACATTTTCTTCTAGTAGTTTTATGGTTTCATGTCTTTTGTTTGCCTTTAATCCATATTAAAGAGTTGAATTTTGTATATGGTGTGAGATAAAATTCCAATTTAATCCTTCTGCATGTGGATATAGTTTCCCAACACCATTTATTGAAGAGTTTGTCCCTTCCCCCATTGTGTATTTTTGGCACACTTGGCAAGGATAAGTTGACCATAGATGTTTGGATTTATTTTTTGTCTCTCTATTGTCCATGTGTCTGTTTTTATGCCAATAAAACATGGTCCATTTTCTCTTGGTCCATGTGTCTGTTGTTATGCCAATAAAACATGGTCCATTTTCTCTTGGTCCATGTGTCTGTTGTTATGCCAATACCATACAGTTTTGATTATGAAGCTTTGTAATGTATTTTGAAATTAAGAAGTGTGATGCCTCTGCTTTGCTCTTTTTGCTCAAGCTTGCGTTGGCTATTCAGGGTCTTTTATGGTTCCATACAAATTTTAAGATAGTTTTTTATTTTCTATTTATGCAAAGAATACCATTGGAATTTTGATAGATTGCATTGAATCTGTATATCAGTTTGGATGTTACGGACATTTTAACAATATTAATTCTCCCAATCCATGAACACAGTCTTTCCATTTATCTGTGCCTTCCTTAATTTCTTTCATTAATGTTTACTAATTTTCAGTGAGCAAGTCCTTTACCTCTTGGTTAAATTTATTCCTAAGTTTGTTGTTGTTTATTTCTATTATGAACAGGATTATGTTCTTAACTTCCTTTTCAGATAGTTCTTTTGTATGTAATTATGATTAAATTTTATATTTAATTTTGTATTCTACAAATTTTCTGAATTTATTTATATGTTCTAAAAGGTTTTTGGTTCATCTTAAGATTTTTCTACATATATGATTATGTCATCTCCAAACAGAGATAGTTTAACTTCTTCCTTTCTGATTTGGATTTGGGTGTGTGTGTGTGTGTGTGTGTGTGTGTGTGGACATGCACTAGATCTTAGGGGAAAACTTTCTATTTACCCCCATTGATTGTGATGTTAGCTTGGGCTTTTCATACCTGCTCTTTATTATGTTGAGATAAGTTTCTTCCATAATTATTTTACCGAGAGTTTTATCATAAATGAGTATTGAATTTTGTCAAACACTTTTTCTTTGTTGAGATGATCATGTGTTTATTTTCCTTTCATTGTTAATGTGATAGATCACATTGATTATTTTGTGTATGTTGAACTATTTTGCATCTAGGGATAAATCCAACTTGGTGAAGATATGTGATCCTCTTAATGTACTGTTGAATTTGGGAATATTTCTATTTCTTTATTTTGGAAGAGTTTAAGAAGGATTAGTATATTGGTGGCTTAGTCAGTTGTGTCTGCCTTCCACTCAGGTCATGATCTCAGGGTACTGGGATCCAGCCCCAGGTCAGGCTCCCTGCTCAGCATGGAGTCTGCTTCTCCCTCTCCCTCTGCTCCTCCCCACTGCGGACCCATCTGGTCCTGGGCTTTTCTTTGTTAGAGGTTTTTTGTTTTGTTTTTCTTTGTTTACTGCTCAACCTATTTGATATTGGTCTGTTCAAGATTTCTATATTTTCATGATTAAATCTTGGTAGGTTGTATGTTTCTAGGAATTCATTCATTTCTTCCAGGTTATTCAATTTGCTGGCATGTAATTTTTCATAATAATCTCTTGCAATTCTTTGTATTTCTGAAGTATCCATTGTAATGTCTCCTATTATTTCTGATTTTAAGTCTTTTCTCCTTTCTTAGTCCAGTGAAGGGTGTGTAGATTTTGTTTGTCTTTTCAAAAAAACAGCTCTTAGTTTTATTGAATTTTTCTATTATGTTTCTCTTCTCTATTTGATTCATTTCTGCTCTAACTATTATTATTTCCTTCTGTGACTTAGTTTGCTGTCTTTTTAAAAAGTTTCTTAAGGTGTGAGGTTAGGTTATTTGAGTTTTTGTTCTTTTTTAGTGTAGGCACTTATTTCTATAAGCCTACCTCTTAGAACTGATTTTGCTGCATCCCATAAGTTTTGATATGTTGTATTTTTGTTTATCCAAGATACTTTGTAAGAATTCCCTTTTGATTCCTCTTTGACCAATGGTTATTCAAGAGTATGGTGTTTAATTTCCACATACTTGTGAGTTGTCCATTTTCTTACCATTAATGATTTATAATTCTGTTCCATTGAAGTCAGAAAAGACACTTAAAGTTATTTTAAGTGTCTTGCTTAAATCTTTTTAAATTGGTTAAGTCTTGTTTTGTGACCTAACATACAATCTATCCTAGAGAATACTCCATGTGTACTTGAGAAGAATGTGTATTCTGCTGTTGAGTGGAAAGTTCTACATATGTTTGTTAGGGTTCATTTGGGTCTCAATATTTAAAGCAAATATTGACAGATATGAAGGGAGAAATTCACAGTTATACAAAGAATAGGAGACTTTAATACCCAACTTTAATAATGGATAGAACACCTAGAGAGAAAATCAGTAAAGAAACAGCTGATTTGAACAATAATCTGTCTCTTCTTAAAAGAACACTAATTTCATTTATGAGGGCTGCATTCTCATAATTATTTTCCATAGGTCCCACCTCCTAATACCATCATGTTGGGACTAGGATTTCAACATACGAATTTTGAGGGTACATGAATATTTAGGCATAACACCTGTTTAATCATGAAAATATGGCTTAGTTACATATACAAAATCTAACAGAGTTACTAAGTATCTAATGTGTCTTAAAAAGATGAATACTCTGAAAAGGTACTTAATAAAGATTTTCTTGCCTCCTAAAAATTTAAATCAGAGCTGATTAAAAAATGCATTAAGAAAGAAATAGATAGATTCATTTGAGTTTGAGAATGCTGTTTCTCATTGGCCAGGTCACAAAGCTCACTTGTACCTGAATGACAATGAAATCAACCAAGAATTCTATTCTTTCCATACAAAATAAGTTGTGATAACTGAGGAATAATTTTATTTATTTATTTATTTATTTTAAAGATTTTATTTATTTATTTGACAGAGAGAGACACAGCGAGAGAGGGAACACAAGCAGGCAGAGTGGGAGAGGGAGAAGCAGGCTTCCCGCGGAGCAGGGAGCCCGATGCGGGCCTTGATCCCAGGACCCTGGGATCATGACCTGAGCCGAAGGCAGACGCTTAACGACTGAGCCACCCAGGTGCCCCCTGAGGGATAATTTTAAAATTCAGTTAACCTTTAATTAAAAGAATGTAGGGAACATTTTCATCAAGTATTTATCTTAATGCAAAATACAGTATGCTAGTCCTAAATAGTGTCTAATCATAAATCATAAGAATCATAATATCATGTAAACTGACCTTGATGGGATATAGTGTTATAATAAAATTTAGGGATATGAAATTTAGAAAGAGAATATTCCACCACTTTTAGTGCTATTATGTGGTATGTGTGTGTGTGTTTGCATGTGTGTAAAGGAGCAAGAGATATACCCAATGGGCAAATTGTTTTATCTTACTTATTTCACCTTTAAAATGAACTACTTGCACCTGATACCCTCTAAGGTCTCTTCCAGTTATAAAATTGAAAAATTCTATGCTGCTCTTGTGATACCTCAGTATATTCCACTAAGTGAACATTGAAAGGCTCTAGCTAAAAGAGAGATAATTAAGACCAAATTAGGATCATTTCCCTCTAAATTCTTCAAGGTTTTATTCCAAATGACAATTGTAAAACTGTTTCAAGAATACTGACTTCTTTGGTTACAACATGATCCCAATAAAAGGCATTTTATATATACATTCAGATCATTTTCTCCTTCACTTCTTTTTTAAAATTTGTAGAGCTTTTCAGGTGGTATTTTAGAGCCAAAAGGAGCCACAGACTTCTGTACACATATACTATCTAATTCAGAGGGACAGGATGAGGGTATGGGAAAAACTGGTTTCTGAGTACAGATTGTATAAAAGAGGAGTCTAACCTGACTTGGCTTCTCTTTGACTCTTACTATGGTCTGTGTTTTGGTAATGCCACACATGAATTTATGTCCAGGTCAACTTCAGAGAGGATAAATTTATAAAATAGAGTATTCCCTCTCACACTAACTCTAACCCTGATAGCTAACCTAATCTTTCCCCTCAACTTGACTAAACTTGAGATAGATTTCTTCCTGATTCTGGGCCCTTAATCCCCCTCTCTTAGACCATTTACTTTCAAAAACTTTCAATTTAAATTCTCTGCCGCTTTGAGGTATATAAATCTTCTAACCTCTTTGAGATTTACAGCCCAGGAACATCCTTCTTAGTGACCTAGGAGCCATCTTTTTGAAGTATAATCAAGAAAGACAGAGTCCTTATATGTCAGTCTCTGTGGGACGGTAGGACCCTAAATTTTAAGAGTATTAATGAGTAAATACAGATGTCCTGATCACATTGACTAACCTCCCCACTACTGTCTTCTACTAGTTTTCTGCTAAATTATCCCAGCACTTACAAATTCTTCTGCCTTTTGTTTAAGTAGAATTGAGTTCAGTCTCATTCCCATATTATGATAATCTTGACCTCATTGCAATAATTTTGAACAAAATCTTCTTTGCCTGTTTAACTTGTCCAATACATGTTTTCTTTCACAACTCCAAAGTGGAAGAAAGTACAATGCATGTGAAAATCCAATTTCCCATTCAAAGATATAACCCAATTAATAAAAGGTGATGTGTTCTAATTTTGACATAAGTGATTATATTTTGTGATATGATTCCAAACTTAAAACATTCTTAACTATATGTATTATTAGAATTCTTATAAATAAATAATGCTATGCTATATATGCATACAAAATATAGTTGTTATTTACATTAGAAAATATGTAATATATCATTATTTATATTAGAGATTATATTCTATTATATATTATGTATATGAGAGTAAGAACAATTTTCCCTTTATGTTTGCCAAGTTTTTACTTTCTTGCTTCATAGGACAATAATGTAACTATTTGCACATGTAACTATTTTTAAAAACATTTGCATAATAAGGATATAGATAGATAGATAGATACATGTATATGTATAGCACATTAATCTTATGTTGTCTCTGTTGTTGAAGTTATGAGGCAAATAAGTAACTTATAGGCTTTGAGTTTTTAAAGAGTACTTTCTAAAGAACAGGAAGAAATTTTAAGAGAGAATTGAGAAGAAACAATAAGTCAGACAAAAATAAAAGGAATAGATGGCAGATAGAAACATGTATTTTGAAAAGAAGTCTTGAAGGAGTGAAGTCTTGCAGCAAGTGGCTTTGATGTTGCATATAGCTTTGATTCAAGGTTGGAGTGTTGACATTTAAATAAAAAGTTATTGTAGGCATTTTAGAGTTGGTACTTCAAGGGATACTCTGGCATAACATTATGTGACTGGGGCCAAGGCTACTTTGAATTATTTTATTACTTATTTACTATCTTACTTAGCACACCTCCCCCAGCTCCCACCAATGTATGGAAATCAACAATATCTAAAAGCATGCATCTGAGACAGTTACCCGAGGTTGGATTGGAAGAAAAACTATTTACAAAAAAAAAAAAAAAAATGTGCTCATTAAGTTTCTTCTGCTAGATTGAGTCTATAATTGTGAAACATAATTAAATAGCTGATCTCTGAGGAAAGTCATATATATGGGTAGGGTTTCATGAACACCATTTTCTCATCTGACTGAAAAACTGCTTGAATTCTTTTTATTTGTTTTTGTTTTTCACTCAAATTCATTAGAGAATTCAGGTAACATGGATAAAATCATATATTTCTCCCTGGTGAAGCAGTCTTTTATAAATGTTCCGCAACAGACAGGCCAAGCCTCCTTGAAGGGATGAATCATGCAGAGATCACATTTGTTTCAACAAATGTCTGTTGTCTTGTGCCTATTGCACTTTTTTAAATGGAAGAACAGACTAATTTTTAACCACAGGGGAGCTGAATACGCTATGTATTGCTCACTGACAAATATATGAACTCTGTTTCCAGCTTTTCTTTGAAGAATTGCACTTAGGAACTCCTAATTATACAGTATATCAGTGAAGAGATATGGAATGACAACTTAAAGGCTTTCTTTCAAATTATGACTGCCATTTATTTTTTAAGTGATATTATTTATTATAGAAGAGTAGACATTCACAGCACTTTGCACTTCTTAATACTGAAGGAAGCTTCTAAAGACCTTAACGTCTGAGAACTTCTACTAAAGTATTATGTCAAGAAAATTAAAGTTCTAGTGGGTTGAAAAGAAGTGGAAGAAATAGTGAAATTAGTGAACAATGACTATACAAGTGAAAATGTACTATAATAACAACTTGAAGGATGGGAAAACAAATATTTAATGTGTACTCAGATTAAGATGGACATATTTTTCTCAGTAAAAGAAGTAGTGTAGTGGATGTCAAATGAAGCAGGCAATAAATGGATGGTAAAGAACTCATGGTAGTTGGTAGAGATTTTGAAAGGCAAATTTTGAGGGTTGAGATTTTGGATCATCCCTTTTAGTACTGGTTATTTCATTTACTAACATGATGCTTTATAGTATCCTTCATTTGGAAATCATTAATAGTTTTAATTTGGTATTTATAGATTTTTTTCTTCCACACTTCAAATGTTCCAAATGTGTTAAATAACATTCATGAGGTGTGATTTATTATAAAAGTGTAATAAAATATGTTAAAGTCTCTGAGGTACACTTCTTGGTGTCAGGTATCCTTTCCTGAAGTGAAGATAGAGTGAAAACACCATTGTCTTTTGAATAAGATCTACCTGGGTTTTACCACTGTAAGAATTCTAGCCTCACTAATATGGTTGTGTTAATTAATTTCTTTGGATTTCATTCTTCCAATTTTTAAATATAAATACTAATGCCAACACATGAGTATTAATTAAGATTATATGTATTCCTACAGGAGAGGAGATGATCAATACATTGAAACTATAGCTGTCCTTTTTCTGTCAGGTAACAGGACTAGTGATTGTGATACTCCACTCTTAGGGCAGTGGTATGCCCCAGGAATCTCTTTAGAACTTTATAAAAGATAATCTCCAAAAGAAAGTCAAGAAAATACTATATGTCCATGCACCAAGATTCCTATGGAATTTATGTTGCTTTATTTTTGCTCAAAACAGTATATAGTAATTTGTCTTATTTTCTTAAAGGAAAGGACAATTTAATGTCTACTTTCACTGAAATTCCTTAAGAAATTCTGGCATGTGAATTTTGCTGCTTCATCCCTTATGTTTTATCCCAATTTTCTGATGTTGTTTGGCCATGTTAATTTCTCCAGCATTGATTTTTAGAGGATAATATTGACCTAGTGGTACTATTAGTTGTATCATGATCATTGCATCATTGGATAGAGACAATTGAGACTTATTTTTAGTTCTTCCAGAAAAAATGTGCCATCTGCTTGAGTTATAGCAGACACTTCTGGTTAGCTATATCAATATCTGTTCCCAAATTTGTTTCCCTGGCTACATTTTGGCTACTTGTGGATACTATTGGCCAAAGGATGGTAAATGAAGTTTGCTTATGTGTTCCTAGAAATTCTTTGCACTTTTTTGACATAGGTGTTACCTTACCTTCACATTCTTCTTGCTGAAGATGGATGTATTAGCAGAAGCAATGAGTCATCAGCTCTGACAACTTGAGCCCTGAAATCAATCCAACAGATGACTTGCTTTACACTTCTTGTTATGTGGGCAAAAATAATCTATTTGCTCAAGCTTGTGTAAATGGTATTCTGTTACCAGCAGCTAAAATCTGATCTGATCTACTTCAGTATGTAATTTTTCCTTTCTGGCCTTGAATCGTCTCACAAATAAAAGTAAATGTGATAGTTAATTTTATGTGTTAAGGATTGCCCAGATAGCCCATAAAATATTATGTCTGTGGTATATTTGTGAATGTGTTTCTGGATGGGCTTGGCATTTGAATCATTGAACTGAGTAGATTGTCTTCACCAGTGTGGATGGCATCATCTAATCTATTAGACTGAATAAACAAAATGCAGGGGAAAGATGAATTCACCCCTTTTTATTCTTGCCTCCCTACTTGAACTGAGACATCCATCATCTGCCTTTGGACTGACATTTACACCATCAACTCCCCCTCCCCTGGTTCTCAGGCTTTGCGACTTGTACTGGAATTATACCACCGTCTTTCGTGGGTTGTCAACTTGTGGATGGTGGATCGTGAGACTTCCCAGCCTCCATAATTGAATGAGTCAACTATTCACATATTATATTATTCACATATTATATATATTATAGTCACATCTATATTTCCTAATGGTTCTATTTATCTGGAAAACCCTAACTAATATATCAGGGATCCAATAATGGAACAAAAATAGGATTTTAGTCTCCAATATCTTCATTCTTATTCTCTGTCATGTTTGTCCAAATCAGGTTATGAGGACTAACTAAGAATTGAGAAAACAAAACTAATCTAGAAATAAATTTCAATTTTAATCCTGCCAATTGCATCCCTTTCCAATCTATTAATGGTCAATTTTAATAAATCATTGCTTTTAATCAGCTTTGTTAAGAATTCAATGAGAGTAATTATGTTTTACTATTCTCACGTTTCCCTCAGTACTACATCTCATAAATTCATCTTTATATATGATTTACTAGAGAAAAATGTCCTGTAAATGAAGGAAATGATTTTGCTACCAATCTCTAGTTAAATTCAAACAATGCACACATAAAATTAATAGAGAATGGCCTATCATATATATTTTTTATTTCTTTCACATCTCCATCTCTGAATGATTTATCTTTCCTAGTACCAACAGAGCTTTGAAAAAAAGTAACTGTTGGAATTGACTTGCTTGTGCAGTTTATAGAAAATATGGCAAAAAAGTTTCTATGGGATACCTCTGCTATAATAATTACATATCTTACATGTGCTGGGGAGGAAAAATTTTACCTGCTATTCAGAATTCTTCTAGCTGGTCTAAGACCTCTAGCTGGTCTAAGAATTACATTAACATGAGACAAGTTAACAGGAGAAAAAAAAAAATAATTATATGGAGACCCAGTAATAAAATTGAGATCAAAGAGGCGACCAAGGCATGAAACTTTTATACATTTTAAGAAAAAGAAATGTAAATTTTTGAGAAATTGACAGAACAACAAAAAAACCCTTATGTTTAGGACCTTCAATTAGTATGGAATTCTAAACACAATTTGGATTGGGATAGTAAATTAGTAAAAGTGGCAAAGTTTGGTTATATAGGCTTCATTGGCCTTGAATTTCCTGTCTTTGATGATAAAGATGTCTCTTTACCTCCTGGCATAGGGAGGATACATTTTACATGGGAGATTTATCTTCTGCTTTCAGGAGACAAAGGAGGATCAAAGTGTTTTTGCACTGGCTATTTCTTAAGTAATTTTAATTTTAAATACTTAGCATACCATTGTGAAATATCTTGGGTGACCTCCCCAGGGCCCCCACACATGCAATTCTGCTATCTTTATTACCAAAAGAGTATGATTATAGATTTATAGGAATAAGAAATTAAACACAAATGAAGGAAGAAGAGATTATATTGAATTTGTAGCGTTGGCCTCATTGAGATGAAAAAAAAAGAATTCTTAATTGGATTCTCTTGTCTAAATACCAGAAAAAGCAGTAAAATGTGAATAAATAAGGGAAAGTATGATAGAGATATAATGACTTATCTATAAAAGTTAGATTTCTAAGGCAAAAGTGAAAGGTATAAGCCATGTCCTAAACAGATTCAATATGGATCTAAATGATTGACACAAATGCCCTAAAATATACAGATAAAGGTTGTATTACTCATGTGATACAACATAGCAATTTAATAATTTGTTAATCTAGACCCCTTGTATTGGGACTAAGTTTGTCTGAGGCCTAAATTTCAGATGAACTCCATTTTCTCTTTTCACATCCACACTGAAGTCTGCATGTCTTTGAGAGAAATATGTACTAAAAATTTGCCTCCTGAGGTAAGAATCAGGTCTAAACCACTTGTAAGAAAGATTTGTTTTTAAACTATAGTTTTTAACTCTTTTTAGTACTATTGTTAATCATAGTTTGAATTTTTATCACTCTGCCTCACTTGGCATATTTCCTTGGACTTAAAATAGGCATTTAGATTAGATTTTTCTGTTGTTATGAAGTTGTTTGATTAAAAGCCTTTGTCATAAAGAAATTTACACTGGAGATAATATATATGTATGTGTGTGTGTGTGTTTATATTTATATATATTATATGACTTTTTGATAGAAGTTTGAATGTGAAAATACAGAGAAACTCAGCAGACAGTGGTATGATGTTGAATAATGGCAATAAAGTGAAGGGTAGCAAACAAAACCCATGATTAAATAGAAGCTATGGTATAGGGGGAGAAAAGAGCTATAAGTGGAACAGAAAGTGACTGAGTCACTGCAATGGTGATTCATTCGATTTAGGTTTTATCTAGAATGGCATTTCAATTTCTTGTGGTGTGACTGTACCATTATTGATAGACTTTCTTGTCTTCTTTACTTCCCCATACATCCTTATAATGTTTTCCTAAATACATTAGCTTAAATATGTTTCTGCAACCTGAAAAATCATAAGTAATGCAGTGCATGAGTACAAACCCTTATATTCTTTTTTTTAATTGTTTATTGTTATGTTAATCCCCATACATTACATCATTAGTTTTAGATATAGTGTTCCATGATTCATTGTTTGTGCATAACACCCAGTGCTCCATGCAGAACGTGCCCTCCTCAATACCCATCACCAGGCTAACCCATCCTCCCAACCCCCTCCCCTCTAGAACCCTCAGTTTGTTTTTCAGAGTCCATCGTCTCTCATGGTTCTTCTCCCCCTCCGATTTCCCCCCCTTCATTCTTCCCCTCCTGCTACATTCTTCTTCTTCTTTTTTTCTTTCTTAACATATATTGCATTATTTGTTTCAGAGGTACAGATCTGAGATTCAACAGTCTTGCACAATTCACAGCGCTTACCAGAACACATACCCTCCCCAGTGTCCATCACCCAGTCACCCCATCCCTCCCACCCCACCCCCCACTCCAGCAACCCTCAGTTTGTTTCCTGAGATTAAGAATTCCTCATATCAGTGAGGTCATATGATACATGTCTTTCTCTGTTTGACTTATTTCACTCAGTTCCATCCACGTCGTTGCAAATGGCAAGATCTTATTCCTTTTGATGGCTGCATAATATTCCATTGTATATATATACCACATCTTCTTTATCCATTCATCTGTTGATGGACATCTTGGCTCTTTCCACAGTTTGGCTATTGTGGACATTGCTGCTATAAACATCGGGGTGCACGTAGCCTTTCGGGTCCCTACTTTTGTATCTTTGGGGTAAATACCCAGTAGTGCAATTGCTGGATCATATGGTAGCTCTATTTTCAACTTTTTGAGGAACCCCCATACTGTTTTCCAGAGTGACTGCACCAGCTTGCATTCCCACCAACAGTGTAGGAGGTTCCCCTTTCTCCGCATCCCCGCCAACATCTGTCATTTCCTGACTTGTTAATTTTAGCTATTCTGACTGGTGTGAGGTGGTATCTCATTGAGGTTTTGATTTGGATTTCCCTGATGCCAAGCGATATTGAACACTTTTTCATGTGTCTGTTGGCTATTTGGATGTCTTCTTTGGAAAAATGTCTGTTCATGTCTTCTGCCCATTTCTTGACTGGATTCTTTGTTCTTTTGGTGTTGAGTTTGATGAGTTCTTTATAGATTTTGGATACTAGCCCTTTATCTGATATGTCATTTGCAAATATCTTGTCCCATTCTGTCAGTTGTTTTTTGGTTTTGTTGACTGTTTCCTTTGCTTTGCAAAAGCTTTTTATCTTGATGAAGTCCCAATAGTTCATTTTTGCCCTTGCTTCCCTTGCCTTTGGCGATCAAACCCTTATATTCTGATACAAATGTAAAATATCACTGGATGCTGAATTGTACTGAGGTCAAACCCCAAGCAAAAATTGAGCTTTGCCAAGATAGAAAACAGAGTTGCTTGTTTTTGTTTGTTTTCTTTGCTTATTTGTTGGACAGCAATATTTGTTTTCCTATCTTTTAACAAATGTTCTATTTAAAACTCTAGCAAAACCACAATATTTTTCCTGTATTTGAAACAAACAAAGAAACAAAAATATATATATATATAATCAAGCTTTGATTCCTAACACTGGTTCCTCTCTCTTGGTTGACATAACTACCATTACATGATAGTTGAGACACACAGTTCAACTATAGCAAACAGTATAATATCCTTCAGGTCTGTCATCTTGTCATCCTCTAAATGCAAGTCACTCCTGTCACCTGTTTCTACTCCACTCTCACCTCTATGTTCTGTATTTCTTCCCCTCTGATTTAATCTTTCACTATAGGCTTCCTTGCCAACCCGTTTCACTGCCATCTGGAACATCAGTACACTGTTGAAAACAAAACAACACAAAATTACATGGCATCAGCATATTCACTGTATTTTCCCTTCTCTTTGCTCTAAATAAAAATTTTTCTCTTCCCTAAGGATACCAAGGTCCTTACAAATATATTGAGTGACTGGAAAAGTTTCATTCTTTCATTATGTATAAACAGAGAGATCAGGATGATGGGGGAAGGGAGGGAGAAGCAATTTCAACATTTTTCTGATTATTTCTTCTTCAGAAGTATCCCCTTTCATGCTTGTGCAAAGACATTTCTTTTGTAGAAGATCAACCATTGCTGTTTGCCTGGAACTGTACTTAATTAAAAAAAAAAAAAATGAAAGCCTTGTACCCTAGGAAACTCTTCAGTCACAGGCAAACCTAGATCATTGATCATCTTAGATCTTCAAGTAACATCATCCACATCCCTCCTGTAAACATAATTCCTGCTGTCATGGGGCTGCATAGTCAAATATGGTTTCCATTTCTGCTGCTTTATTGAGACTACTGAAAATTTAAAGTTCTGCCTATTTGATGAAATGTTCCATTTTCTAGGTTTATGAGACAAAATTCACTTCTGGTTTTTATTCTGTTTTTCTGGAAACTTGTCAAGTCCTTCAAGATATCTCTGCCTCCATTTATACTTAAATCTTGGTGTTTCCCATAAGCCATGTTCTTTACCCCTTATTCTCACTGTATATGTCTTCATGGATGGATTCACTTAACTTAACTAGATTTAATTGTCAAATATATACTAATGATTTCCAAATCTATATCACATTTGATTTCCCCCATTTACCTATTACCTGCTGGACATCTCACCTAGACGTTCCATATTCACATCAGTGTGTCCCAAACTGAATCCTAATCTTTTCCCTGCTCTTCTATTTCTTATTTTGGTGGAAAAAAAATACACTCAAGGATTAAGCAAAAACAAAAACTGTGCCTTGTTTTATTCATCTCCCTTATAGCCACCATTCTCACACTCCCATTCCAGGGTCTAATCTGAAATAGTCCAACTCATTGATACATTTCTTTTAAAATATTTTTAATTTAAGTATAATTGACACACAATATTACATTAGAAAATATAATTCTAAAAGATATATGTACCCTTATGTTTATCACAGCATTATTTACAATAGAAGTGTCTAGCAATAGATGAATAGATAAAGAATATGTTACATATATATTTATTCATATATATTTATGTATATTCATACTTACACATGTATATTGTGTGAATCAATACATGTATACTGTATACACATGTATTGTGTGAATCAATTGATTCACACAATACATGTATACTGACTATACATGTATAACCACACATATATACATATATATACATATATATACACATATGTACATATATGCATATATGTATATATTCATACATATTCACACATATATTCATACATATCATACATATATGTATATTGACTATACATGTATATCCATATATATACACATATATATGTATATATGAATGAATATTATACAGCCAGATAAAAGGATGAGATCATTGGTCTATTTCCTTTGTTTGTTTGCTTTTAGAGAGAGAGAGAAATCATGCAAAGGTGGGGAGGGACAGCATACTCCACACTGAGCATGGTGCTCTCGACACAGGGCTCTGTCTCATGACCCTAATCATGACCTGAGCTGAAATCAAGAGTCAGACGTTTAACCAACTGAGCCACCCAGGTGCCCCAAATCGTACATTTCTTATATGCCACCCTTATTCATCCAATTTATCAAACAAACTAAGATATATTTGAGAGCAAAAGATAATGCCAATCACAAAAAATATTGGAACAAGTATGTCAACTGAGACTCTTCATGGTCTTTGTGTTAGGATTTACCAAAAAAACAAAACCAATAGGAAAAAAAAATATATATATATGTAATAGGAATATATATAATATATATTATAAAAATATAGTATATTTATATAGAGAGAATATAATTATAATACAAATTATATATGTGTGTATATATATGTCTATATATAGAGAGAGACAGACAGACAGACAGATGGACAGAGAGATTTATTTAAAGGAATTGGTTCACATGATTCTGGGATTGGCAAATTCAAAATCTTTCAGTGCTGGCCTGGAGGCTGGAGAACCAAGGAAGAGTTGATGTTGTAGTTTTGAGGAGGGCAATCTGGAGGCAGAATTCATTCCTTTTAGTCTCATCACAAGAAAGAATTCAAGGACAGACCAGACACAAAGATTGAGTGGTACAGGTGGGAAAGTTGATTAAAGTGAGAGTACACTCTTGAGATGTGAAAGCGGACAAGCTCAGGGGATAGCTGTGTGCCCAGGGTTTGGGTCTCTATCTTTTACTGACACTTGTTAACTAGGGGGTGGAATATGTATTACTTGGGGAGGGGATTTCTTGGGAGTAGGGTTTCATGACTTTTCTCCCTTACTTGGTCAGAGTCTCCAGCCTTCTCTGTCTGGTTTGATTCAGCTACCAGTAGCTTTGTTTTTGGAGTGGTGTCAGGATCTATCTCTAACTTTTCTGATGGGGGGCCATTACTCCCACTTTTCTGGTATCCAGGCATCCTGTTAAATCCTAACTAACTGCTTACTCTAACAATTTGTGGGGAAAAATTACAAAATTTTTCCAAGATTCAGCTTCTCTATCTAAGAAGAGTAATCAAAGCATAGTAAAACTACAGTACAGGAAAGAGGAAGAAAGAAAAAAATTATGCACATTGACTTAATAATAAATGGCAAAGTTTCTGTGGCAATTTCAGGCAGTATAAATGATATTTACTGTCTGACAACAAGGAAAGACATTCATGAAATTAGAAGTGATTTTCATGATTAGAAGTGACTTTTAGCTACTCTGAAATCCATCTCTCTGGCTCCAGATGGAGTTGTCCTTAACCTTCCTGGACAGGTGGCGTTCAGTACTCAATTTCCAGTACTCAAAAATTAACAACTGTCATTCAACGCAACTTAAGTGCTCAAGTAGAACTACACTATTCTGACTTCAGTTTATTTATATAGTATTGTTCCAATTGTCTTAACTAAAGAAAAAAATTTTCTAGCTGTGAATTTTCAGTGAGAGAATTGAGCTTTGGTTAAGCCTAAAATCAAGTTCTATAGTTTCTGTTTGATTTCATTTTATCCCATCTAACTGGAAGAAAAAGTTAATCTGTCTTTTATATTCAGATATTTTCAAATTGTGTAGCTAAATACAAATAACTATGAATGTCTGTTCCATCATCTCAATTCTAATTCAGTTTTTATTGCTAAATATTGCCTTGTAGAAAAATCACAGAATACTTTATAATATAATGATAATTAATTAAGGTGTCAGTAGCATTTTTTAAATAAACTTGTACTGAACACGTATTATGGCTCTTAGTGTCCTACCATTCATTGAGGGAGAGCTCTTTGCCTCTATTTTTTCTCTTTAATTTCATTTCCTTATTTATTAAAAAAATGGGCTAACATTTTCTCCATGGGAAAAAAGATATCCAATGATACACAGATCATTGGTTATTTTTATGATAACATTTTTACAAGCTTTCCAGATGGCAATCTGAGGAGAAATTGAAGATGATTACACTTTGAAATACAATAGACACATTTGAATTCCAATCAGCATGTTCTATTTCATTAAAAGCATTGAAAATTGATGGTGCCAGTACAGTAAAAACTCAATTAACTAATACCTGACTTGCTTAGAATTCTAATTAGCCATGTTTCCCCCAGATTTGATTTTTAGAAGATAATGACAAAGGAGGTGGGGGGAATCCCACACTGCAATAAACTTGGACACTTTAATCGTGCCATTTTCCCATTCACACATCTTCAGTTAGTCTCCTTGACTTTCAGTGTCTTCTTCCTAATAACCTTGCCCTTTTCTAATGCAACTAGTTATCTTGTGAAATGCAAATCTCTATACCCACTGTAGTTTAAAGGTTTGAAGACTGCTCTTTTTAGAGTTAAGACAAAACTCCTTGAAATGATCTTCAGCACCCCGTGATCACCTTCCTCTCCATCATTATATCACATTATACTGCATCTTGTTTTCTCTAATGGATCGGCCGTCTATCATTCCTGTACAATGCTTATGCTCACTCCTGCCAAAAGAGTGTTTTCTTTGTCTAGAAATCTCTTCCTTCTCCTCTAGCCTAGACAATTCCTAGACATTGTACATCAAGAATGGTAAATCTAACATGTGAGTAGAATCCAGCTTAATTTGTATTTCCTTAGGGAAACTTTCTTTGACATCCTTCACTCAATCCTCGCTCAAATCCTCTCTTGGCACATATTTCTCCTCATAATAATTATCAGAGCTTGTTGCAATTCAACAAACATTTTTATGATTGTTTTATTAATATATAAATTTCTAATTTATAAGCCGTCCAAAGGGCATCCAAATGTATTTTTTTCATGATATTACCTCCAGGACTTAGCACAGTATTTGGTACATAATAGGAGTTCAATAAAAATTAGTTGAATGAATACATGTATAGATTTCTCATACAAAGAAATAGTTTCCAGAAACAAATTAATACTCTTGTCATGAGGTGTTTCAAATTTCAGATATTTCAATAATGCTATTTGAGACCAGAGTGAAAGCCATCCACAATGCTTCTACCCACATGTATTTTTGGGACCAACTTTCATATATTGTCAGTAAATTTAGTAGATATCTATAGTGCAGAACTTTCCCTCTACCAAGTCAGATCAAATTTTAGAAAAGAGAAAAAGCGTAACCCATAGGAAATCTATAATTTGTGAGTTATAAAAAGGACTTAGAAATGGATTTCTTTTATAGGGAAGGTTGGTGGGCTGCAGGAAAAAGAGTACAAAAAGCAGACTGGTGAGTGAGGTTATGGAAAATGGTGACCAAAGGTGAGGTGAAAGTAAAAAAGATGAGACATGAGGGTGTGAACCTGAGAACATGAATCAAACATCACTAGCTGATGCCCACCTTCACTCCACACACATATCTGAACTTTGTAAGACTTTGAAACAACTTCCTTAACAAATGTGTGTAGAAACCCTGAAAACTTTATAGGGGGCCTTTTTGAACTGTTTTGTGTAAGTCAGGTGAAATACTATGTAGAGCAAGTAATTACTTTCTCCATGGCTATCACTGATGACCATCAACCATACGGTTACTGAAGAAGAAGAAATGAGAGATATCTCTTCACACAGGAAAATCTAAATACAACCGTAGAGACTAGATAAATTCAGCCACCTAACTTTCCTCATGTCTTATCAAAAATAGTTTTGTGGACCTGCCTCACAAATATTTTGTACACTCACACACACATGTTCACACACATGTAAATGTATACATATATATTTTCACACACAGACACAGATATATACTTAGACATAGATGCAGATATCAGTATAAAATATATCCATTGAGAAGCAGAATGGGAAAGCCCTGATAAAATATAATCAATCTGAAGAAATTTTTGTAATATATGCCATGTATGTAACTCAACGTCATTTATGTTGAAACCATTAGAATAGATTGATTCACTTCCTGTTCTTTAACATTACTTTTTGTCCAACAGAACATGGACCAAAGATGAAAAATACAGTATTTGACATAGTTTTTTCAACTTTCCTAAACTTATGATTTTCTGAATTATGTGGTTTAGGTCTGAATACAATGAAATACACAACTAGATTTTTTTTAAATCTCCTTTTTATTTATTTTTTTAAATTTTATTATGTTATGTTAGTCACCATACAATACATCATTAGTTTTTGATGTGGTGATCCACGATCCATTGTTTTCCTATAACACCCAGTGCTCCATGCAGTACGTGCCCTCTTTAATACCCATCACTGGGCTAACCAATCCCCCCTCCCCCTCCCCTCTAAAACCCTGTTTGTTTCTCAGAGTCCATAGTCTCTCATGGTTCATCTCTCCCTCCAATTCCCCCCGCCCATTTTTCCCTTCCTTCTCCTAATATCCTCCATGCTATTCCTTATGTTCCACCAATAAGTGAAACCATATGATAATTGACTTTCTCTGCTTGACTTATTTCACTTAGCATAATCTCCTCCAGTTCCATCCATGTTGATGTAAAAGTTGGGTATTCATCCTTTCTGATGGCTGAGTAATATTCCATTGTATATATGGACCACATCTTCTTTATCCATTCATCTGTTGAAGAGCATCTCGGCTCTTTCCACAGTTTGGCTATTGTGAACATTGCTGCTATGAACACTGGGGTGCATATGGCCCTTCTTTTCACTGCATCTGTGTTGTTGGGGTAAATACCCAGTAGTGCAATTGCTGGGTCATAGGGTAGCTCTATTTTTAAATTTTTGAGGAACCTCCACACTGTTTTCCAAAGTGGCTGTACCAACTTGCATTCCCACCAACAGTGTAAGAGGGTTCCCCTTTCTCCACAACCTCTCCAACATTTGTTGTTTCTTACCCTGTCCATTTTTGCCGTTCTAACTGGTGTAAGGTGGTATCTCAGTGAGGTTTTGATTTGGATTTCCCTGATGGCTAATGATGATGAACATTTTGTCATGTGTCTGTTAGCCATTTGTATGTCTTCTTCAGAGAAGTGTCTTTTCATATCTTCTGCCCACTTTTTGACTGATTAATTGTTTTTTGGGTGTTGAGTTTGAGATCTTGGATACCAGCCCTTTATCTGTAGTGTCATTTGCAAATATCTTCTCCCATTCCGTGGGTTGCCTCTTTGTTTTGTTGACTGTTTCCTTTGCTGTGCAGAAGCTTTTTATCTTGATGAAGTCCCAAAAGTTCATTTTTGCTTTTGTTTCACTAGCTTTTGGAGATGTTTCTTGAAAGAAGTTGCTGTGGGCGATGTCAAAGAGGTTACTGCCTATGTTCTCCTCTAGGATTTTGAAGGATTCCTGTCTCACATTGAGGTCTTTCATCCACTTTGAGTTTATCTTTGTGAATGGTGTTACAGAATGGTTGAGTTTCATTCTTCTGCATGTGGCTGTCCAATTTTCCCAGCACCATTTATTGAAGAGATTGTCTTTTTTCCCTTGCATGTTTTTTCCTGCTTTGTCAAAGATTATTTGACCATAGAGTTGAGAGTCCATATCTGGGTTCTCTATTCTGTTCCATTGGTCTATATGTCTGTTTTTGTGCCAGTACCATGCTGTCTTGGTGATCACTGCTTTGCAATATAGCTTGAAATCGGGCAACGTGATGCCCCCAGCTTTGTTTTTCTTTTTCAACATTTCCTTGGCGATTTGGGGTCATTTCTGATTCCATACAAATTTTAGGATTATTTGTTCCAGCACTTTGAAAAATGTCATTGGAATTTTGATCGGGATGGCATTGAAGGTATAGATTGCTCTGGGTAGCATAGACATTTTAACAATGTTTATTCTTCTGATCCATGAGCATGGAATATTTTTCCATCTTTTTGTGTCTTCTTCAATTTCTTTCATGAGTGTTTTGTAGTTCCTAGAGTATAGATCCTTTACCCCTTTGGTTAGGTTTATTCCGAGGTATCTTATGGTTTTGGGTGCTATTGTAAATGGAATCGTTTCTCTAATTTCTCTTTCTACAGTTGCGTTGTTGGTACAACGCAACTGATTTCTGTGCATTGATTTTGTATCCTGCCACATTACTGAATTGCTGGATGAATTCTAGTAATTTGGGGGTGGAGTCTTCTGGGTTTTCCACATAAAGTATCATGTCGTCTGCGAAAAGAGAGAGTTTGACTTCTTCTTTGAAAATTTGAATACATTTTATTTCTTTTTGTTGTCTGATTGCTGTTGCTAGGACTTCTAGTACTATGTTGAACAATAGTGGCGAGAGTGGGCATCCTTGACGTGTTCCTGATCTGAAGGGAAAGGCTCTCAGCTTTTCCCCATTGAGGATGATATTTGCTGTGAGTTTTTCATAGATGGATTTTATGAACTTGAGGAATGTTCCCTCTATCCCTATACTCTGGAGAGTTTTAATCAGGAAAGGATGTTGTATTTTGTCAAATGCTTTTTCTGCATCAATTGAGAGTACTGTATGGTTCTTCTCCCTCTTCTTATTAATGTGATCTATCACACTGATTGATTTGAGAATGTTGAACCACCCTTGCATCCCGGTGATAAATCCCAATTGGTCATGGTGGATGATCCTTTTAATGTATTGTTGGATCCTATTAGCTAGGATTTTGTTGAGGATTGTGGAATCCATATTCAATAGGGATATCAGTCTGAAATTCTCCTTTTTGAAGGGGTCTTTGCCTGGTTTGGGAATTAAGGTAATGCTGGCCTCATAGAATGAGTTCAGAAGTTTTCCTTCTGTTTCTATTTTTTGAAACAGCTTCAGGAGAATAGGTATTATTTCTTCTTTGAATGTTTGGTAGAATTCCCCAGGGAATCCATCAGGCCCTGGACTCGTTTTTTGGGAGGTTTTTGATCACTGCTTCAATCTCATTACTGGTTATTGGCCTATTCAGGTTGTCAGTTTCTTCCTGTTTCAGTCTTGGCAGCTTATAGGTTTCCTGGAAGGCCTCCATTTCATCCAGATTGCTCAGTTTATTGGCATAAAATTGTTGATAATAATTTCTAGTGATTGTTTCTATTTCCTTGGTGTTAGTCATGATCTCTCCCCTTTCATTCATAATTTTATTAATTTGGGTCCTTTCTCTTTTCTTTTGGATAAGTCTGGCCAGTGGTTTATCGATCTTATTAATTCTTTCAAAGAACCAACTTCTAGTTTCGTTGATCTGATCTACTGTGTTTCTGGTTTCTAATTCATTGATTTCTGCTCTAATCTTAATTATTTTTCTTCTAGCATGGCTTACGCATCATTTGTTGCTTTTTCTCTAGTTCTTTAAGGTGTAGAGTTAGTTGGTGAATTCGGAATTTTTCTATTTTTTTGAGTGAGGCTTTGATGGCTATGTATTTCCCCCTTAGGACTGCCTTTGCAGTATCCCATAGGTTTTGGACCGATGTGTTTTCGTTCTCATTGGTTGCCATGAATTGTTTAAGTTCTTCTTTGATTTCTTGGTTGACCCAAACATTCTTGAGCAGAGTGGTCTTTAGCTTCCAAATGTTTGAATTTCTGCCAAACTTTTTCTTGTGATTGAGTTCCAGTTTTAAAGCATTGTGGTCTGAGAATATGCAGGGAATAATCTCAATCTTTTGGTATCAGTTGAGACCTGATATGTGACCCAGTATGTGGTCTATTCTGGAGAAAGTTCCATGTGCTCTCGAGAAGAATGCGTATTCTGTTGTTTTAGGGTGGAATGTTCTGTAAGTATCTATAAGGTCCATCTGGTCCAATGTATCATTCAAAGCTCCTGTTTCTTTGTTGATTTTCTGCATAGATGATCTGTCCATTGCTGAGAGTGGAGTATTGAGGTCTCCTACAATTAACATATTGTTATCAATATGACTCTTTATTTTGGTTAACAGTTGGCTTCTGTAGATGGCTGCTCCTATGTTGGGGGCATAGATATTTACAATTGTTAGATCTTCTTGTTGGATAGACCCTTTAAGAATGATATAGTGTCCTTCTGTGTCTCTTTTTTTTTTTTTTTTAAAGATTTTTTTTTATTTATTTATTTGAGAGAGAGAGAATGAGAGAGAGCAAGCACATGAGAGGGGGGAGGGTCAGAGGGAGAAGCAGACTCCCTGCCGAGCAGGGAGCCCGATGCGGGACTCGATCCAGGGACTCCAGGATCATGACCTGAGCCGAAGGCAGTCGCTTAACCAACTGAGCCACCCAGGCGCCCCTTCTGTGTCTCTTATTACAGACTTTAGTTTAAAATCTAATTCGTCTGATATAAGAATTGCTACCCCAGCTTTCTTTTGAGTTCCGCTGGCATGGAAGATGGATCTCCATCCCTTCACTTTCAGTCTGGATGTATCTTTAGGTTCAAAATGAGTCTCTTGTAGGCAGCATATGGATGGGTCCTGTCTTTTTATCCAATCTGCAACCCTGTGCCATTTTATGGGAGCATTTAGGCCATTCACGTTGAGAGTGATTATTGAAAGATATGAATTAATCGTCATCATGTTGCCTATGAAGATGTTGTTTTTATAGATTGTCCCTGTAAATTTCTGTTGTAGATCACTCTTGGGGTCTTTCTCCTTTTATAGAACTCCCCTTAATATTTCTTGCAGGGCCGGCTTAGTGGTCACATATTCTTTCAGTTCCTGCCAGTCGTGGAAGCTCTGCATCTCTCCATTCATTCTAAATGACAGCCTTGCCGGATAAGTATTCTTGGCTGCATGTTCTTCTCATTTAGTACCCTGAATATGTCTTGCCAGGCCTTTCTGGCTTACCAGGTCTCTGTGGATAGGTCTGACGTTATTCTGATGTTCTTCCCTCTGTACGTAAGGAATCTCTTCCCCCTAACTGCTCTTAAGATGGTTTCCTTGGTTCTAAGATTTGCAAGTTTTACTATTACATGCTGGGGTGTTGGCCTGTTTTCCTTGATCTTGGGAGGGGTCCTCTCTGCCTCTAGGACACAAATGTTTGTTTCATTCCCCAGATTAGGGAAGTTCTCAGCTACGATTTGCTCACATATATCTTCTAGTCCTCTCTCTCTCTCCACTCCCTCCGGGATTCCAATTATTCTGACATTGGAACGCTTCATGGTGTCACTTATTTCTCTGATTCTATTTTCATGGATTCTGAGTTGTTCTTCCCTGGCCTCCTCTTTTCCCTTTTTAACTATTATATTGTCTTCCAGGTCGCTTATTCGTTCTTCTGCCTCAGTTACCTTAGCTGTTAGATTATCTAGATTGGATTGGATCTCATTGACAACATTTTTAAGTTCTGCCAATTCAGCTTTCATTTTTGCCCTTAGAGACTCTATGTTGCCATTAATTGATTTCTCCCTTCTAACCATTGTCTTCACAATTGCTAGCCTGAATTCCATTTCTGACATCTTGGTTATATCTGCATCCATTTGTAAATCTGCAGCATAAGACATAATCTCTGAGTCTTTTCTAATTTGGGGGTTGGTCCTCCTAGTCATTCTGTTGATGGGTGTTTGAGGGACTGTATAAAGCCCAAATTATTGACCAGAACCCAAGCAAGATGCACCTGTTTCCTTGGGACCTTAGGGTTGCTGGCCTCTTGTTTTCCCAGCCTGTGTTCTGGGGGAGGGTCCTGCTCTCAGGCAACCCTGTTTGGGCGGAGTTGCCCTGCCCCCCTGTGGCAGGCAATGGGCTCAGCGGGAATCAGTTTTTGGGGCTTTTGTTCTCTGGCGGCTTTCCCTGGCAGCTTTCCACATCTCCTCCAGGAGTCAGAGCAGAAGAGACCATTTCCAACTCTCTGCCTCAGAGCAGAGAGACCGCGAGGCAGAGAGATCGCAGTCTGTTCTTCAGTGAGCTCTCCAGGCCACACTGTCTCCATTTCTGTCCGTGCTGCTATAAACTGCAGTGTCCTGGGTTGTGCACCCCTCCGCAGCACCCCCAGCCCTGCCTCCAGGTCGGAGCACGTCTCTGCCCTTTTTGCTTCTAAAACCACCAGCTGCTCCCAGTTCCCACGCGGGACCCTGCGGCTCCAGGTTTCCACCTCAGGGGCTGCCCTAAAGTCCTTTCCCTGCCGCTACTGGTCTGCGAGTCTCTGCCCTGTCCCCACCTTGCGAGGCTGTTGCTCACCGGCGGTGCAGGGTTCCCAGGGACAGGCTCCCTCCCGCTGCCGTTTATCCTCCAATATCTGCCCTCAGAATCACGGCTCCCCGCTTTGTATCTCAAAACCAACCGCCTGCAATATTCTGTTTGTAGAGATCCAGATCTTCTTACATCTCAGGCTGGTTTCGTGGGTGCTCAGAGTGGTCTGGTAGATATCCAGCTCAATTCCGGGGACCAGTTGAAATAGGGTCCCCTACTCCTCTGCCATCTTTTCTTTCTCGCAAATAGATATTTTTTAAAAAACATGTATTTACTTGAAAGCCTCAGATATTTTGCTGTGATGAACAACAATTACTAGTCTGAGAGTTAGATCAATATATTTGAAGTTTCAGAGCTGTGAGAGAATTTTGTGATCATTCATTTGTTCACTCAAGTAATATTTATGGATTGTCAGTACTCTGGCTGATAGAAAATAGGTAAAGTAGTGTATCTTTAAGTATTATATATGAATCAAAGTGTTCTAAGTTGTTAGCAAGATCATGGCAAATACTTTAAGAATGAAGTCTTAGATGGTTCAGAGCAGAGGGTGACTGCATCTATCCAAGATGATCAGAACACTTTCACTGAGGTAGCAACTACCTGGGCCTTGAAGAGTTGGCATGATTAGTGAATGCAAAAATGGATCACCAATGGACATTTCTGTATGGCAGTGGAATTCTTTCTTCAAATATAATAGTTTGTTGGACCTTAGGAAATAAAACTGGTAAATGTAGTTGGAACAGAAGTGGATGGTTGAGAATCACCAGTAAAAACTATATCCCCCAAGAAACTTTCATAAAACCCAGGTGTTATCTACTACAACACTGCTTCTGGAAACTGAGGCTAAGTGTCTTATGTCTGTATCTTGTGAACATGTAGTCAGTTAAGAGTAGATAGCTAGATAACAGCAAAAAAAAAAAAGGGAAGAAGTTAAATCTTCTGACTTCTCTTTAGGATGGAAAATGTAGAAAAATAAAGAGGGATTTTGGAGTCAGACATTTAGCACAACTCTCAACTCTGTTACTTACTGGTTGTGTGCTCTTAAGCATATCTAACATCTTAGAGCTTGGCATCCTTAGCTGATAAATCAAAAACAATGTACAGTAATGTTTGAAAGAATCCTGGAACCTAGTAAAGGCCCAAAAATCATTGTAAAAGGCCCTTGAATTTCTACAATCTCTATTTCCACATATGAATGCTAACACCACAAAATTTTTGTGAAATGAATGAGGGTATTATATTTTAACATTTTCCCGTAGTATATAAATTCAGTTTGGCAAGGACACAAAATTGCACCACAGATTAGTTTCATTATCATTTGAATATTGTGTTAAATCTTGTTATTTTTTTAGATTTTATTTATTTATTTATTTATTTATTTATTTATTTATTTGAGAGAGAGAGAGTGTGAAGGGGGAGGAACAGAGGGGAAGGGAGAGGAAGAAAGAATCTGAAGCTGATTCTGTGCTGAGCAGGAAGCCCTACATGGGGCTCAATCCCATGACCTGTGAGATCATGACCTGAGCCAAAACCGAAAGCCTGATGCTTAACCAACTGAGCCACACAGGTGCCCCCTGACTTTTTTTTTTTTTTTTAAGAAATTGGTTAAAAGATTGAGGAGAGCAGAACTGAATGAGAGTACAATTGGGAGTTGGCTTGGAATCATTAGGAATGCTGAAAGTAGTGATTTCCTGGCCTTAATCAAATACTTACAGATGTAAAACTGGTTGTATGTTCAATTAAAGAAAATATATGAATATATATGGGTGGTTTTCTCTCTGTTTATCTGAATTTTTACAATGAATATGTGCTACTTTCATACCAAAGAGGAAAAAAGTAGATTTATTTTTAAAATAAATCTAGTTTATGAAAAAAATTATCACCACACACACATACACACACACACACACACCCCTCAGCTCTCCAAATGCATAGACAGATACCCAGGTATACAGAATTATGGTTCAGGATAGCTTTATATGTATTTCTCTACAGAAGAAAAAAATTAGTTTTCATATTTCTCTTGACAAATTTTCAAAAATTCAGTAAGATTCCATCAAATCTTCTCTTAAAATTCTTCTAAAAGTATTATTTTTAGTCCTTACATAATAAGAATATTTTTCTACAAATATTAAACTCCTTTATTTTGTTCTATGAAATAGTGCTTCAAGCAAGCAGAAATAGCTAAAATTTGAAAATACAGATTAATTTAGAAACTAAATATACATTTGAATATCTTATCTAATCATATTTACATTGCTATTTTGCATTGAACCACTTACACACCCACACACACAGATCTACCCATGTGCACATGAATTTACATTTATATTCACACATATAAGGTAAATGTTTCTTGCTCAGTTCTTATAATTTCAATGTTTATGTCCAAGAGATATTTAGGTATGAAACAGAAGATGGCCTCTTTTGCCTCTCTAATAATTATGATTAATATGCAAAAATTTAGTTTCCTTAAAGCATGCTATCAATACAAATAATCTAATTAAGGCAGAAAAGGAATATAGCTTGTACATCCTATTCTATTTTTTGAATTGGGACCCTCAAAAGATAATCCCATGAAGATAACTTGAGTGACTTTTCAATCTGAGAAAGAATTTATTTTGAACATTTGTTGATTCCTGCTTTTAGTCAAATGCTCTGCTACCTGAGGAGAAAGATGACTGAAGTTTCTGGGATATACATAGCATCAGTTTCACCTTCAGCAAGGCTGAACAAACCTTGCAAAGTGTAATGACTTTAGTCAATCTCTTACCTGCCACTTATATGAAATATAATCATTTATTGGTGAGGGTATAGCTGAAGAAGAGTATCTCTTCACCATTATGTCTTTACTCTTGATGGAACAGAGATGGCCAAACTCAAAACAAAACAAAACTCTAGCTTGAGACTCAGAAATTTCTGATGATAGTCTGGTAGTGAGTGTTTCTTAACTTTTCTTGGTCTCAGTTCATTTATCTTTTATTACAAGAGTGTTAAGAGCTGCTCAACCCTCTTTAGTGAATAATTTACATTATAATCATATGATTTAATATGCAGGGATATTTTGAAGAGCATAAAGTGCCATACAAATGTTCTTTTTATTTCTACTTAAAAGATAATAGTCCAATTCTATTCAGCACACAATAGTCTACTCCAAGAGAATTGCATTCTGTTCAAAATGTACACTAGAGTGTATTCTGAGGTCAAAAACTAGAGGTAGAGAGTTCTGTTAAGTCATGAGAGAAAAGAGATACAATGTGGTTGGTGGAGAGGGGTAGAAGGGTTTATGATAATTGACCATAGAGATAAAGATAGAACTAATTACAAGTAAGTACAGGAAAAAGATTTTTGCAAATAAAAAAGATGTTCTATATAGAGTTGAATCAACCATTTTAACAGGTGGTGAGTTTATTAATATATTTGGAGATTAAGCAGAGGCTAAATTTCCACTTGATGTCAGTAAAAAGAATTGAAACCTCAGATGGGTATGCCATTCTGACTTTGAAAGATTTATGGAAGACCATTATTATCACTGCACTGTTTACTATTTTGATTATTTATTGCTGTATTATAAGCCACCCCAAAACTTAGTGACCCAATACAATAATTTCTTCTCACAATTCTGTAGCAGAATCTTCAGGCTACCATGGTATCATTCGAGGTGCTGGGAAGGCTGGAAGGTACCAAAGAACCTTCTCACATAATTGGCAGTTGGTGGCGGTCAGCCCCTGGGAGGTCAGCTGAGGCTTAGTTTACCTTCATAGGTGTCTTTCCACATGATTGCTTGGGCTTTCTTGCACAGAATGATGACTGAGTTTCAAGAAGGTATGTTCCAACAGGCCAAAGGGGAAGCTACAGAACTCTTAAAACCTCGATGCCAGTGTTACACAGCATACTTCCAGAACATTCCATGTCAAAGTGAGTCACAGGGCCAGCCCAGGTTCAATGTGTCAGGAAAATGCTCGAGGGTTTACATTCTGGGAGCAAGGATCATCAGGGACCATTTTGGAGAGTGGCTACCACACGCATAGCATTTGTTGTTAGGGGAAAGAGAATGTAATAACAGACACAATTTTAAACAGAAATTTTGGAAGGCAAGAAAGGAGCCCAGAAATTATTGAAATTAATTAAAAGATTGAAAGGTAAGTTAAAAATGGATATCAGAGCTTAAATGTGTTACTTTGTAGATTTTAGTCACATAAAGGATATGACTGAAAGCAGGTTAGTCAACTTTAACAAATAACAAGCATTTACTAAGTGACAAATATGAGACTAGCTACCGAGGTAACAAGACCTACCTTATACAATCTCTGTACTTGAAAAACTTCCTGAACAATTGGGAAGCAGACTGGAAACTAGATAACAATAGCACAATATAAACAATATTAAAAGATTTATAAAGTACTTTGGGGAGTATATTTGTAGTGGCCACAGAAATAAGGTTTGATCTCTTTTTTGAAAGGTGAGTGTGACTGGTTCCAGCAGTCAAAAAATGGGGTAAATGAAGGAAGTAACTTTTATGTATGTGCCTACTTTGCTTTTTAAACCATTCCCTTGAAGAAGATATTATAATGTCCATTTTATAAAAGGAACAAACTGAGGCTTAGAGAGGTTAATTAACTCACCCAAGATTAAACCTATCAAGGGGTTTTGACTCTAAAATCTATACTCTATTATTCCACACAGCTATATAGTAATAAAAGCAAACCCAAGTGAGTATTGACTTGGAGCACACTGAATTGGAAACACTTTCAGAATATTTAGTCCCCCTGCCATGAACATGATTGGATAGGTATCATATAAAAAGTAACAGTGGTATCTATATATCATCTCTAGAATTCCTCAGATCACCCTCCATGGGCTTCCGTAACAATTTCCTGTGGAGGGCTATGCTAGGCCTGCCCTGCTGAGCTGTTTTCTCCAGGTGGAAATGTCCACTAAATCGGAAATTGGAAATGCTGATCTACAGCTCAGGATGGAGAGATGGGCTAGAGATATAGATTAGAGATCATAAGTATTTAGCTAGAAGTAGTAATAGTGGACCTAGAAGTAGCTAGCAGGAATAGCAAAACAACAATAGCAGCAGCAGCAATAGTAGTAATGACAATAATAATAGTAATAATACTAAAATTAAAAATAAATTGCAAAGCACCCTAATGATGCCGGGGCATTCCACATGCTATTCTACTGCTGGGAAATTCTTCTGTACTCTTCTAACCTTTTGTTAAGTAAACACTATACTACATTTGTGTCTTAGCTTATGTAGTATATCTATTCACTGTTTTTCCCCCAATTTCTCCACCCTGGGCACAATTCTCTTATATTTTCTTAAAGCATCGTATCTTTATAGAAGAACCTTTATAGAACCAACCATAATTTCTTTGTTCAAATATTTGATTTATTCCTGTATAACTATCAATTGCAAAAGCTCTATTAAGGCAGGGTTTTTTGTTTGTTTGTTGTTGTTGTTTTGCCATTCTACTCCCAGCTTGTACTCAGTACCCAGCATATAGTAGATACATGTCCAGTGTAAACATAATACTGACCAATATCAACTTTTAAGCAGTGAATTGAGAAAGAGGTGTCCTTGAATAAGGCAAAAGAAAATGCTATTGTCCCCTGTAGTTAGAAGACTTTCTCCACTAATGTGTCAGTTTTAATGTATCTGTATTTGCATGCTGATAAATTCACTAAATTGCTTTACTCACACCCACTTACAAAACTATTGTATAATTACCAGTAGTAATCTTCATAATTTTATTATTATATATGTTCCTAAGAAAAATATTTTTATTCAAGACTGTAAAAAGACCATTTCACCAGCCAAAGAGGAATTAGACATTGAAAGAACCAGACATGAGAATCCAACAGAAATCAGCATATTCATTAATTAGTGAGACACTTCTTATAACTTTCAAAATATAGAAATTGTGATGTATCATTGCACATGTCAACTTGGAGGATATTTTGGGTGAGATTAACATTTAAATTGGTGAATAAGTAATAAAGTTGCTCATCCTCCATAATGTGGGTTGACTTCAACCTGTCATTTGAAGGCTTGGATAGAACATAAAGAATGGCCTCCCTAAGCAAGAGGAAATTCTCCAGCACACTACCTTCAGACTTCATTTGCACCATCAGCTCTCCTGAGTTTCTAGTCTTCAGATTAGGACTGCCATTGCCTAAGGTTTTCAAGCTGTGGCCACCCTGTAGATTGTGGAATGCTAACCTCCATAATGGTGTGAGCCAAATCATTATACTAAAACTCTCTCTTCTCCCTCTTTCTCTGTCTCTGTCTCTGTCTCTCTATATATGTTGTGTTTCTGTGGAGAACTCTGACTAAAACAAATGTTGGTACCAAGAGTGGTTCTAGAGACCAAAATCTTAAGGATGAATTTTCTGAATTGGTTCTGGGGTTTCTGCAATTGGCTATCCAATCTGATTGGATTTAAAGATACTAAGAACTCTATGTCCAGTGTTAAAGAGAGCACTGATAGGCCTTGGAGTGATCTGGCAATAGAGATATGCAAAGTATCAATAATGGATATTCCTCATCAAATACTTAATAGAAGAAAGGATTAAGTGATAGTGTTTATGATAATTTTCAAAATTTTTGTCAAACTAATGAGTTTAATGAGATTGGTGGTCCTAATGTTGCTGGATAAAGTGGGGAAAGAAAAGGATGAGCTGAGGGAATCAAATTCCCAGCTCAAGTATCACACAAATAATATGAAAGCTTCTAAGTCTGCCCGAAAGAGACCCTTTTCTGTTATAGCTGTAGGGCTAAGTTGCTAAAAACCAACCACCAGAATTTCATCTTGTTAGTGGCTAATTGAATTCCCAGTCTCACAGGCATCTCTATACTATTAAAGTAAGGGTATTAATTGGGAAGCAAAGGGGTCCTGAAAGTTGGAAAGGGGACATATGCAAAGACACTGATGAAGATGGGGAAACTAAGTCCCTAAATTCTGACGAGTCTTCTTCACCATCTGAGAGAGGTGGAAGCTGCCTCTCCACCACCATCTGAGGAGATTAACCTTTCTTTGCCTGAGGAAACTGTAATGGCCTCCCCTGAGGCAGTTGCTTTACCAGACTATGCTGATTCTGCTCAGGATGCACCCTCATCACCCTTCTTTGATTCTAGACCTATAACTAGACTCAGGTTCCAGCAGACCCCTAAAGATGAGGTGTGACACATGATGAGGTGCACTGCAACCCAAAAGAACTACTGGATTTTTCTGATTTATATAGACAGAAATTCAAGGAAGATGTAGGAATAGTTATTAAGGGTGTGGGATAATGGTAGAAGAAACATAAAGTTGGATCAAGCCAAATTTATGGATATGCAAACTAAGATTCTGCATTTACTATTACAGTTTAGAGAGTTAGAAAGGGGTCTAAAAGTTTGGTTGGTTGGTTGGATGAAATATGGTCTAAGAGTGACCAACAGTAAGTGAGTTCTAAATGCCAAAGCTCCCTTGACTTACTGTGGAGGAAAGGCTTCAAAGGTTTAGGGAAATTGTAATATTCATGTGTATTTGTCATTTAACAACTACTTCCCCACCATAAAAGGAAGGGTCCATAAGGTACACCTTTGACAATGACTGTGAGAAATACATTTGTAAGCAGAGCCCCAGAATCTTTCAACCTTGGGATCACTCCTCCGTATAGGTAAAGACTTAAAGTGGGAGCTGTAGCTACTAAATTGGGAAACCTAAGGTAATGGGAATAATTGGATCTCGGGATGACAGGAGTCAAGAGATGACATTCAACCACCATGGGCACAGTGGGCATGGCTACTGTAAAGGACAAGAGTCAAGCAACAGTTAGAGTAGTCTGACTTGGACAGACTTATGGAGTTGATTAGTTAATGTTGGTATTTTTAGAAGTGAGATAGATAAGAAGTCTAATAAATCCTTATTTGATCTCTATAAGCAGGAAAGTTCTAGGTCAAGTGAACAAAAGTCTAAACTGAATTATAAAACATAGTCATAGCCTCTCAGTCAATTTTACACTTGAGCCAGCTTTCAGAACCAGAACCTTTTGAATGAAGGGGAGACCAGATCCTTTTAAAGAAAGACTCTAATAAACTACCAAAAATCTACATATTAATTTTTTCCCAGCCTTCTCCAAAGGAATCTATGATCTTTTAGCAGGTATATTAATCTGGGTTTTCCAGAGAAACAGAACCAATAGGCTATCTAGATATATAGATATTCTATCTATCTATCATCTATCTATCTATCTATCTATCTATCTATCTATCTATCTATCATCTATCTTGTGCCACCTGCAAGCTGGAGATCCAGGAAAGCTGCTAGTATAATCCAGTCTTAGTTCAAAAGCCTGAGAACTAGAAGAGCTGATGGTATAAAACCCAATCCAAGTCCAAGACCTGAAAATGAAGGTGTGTATGGAGGGTATAAGGTAAAGGAAAGGGGGGGCATGGTGTAAATTCTGGTTTTAGTCCAAAGGCCCAAGAAATATAGAAGTGCCAATGTCCAAGAGCAGAAGATAGATGTCCTAGATCAAACAGAACAAGAGCAAATTTGCCCTCCCTCCACCTTTTTGATTTAGTCCCCAACAACTTGGATGATGCTCACCTACATTGAAGAGGGTGATTTGTTTAGTTCAGTTCAACAATTCAAATGCTAATCTTTCCCAGAAACACCCTTCAAAGAGATATACTCAGAAACAATGTTTTACCAGCTATTCTGTCATCCCTTAGCTCAGTCAAGTTGATACATAAAATTAACTATTACACCATGGTAACTGGTGATATATTTGGGTATGAGAGGGTGGGAAATAAATCTTAGAATTCAGAGGTCTCTAACTCAGTGAAATCTTTAGGGGTCCATGTTTGAGACATGTTGAGAAAACCTTCCTAAAGTGAAGAAATTGTATCTGGCCCCTCCTACAACCAGAAGAAGCTCAACACCTAGTGGGCTTCTTTGGATTTTGGAGGAAACATTTCTCATTTGGGTATGTTACTCCTGCCCATTTACTGAGTGATCCAAAAAGCTGCTAATTTTGAATGGGGCCCAGAATAAGAGAAGGCTCTGGAACAGATCCAGACTGCTGGTAAACCTCTCTGCCACTGGGCCATATAGGCCCACAGACTCAATGGTGCTTGAAGTGTCAGAGGCATATGCCCTTCAGATTGTGGACTGAAGCCTTGCCATCCTTTGTGGATAACAGCTCCCCTTTTGAGAAACAGTTTTATCCTGCTACTGGACCTTAGTAGTCACTGAGTGCTTAACTATGGGCAACCAAGTTAATTATGCAACCTGAGCTGTCCATCATGTTATCTGACTCAGCAAGCCATGAAGTTGGGCATGCACATTAAAATCCCATAATCAAACGGAAGTGATATATACAAGATCAATCCTAAGCAAGAGATTAAAGGCACAAGTAAATTGCATGGAGAAGTGGCCCATATATCCACAGTCCCCACTGCTGCCACTCTATCTTCTCTCTCCTAGCCTGCACCTATTACCTCATGGGGAAGTCCCTACAATCAATTGATATAGGAGGAAAAGACTCAGGCCTGGGTTACAGATGATTTTGCATAATGTGCAGGCAATCCTTCAAAGTCAGCAGTTGCAGTACTTCAGCCCCTGACTAGGACATCCTTGAAGGACAGTGATGACAGGAAATCCTCTCAAAAGGGCAAAATGTCAAGCAGTGCACCTTATTGTTCACTTTGCTTGGAAGGAGAAATGGCCAAATGTGTGGTTATATACAAATTCATGGGTTATTTCCAATGGTTTGGCTGGATGGTCAGAGTCATGAAAGAAACATTACTGGAAAATTGGTAGCAAGAAAATTTGGGGGAGAGGTATGTGGATAAATGTCTTTGGGCAAAAAAAAAAAAAAAAAAATGAAGATATTTGTTTCCCACGTGAATGTTCACCAAAGTATGACCTCAGCAGAGGAGGATTTCAAGAACCATGTAGGTAGAATGACCTATTCTCTGTATCCCAGTTAGTTTCTTTTCCCAGACACCCTTGTATCACCCAATGAGCTCATGGTGGCTATAGTGATAGGAAGGAGGTTATATCTTGGCTCAATAATATGGGCTTCTACTCACCAAAACCAACCTGACTGCAGCCACTACTGTGTGTCCAGTTTGCCAGCAGCAGAAACCAACAATAATTCCCCTTATGAGGCCATTCTCCAGAATGATCAGGAAGCTAGCTGGTGAAAGGCTGATTACTTTAGACCCCTGAATCATGGAAAGGGCGGAGTTTTTTTCTTATTGAAATAAACAATTACTCCGGATATGAATTTGTCTCCTATGTGTTCAATGCCTGTAACAAAACTACCATTTATGGACATAGAAAATGTCTTAACTACCATCATAGTATTCCACACTGTATTGCTTCTGATCAAGGAATTCTTTTCACGTCAAAAGAATACCAGTGATGGGTGCACATGCTCATAGAATTAATTGATCTTATCATGTTCCCCACAATCCTGAGTTAACTTAGTAGGATAGTGAAATGGCCTTTTGAAGACTGTCATAGCATCAGCTAGGTGGTAATATCTTGGAAGGTTGGGACAAGGTTCCCCAGAAATATGCATATGCTTTGAATCAGGATATATATGCTTTCCCCAGAAGGATGCATATGCTTTAATATATGGTGCTGTTTCTTCCATAGCCAGAATTCCATGGGTCCAGAAATGAAGGGGTAGAAATGGGAGTGGCACCACTCGCTATTACCCCTAGTGACTCACTTCCTTTCTATTTCCACAAACTATGTTCTGTTGGCCTGGAGATATTAGTTCCAAAGGGAGGAATAGTTTAATCAATGGTTTATTGACTATGTCAATGATTTATTGAACTGGAAGTTAAGGCTGCTGCCTGGCCACTTCGCACTCCTCATGTCTTTGAATGGACAGACAAAGAAGAGTTACTGCAGTGGCTGGGGCTATTAATCCTGACTGCCAAGGGGAAATTGGACTGTTGCTCTATATTAGAGTTAAGGGAGACTGTATCTGGAATACAGGAGATCTTTTTTTCTTTTTTTAATTTTTTATTGTTATGTTAATCCCCATACATTACATCATTAGTTTTAGATATAGTGTTCCATGATTCATTGTTTGTGCATAACACCCGGTGCTCCATGCAGAACGTGCCCTCCTCAATACCCATCACCAGGCTAACCCATCCTCCCACCCCCCTCCCCTCTAGAACCCTCAGTTTGTTTTTCAGAGTCCATCAACTCTCATGGTTCGTCTACCCCTCCGATTTACAGGAGATCTTTTAAGCCAAGTCTTAGTATTACCATGCCTTGTGATTGAAGTCAATGGAAAATTATAATAATCCAATTCAGATAGGACTACTAATGGTTCAGACCCTTCAGGAGTAAAGGTTTGGGTCATCCCACCAGGTAAAGAACCACAACCAGCTTAGGTACTTCCTAAATGCAAAGTAAATATAGTAATGATTAGTGAAAGCAGGTAGCTATGAATACCAGCTATTATCACATGACTAGTTACACAGATGAAGACTATAATTGCCGCATTTCCTCATTTTTTATGAATATATTTGCATGTGTAGATTCTAGATAGATAGGTAGACAGATCTATATTTGTATATCTATCTACAAATCTTTGTTTTCTTCTCTCTTTTTATCTCTTTATCATACAGAGTAGGTTATATTGACTTTATATTTAAGCATTTTTAACTGTACATCATAGTATTTAAGTTACAGGATATCAAGAAGAGTATACATAAACCAAGAACTTTGCATCCTCTTCCGGGGAAAGGGTTAGTTAGCATTTTCAGTCATACACATGATAGTTGCATTATGTTAGATCATGTTTAGTATTACCATGCCCTGTGATTCAAGTCAGCGGAAAATTAGCATTATGACCATGCTATTGTCTTTATTTAGAGATTAAGTATGATTTAAGGAAATGTGTGTGAATGTCATTTTGACAAGCAGTGAATTCATGATATTTAATTTTGTGTGTCAACTTACAGAGTATTTTTTATGAGATTACCATTCAAATCAATGCACTCTGGGTAAAGCATATTTCTCTCTATTTGTGGGTGAGCCTCGTCTAATCAGTTGAAGACCTAAATAGAATGAAAAGACTGACTTCTGAGCAAGAGAGAATTATCCAGAAGACTGCCTTCAGACTTCATCTGCACTCTCAGACACCTGGGTTTGCAGGCGGCTGATGTTTGAACTGGAACTGTACCATTGACTCTCCCAGGTCTCAAGCTTGTCAGCATATACTGCTGATTTTGAAGTTGCCAACGTCCATAATTCTGTGAGTCAATTCCTTTTAATATATCTCTTCCTATGGATGCACATCCTATTGGTTCTGTTTATCTAGAGAACCCTGAGTAATACAGAAGTATAGGCTTTTATGTTTTAGTTTATTCACTGAATGGGAAAGAGAAAGAAGAGATGCTGGAAGAAGTGCCAGTCTTGGACCATTGCTACAGGTTGGGTTATAATTCTTGCCAACTCTACGATGAACCTATTTGCAATATCACTGCCAAATCACCAAACCCAAGAATTCATTTTTCATTCTGAAATACAAGAAATCTGGCTCTTCTCTTCAAATTCTCAATTTTTTATTTATAATTCTGATTTTTTAAAATGGTGGATAAAAATGGCAGCTTAAACGATAAGAAGCCTCCCTGGAACTTTATTCTGATGGATTGTTCCAGAAAGTATAAGAAGTGAGAATTTGATGTACCATTTCTGGAGAAGAGGTTTCTACATATTGAGGTGCTTTTTGCCAAATGTTGGTCTAATTAAGCCTGAGAAAACCCGTTTCTCTGTGGGCCTGGAGCTGCTGGGTAGAGACAAGCAGTGCTGCAGCGTCATGAGACTTCATTATAATGCTGGCAAGACTCTTTTATTAGCAGTAGTTGGGAGGACACCCGGCTAACTGGGGTTTATAGGATATATGATTTCTGCAACATTGCAGGTGGAATGTTAAAGAGCATAATACAATTTCTGGAGGAAGGTGCTCTGCAGTTGCTAAGAGCCTCAGTATTCCATAAGGAAGCCAAAACCTATAATCTCGCTGGGGGGGGGAAAGATGGCAGAGGAGTAGGGGACCCTATTTCAACTGGTCCCCGGAATTGAGCTGGATATCTACGAAACCACTGTGAGCACCCACGAAACCAGCCTGAGATGTAAGAAGATCTGGATCTCTACAAACAGAATATCGCAGGCGGTTGGTTTTGAGGTACGAAGCGGGGAGCCCTGATTCCGCGGGCAGATATCGGAGAATAAACGGCAGCGGGAGGGTGCGTGGCCATGGGGATCCTACACCGCTGGTGGGTGACAGCCTTGCGTGCTGCAGATGGGGCACAGACTCGCAGACCGGTAGTGGCGGGGAAAAGACTTTAGGGCAGCCCCTGGGGTGGAAACCCGGAGCGGTGGGGTCGCGCCTGCAAACTGCAGCCCCCGGGATGGAAACCCGGAGCGGCGGGGTCACCCGCACCCGAACTGGGAGCAGCTGGCGGTTTTAGAAGCATAAAAGGCAGAGATGGAGCCCCGACCGGGAGGCAGGACTGGTAGCACTGCGGAGGGGCGCACAACCCAGGACGCTGCAGTTTATAGCAGCACGGACAGAAATGGCCTGGAGAGCTCACTGAAGAACAGACTGTGGTCTCTCTGCTCTGACACAGAGGGTTGGAAATGGTCTCTTCTGCTCTGACTCGTAGAAGAGACGCGGCAAGCCACCAGGGAAGGGTGCCAGAGAACAAAATCCCCAAAAACTGATTCCCGCTGAGCCCATCCCCCGCCACAGGGGCTCAGGGCAACTCTGCCGGAACAAGGTTGCCTGAGTAACAGTGCGGCAGGTCCCTCCCACAGAAGACAGGCTGGGAAAACAAGAGGCCAGCAACCCTAAGGTCCCTAGAAAACAGGTGCATCTTGCTTGGGTTCTGGTCAATAATTTGGACTCTCTACATTCACTCAAACACCCATCAACAGAATGACTAGGAGGAGGAACCCCCAAAATAGAAAAGACTCAGAGATTATGACTTATGCTGCAGATTTACAAATGGATGCAGATATAACCAAGATGTCAGAGATGGAATTCAGGCTAGCAATTGTGAAGACAATGGCTAGAATGGAGAAATCAATTAATGGCAACATAGAGTCTCTAAGGGCAGAAATAAAAGGTGAATTGGCAGAACTTAAAAATGTTGTCAATGAGATCCAATCCAATCTAGATAATCTAACAGCTAGGGTAAGTGAGGCAGAAGAACGAATAAGTGACCTGGAAGACAATATAATAAATAAAAAGGGAAAAGAGGAGGCCAGGGAAAAACAACTCAAAATCCATGAAAATAGAATCAGAGAAATAAGTGACACCATGAAGCGTTCCAATGTCAGAATAATTGGAATCCCGGAGGGAGTGGAGAGAGAGAGAGAGGACTAGAAGATGTATTTGAGCAAATCGTAGCTGAGAACTTCCCTAATCTGGGGAATGAAACAAACATTCGCATCCTAGAGGCAGAGAGGACTGCTCCCAAGATCAAGGAAAACAGGCCAACACCCCGGCATGTAATAGTAAAACTTGCAAATCTTAGAACCAAGGAAACCATCTTAAGGGCAGTTAGGGGGAAGAGATTCCTTATGTACAGAGGGAAGAACATCAGAATAACGTCAGACCTATCCACAGAGACCTGGCAAGCCAGAAAGGCCTGGCAAGACATATTCAGTGTACTAAAAGAGAAGAACATGCAACCAAGAATACTTTATCGGGCAAGGCTTTGATTTAGAATGGATGGAGAGATGCAGAGCTTCTACGACTGACAGAAACTGAAAGAATATGTGACCAATAAGTTAGCCCTGCAAGAAATATTAAGGGGGGTTCTATAAAAGGAGAAAGACCCCAAGAGTGATATAAAAAAGAAATTTACAAAGACAATCTATAAAAACAACATCTTCACAGGAACATGATGATGATTAATTCATATCTTTCAATAATCACTCTCAACGTGAATGGCCTAAATGCTCCCATAAAATGGCACAGGGTTGCAGATTGGATAAAAAGACAGGACCCATCCATATGCTGCCTACAAGAGACTCATTTTGAACCTAAAGATACATCCAGACTGAAAGTGAAGGGATGGAGATCCATCTTCCATGCCAGCGGACCTCAAAAGAAAGCTGGGATAGCAATTCTTATATCAGACAAATTAGATTTTAAACTGAAGTCTGTAATTAGAGACACAGAAGGATACTATATCATTCTTAAAGGGTCTATCCAACAAGAAGATCTAACAATTGTAAATATCTATGCCCCCAACATGGGAGCAGCCATCTATATAAGCCAACTGTTAACCAAAATAAAGAGTCATATTGATAACAATACGTTATCAATACTCCATTCTCAGCAATGGACAGATCATCTAAGCAGAAAATCAACAAGGAAACAAGAGCTTTGAATGATACATTGGATCAGATGGACCTCATAGATGTTTACAGAACATTCCACCCTAAAACAACAGAATATGCATTCTTCTCGAGCGCACATGGAATTTTCTCCAGAATAGACCATATGCTGGGTCACAAATCAGGTCTCAACCAATACCAAAAGACTGAGATTATTCCCTGCATAATCTCAGATCACAATGCTCTAAAACTGGAACTCAATCAGAAGAAAATTTTGGCAGAAATTCAAACACTTGGAAGCTAAAGACCACCCTGCTCAAGAATATTTGGGTCAACCAAGAAATCAAAGAAGAACTTAAACAATTTATGGAAATCAATGAGAACGAAAACACATTGGTCCAAAACCTATGGGATACTGCAAAGGCGGTCCTAAGGGGGAAACATAGCCATCCAAGCCTCACTCAAAAAAATAGAAAAATCCCAGATTCACCAACTAACTCTACACCTTGAAGAACTAGAGAAAAAGCAACAAACAATGCCTAAGCCATGCATTAGAAGAGAAATAACTAAAATTAGAGCAGAAATCAATGAATTAGAAACCAGAAACACAGTAGATCAGATCAATGAAACTAGAAGTTTGTTCTTTGAAAAAATTAATAAGATTGATAAACCACTGGCCAGACTTATCCAAAAGAAAAGAGAAAGGACCCAAATTAAAAAAAATATGAATAAAAGGGGAGAGATCACGAATAACACCAAGGAAATAAAAACAATTATTAGAAATTATTATCAACAACTATATGCCAATAAACTGAGCAATCTGGATGAAATGGAGGCCTTCCTGGAAACCTATAAGCTGCCAAGACTGAAACAGGAAGAAATTGACAACCTGAATAGGTCAATAACCAGTACCGAGATTGAAGCAGTGATCAAAAACCTCCCAAAAAACAAGAGTCCAGGGCCTGATGGATTCCCTGGGGAATTCTACCAAACATTCAAAGAAGAAATAATACCTATTCTACTGAAGCTGTTTCAAAAAATAGGAACAGAAGGAAAACTTCCAAACTCATTCTATGAGGCCAGCATTACCTTAATCCCCAAACCAGGCAAAGACCCCATCAAAAAGGAGAATTTCAGACCGATATCCCTAATGAATATGGATTCCAAAATCCTCAACAAAATCCTAGCTAATAGGATCCAACAATACATTAAAAGGATCATCCACCATGACCATGTGGGATTTATCCCCGGGATGCAAGGGTGGTTCAACATTCGCAAATCAATCGGTGTGATAGATCACATTAATAAGAGGAGGGAGAAGAACCATATGGTCCTCTCAATTGATGCAGAAAAAGCATTTGACAAAATACAACATCCTTTCCTGATTAAAACTCTCCAGAGTATAGGGATAGAGGGAACATTCCTCAAGCTCATAAAATCCATCTATGAAAAACCCACAGTAAATATCATCCTCAATGGGGAAAAGCTGAGAGCCTTTCCCTTCAGATCAGGAACACGTCAAGGATGCCCACTCTCGCCACTATTGTTCAACATAGTACTAGAAGTCCTAGCAACAGCAATCAGACAACAAAAAGAAATAAAAAGTATTCAAATTGGCAAAGAAGAAGTCAAACTCTCTCTTTTTGCAGACGACATGATATTTTATGTGGAAAACCCAGAAGACTCCACCCCCAAATTACTAGAACTCATCCAGCAATTCAGTAATGTGGCAGGATACAAAATCAATGCACAGAAATCAGTTGCTTTCTTATACACCAACAACGCAACTGTAGAAAGAGAAATTAGAGAAACGATTCCATTTACAATAGCACCCAAAACCATAAGATACCTCGGAATAAACCTAACTAAAGAGGTAAAGGATCTATACTCTAGGAACTACAAAACACTCATGAAAGAAATTGAAGAAGACAGAAAAAGATGGAAAAATATTCCATGCTCATGGATCGGAAGAATAAACATTGTTAAAATGTCTATGCTACCCAGAGCAATCTATACCTTCAATGCCATCCCGATCAAAATTCCAATGACATTTTTCAAAGTGCTGGAACAAACAATCCTAAAATTTGTATGGAATCAGAAAGACCCCGAATCACCAAGGAAATGTTGAAAAAGAAAAACAAAGCTGGGGGCATCACGTTGCCTGATTTCAAGTTATATTACAAAACTGTGATCACCAAGACAGCATGGTACTGGCACAAAAACAGACATATAGACCAATGGAACAGAATAGAGAACCCAGATATGGACCCTCAACCCTATGGTCAAATAATCTTTGACAAAGCAGGAAAAAACATGCAATGGAAAAAAGACAGTCTCTTCAATAAATGGTGCTGGGAAAATTGGACACCCACCTGCAGAAGAATGAAACTCGACCATTCTGTAACACCATTCACAAAGATAAACTCAAAGTGGATGAAAGACCTCAATGTGAGACAGGAATCCATCAAAATCCTAGAGGAGCACATAGGCAGTAACCTCTTTGACATCGCTCACAGCAACTTCTTTCAAGATACATCTCCAAAAGCTAGTGAAACAAAAGCAAAAATGAACTTTTGGGACTTCATCAAGATAAAAATCTTCTGCACAGCAAAGGAAACAGTCAGCAAAACAAAGAGGCAACCCACGGAATGGGAGAAGATATTTGCAAATGTCACTACAGATAAAGGGCTGGTATCCAAGATCTCAAACTCCACACCCAAAAAACAAATAATCACGTCAAAAAGTGGACAGAAGATATGAAAAGACACTTCTCTGAAGAAGACATACAAATGGCTAACAGACACATGACAAAATGTTCACCATCATTAGCCATCAGGGAAATTCAAATCAAAACCACACTGAGATACCACCTTACACCAGTTAGAATGGCAAAAATGGACAGGGAAAGAAACAACAAATGTTGGAGAGGTTGTGGAGAAAGGGGAACCCTCTTACACTGTTGGTGGGAATGCAAGCTGGTACAGCCACTTTGGAAAACAGTGTGGAGGTTCCTCAAAAATTTAAAAATAAAGCTACCCTATGGCCTAGCAATTGCACTCCTGGGTATTTACCCCAAAGACACAGATGTAGTCAAAAGAAGGGCCATATGCACCCCAATGTTCATAGCAGCAATGTCCACAATAGCCAAACTGTGGAAAGAGCCGAGATGCCCTTCAACAGATGAATGGATAAAGAAGATGTGGTCCATATATACAATGGAATATTACTCAGCCATCAGAAAGGATGAATACCCAAATTTTACTTCAGCATGGATGGGACTGGAGGAGATTATGCTAAGTGAAATAAGTCAAGCAGAGAAAGTCAATTATCATATAGTTTCACTTTTTTGTGGAACATAAGGAATAACATGGAGGGCATTAGGAGAAGGAAGGGAAAAATGGGGGGGGAATTGGAGGGAGAGATGAACCATGAGAGACTATGGACTCTGAGAAACAAACAGGGTTTTAGAGGGGAGGGGGGAAGGGGGATTGGTTAGCCTCATGATGGGTATTAAGGAGGGCACGTACTGCATGGAGCACTGGGTGTTATAGGAAAACAATGGATCGTGATCAACACATCAAAAACCAATGACGTATTGTATGGTGACTAACATAACATAATAAAATTAAAAAAAAAACAAACAAACTATAATCTCCTTCATGTTTAGAATGTTCTGCAAAGCAAATTAAACACTTGAGATGGTGGAAATGGACTGATTCCTCAAGCCAGTAACAGCAGTGAATAAGATCAGGTTACCAAACAAACTTTCCAGACTGATCTCCCTCCATTTCCTAAAAAAAAACAAACAAAAAAGCACCGGATGCTTAGGCCAAGAAATGTCCTTCCTCTCTACTCCTATCCTCAAATTAAATTTGAACTAGTTTCAGTTTGAACCTTCAAACTAGTTTTGTTGGTCTTTCTTTGTAAAACAATACTTTTGTTTCAGTGTTCACTAAACAATGGATATCATAGGAGTGGTTCCTGGGTCATTTGCTCATTTACAAAAAGTTTCATGTGTCCTGTGCAGATTATCTTGGTCAGTTTCTTCTTTTTTTAAAGCAAATTTAAACTTTGTTGTTAACAAACTATAAAGAAAAACCGTGAAACTATCATATAATTTTTATTATTATAGAGAAAGTTTTAGCCTTTGTATATTAAATCTTAGCAGTTTCCAAGATTTCTGACAGCAAGCAATGAAAAGAGAGTTGCAATTTTTCAGATCTTCCTCTATTCTTCATTCTATAACTTTTAGGATGTTCTTTTACAATTTTAAACCAAAAGACTTTTTGAAAATCATGTTTTGTGGGCTAGATTGTGTTTGGCACTATATATAGCCCATTACAATTACAAAGTAATGGTATTTTAATTTTTCTTTTTTTTTTTTGTAAAGGATAACTTTTATCTACAGTTCATACACCTATTTTTCCTTATATATGCTTCCTGTTCATTATTTCTTGAGATCATTTTTTTTATTTCTCAATTCAATATAGTTTCTTAACTAAGACCAGAGGATTAGTGTATTATTATCCCACTTATAAGATGAAAATATTTTCAACAGGATCCTTGCCTCATAAGAGATATCAAGATATTGTGTGCTTATAAAACAACTGAGGCTTATAAAAACGACTTAAAACAATTATACTTAGCATATTATATATGTCCATAATTTTAAGAAAAATTACACATAATTAATACAATCTCTTATTATGATAAAGATTGCTTCCAAAAAAAAGGTCTTTGCTCGCTCTTTAGTTACTTATGAACTGACCTTATGACATTTTATCTTTCTCCTTCAATATTCTTTCTTGATCATCAGTCACTGTTTTCTTTATGTTCTATGTCAGTGAGAAAAGTAGTGATGCAGCCACAGATAATGAATCATGAACAAGCTCTTGCCATTTATATCATAAATATGACAGTGCAGTGCCTGCAGATGGTGTTATTTCCGGTCTGCATTCCTGGACACTGAGGTCAATAAAATTGCTACCAGTCATAAAGCATGGACAGGAGACATACTTGTGTGCAGTGAATCTTCTGACTGGAGCATGAATTACTATTTCAGGATGACAAAATCAAGGCATCCGGGGTCTCTTGGTAGAAAGATGACTCTACTATACTTTGAGCTTGTTCCTTAGACATCCCTTTCATGATTTCCTATAACCCCCTAAGAACTGGTCTATTTACTTCTTTCATCACTACTAAATAAAGCTTTGCCTGGGTTTCGCTATTTCCCTTAATATGCAGGTATAATAGGTCTCCAAGTCAATTTCACCACTTTGACCACTCTCAGAAGCAAGCATAGCCCACCACATAGTTTAATCCTGTTTGAAGTCTTGTACTGCTGTGTATTGTGGGAAACAGTCATTGGTTAAGACTGATGAAGATTCTGTCCTTGACCAATTCTAGCCAGACTCCTCTGAATTCTCTTTTCAAGTAAGCTCTGAATTTCAGCTTGCATGTTCATCTCTGCATTGTCTTATTTTAGCGAAGATCTGGTTAAAGTCAATTTATCCAAAATCCCCATCATCTATATCTGACCAACCTTGATATCTTTTCAGGGTCCTCAACCTTCACCATTCCCAATGTGTGATCACCTTGGCCTGGCCTTCAGCAAAAGTCCTGTTAACCAGAATCCCCCTCTTACCACCCAAGATCAAATGGAATTTATTAATCATTTTGCACATATTCCTTTGACTGTTTTTCCTGGTTATCCTTCCTTGGCCCCATCCCTACTCACTAGCAGGATATTGTAGGGATGTAGGGAAAGCCTCACTCCTTCCTCTCTGCCATGCAAGTTTTTCTGACCCTGTTCCATCAGTTATAGCTTCTCTCTGGATCTTCTCCCGTGGTTCCAGAATTACTAGTTTTGGGTGATACCTTCACCCTGCCATGTCAGGGCAAAAAAAAAAGGTAAGGGCTTCACGTTGATTTGACTTCCTATGTGTCTCATCATTGCCCTGTTGATTTCTTTAATCCTGCCCAAACCTCTGTAAATAGTTCTTGCCTTAAATTATTTTGAATTAAATTATTTTGAATGTGCGATCTGTTTCTGAATGGGACCCACACTGAAATGTCTGGACCATTCCTCCCTTTGCCTACCCTGGCCCCCTTCATATAATTAAAGACTCTTTTTGTTCAATGCTAGCTCAGTCTTTATTTTGTCAGGAAAAACCTCTTCAACTAAGTAGTTCCACTACTAATGGTTTCAACAAACACTCTAACTTTTCTTAGAAAGTTAAAATATTATATTCCTTTACATAATTATCTGTCTACCTCATTTAACTCCATTTTCTATAAGAGCTGGGTCCAGGTGTTTCTTGCTCTTCGTTATATTCCCAGTGTCCAACCAAGCCTTTTAGAATATTGTAGGCACTCAATAAATAAGTTGAAAGAAAAATTGAATGAGTAAATGAATTGTTGTTCTGATTCACGTTAACATGCACTGTTTTCTCTTATATCAGTAACTCCCTAAACATTATTCTTTTTTTCTGAAATAGCCACGTTGGGCCATTTGCTGACTTTTCTCTCATTACATTTTAGTAACAGATATTGCTAAAAATAAAATTAAAAAATTCCTTTGAGGAAAAAAATAAGTTGTACAGGCTAGCAAAGAAATCTTTAAAAACATAATTGTACTCATTTGAGTGAGGTAGTTTTGCTGACCAAGATATTTGTTTGTCAATATAAGCATCATTACTTAAAATAGCTAAGGGCAAGTCTAGTCAAGCCTCAGAAAATTTCTGCCACAGGAGACTGATCTGACTTCCAGATCACTTGACCTTTCCAGATCCTTGTAAAGGTCAGGACTCAATTCCACCAGCTCTACCTAAAGCTCTCTCTCTGATTTTGAATTTAGCTAGACTGTTTCCTTTCTCTTTCATTATTCTTTTCCCTGTTTATTAGTTTAATGCATCTATTAGATACTCTCAGTGATCTCAGTGTATTTTTAACTTAATTCCCAAACAACCGTAATGTAATTCTTTCTCTTAAGACAAATAGATTTATACTTGTTTGCCACCTCCACACTGTTTCTTATTTATTCTGAGGATAATAAGAATATAATCGTACTGCAGAAGTTTCCTTCATCTTGTTTAGCTAGTAGTTCAGCTTCTGGTGACAAGAAGAATCTATCTTTGTCTTGGCCACTTACTTTGGTAAAATATTTAAATTCAGAAAATTTCTAAATAGGCATTTCCATTGATAGCAAGCACAGGAAATTCCTAGTGGGAGAAGTAGTTAGGAGAATCAGAAAGCTGCAAATGATTATATAATATTATATTACTTATTAGTGTAACAAAACCCATAGTCCTTATTTTGTACTTTATTTCCTCTTCAGTTTCCAGAACACTATTCTTGAATAAATTTTTATACCAAAATTAGTATAATGATATTACAACATCTTCAAAAATCGTACATTGACATTTAGGTGATATACATTATTTAAGATAGTTTATATGATTTCTTTTTTTTTAAAGATTTTATTTATTTGACAGAGAGAGAGTGCACACAAGGAGGTGGAGCAGCAGGGGAGCTGAGCAGGGAGCCCGATGCGGGGCTCGATCCCAGGACCCTGGTATCATGACCTGAGCTGAAGGCAGCTGCTTAACCGATTGAGCCACCCAGGCACCCCAGCTTATGATTTATGATGTCAATTTTTATCTTTTATCATACTAAATATTGACTAGAAAAAGTTTTAAAAATTAACTTGGACACCATTGGTAGCAATAGCTCCGTATGAGCAATCCCCATATACTAGAATTTATATTCATAATTTTTAAATAAAAATCACAATAGCTACAGATTATTATGTGTTGGTCATTTTCCATGAATTGAGAGAGGTGTTTCACATGTTTATTATTTGTTTTTTATTATAAAAACAGTATGAGTTTATCTCTACTCTATAGGTAGAGGAGTACAGCTTAGAAAAGGTAACAAGTAAGAGACCCTGCCAAAAATTAAAATATAGGTCTTCCTCAGTCCCCAGCCTCTTTTTATGCCACCCTAGAAGAGTCTGAAGAGCAGGGGTGTGTGGATGGCTTAGCTGGTTGAGCATGAGATCAGCCCCACCAGGGCTTGGCGCTCAGTGCGGAGTCTGCTTGAGATTCTTTCCCTCCCCCTCTGATCCTCCCCCGGCTCACATGTATGCGTGCACTCTTCTCTCTCTCTCTCTCTCATAAATAAATAAATCTTAAAAAAAAAAAAAGGCTCTGAAAAGCAAAACAAGAAGGTGACTAGGTAGGCTAAATAGGTTCTACAGTTTACAATCCTTTGTTTCAATCACATCTTTATCAGTAGAAACTAATGTGTCTGTCCTTGGATGCATTGCTTAACTTTTTAAAGTCTCAGCTTCTTCTGCTGCAAAGTAGATACATATAAAATCTTTGTTTTAGATTGCAATGAAAACAAAATTCAAAAGATTTTATTTTTGTGTATGGTATAAGAAAATGGTCCAGTTTCATTCTTTTGCATATAGCTAGCTGTCCACCTTCCCAACATTATTTATTAAAGAGACTGTCTTTTCCCCATTATATATTTTTTCTTCCATTGTACTCCATTTTGCTTCCAATGTACCCCATTATGGTTAATTAATCTGCATAATTAACCATATAAGCATAGGTATATTTCTGGCCTCTCATTTCTCTTCCATTGATCTATATGCCTATTTTGGTGCCAGTATCATACTGTTTTGATTATTATAGCTTTGTAGTATAGTTTGAAATCTGAGATTGAATTTCTCCATCTCTGTTCTTTCTTAAGATGCTTTGGCTATTTGAGGTCTTTTTTTGTTCTATACCACTTTTAAGATTGTTTTTGTCTAATTCTATAAAAAATACTATTGGTATTTTGATAAGGACAAAAATAACTCAAAATGGATTAAAATCCTAAATGTAAGACCTCAAACCATTAAACTTATAAAAGAAAACAAAGAGTAATCTCTTGGACACCAACCTTAGCAATCTTTCTGGATATATCTTCCAATCCAGAGGAAAAAAACAAAAACAAACAACTGGACTACATCAAGCTAAAAAGGTTTTGCACAGTGAAGGAAACCATCAACAAAACCAAAAGGCAACCTACTGAGTGGGAGAAGATATTTGCAAATGATATATATAATAAGGGGTTAATACCAAAAATATATAAGAACTCATACAACTCAACACCAATAATAATAATAATAGTAGTAGTAGTAATAATAATCCAATTAAAAATGTGAAGAAGACCTAAAAAGACTTTTTTTCCTCAAGAAGACATCCAGAAGGCCAACAGACACATGAAAAGATGCTCAACATCACTAATCATCAGGGAAAGACAAGTCAAAACTACAATATGATATCACCTAACACCAGTTAGAATAGCTAGTATCAAAAAGACAAGAAATAACAAGCATTGGCAAGAATGTGGAGAAAAGGAAACCCTTGTGCACTGTTGGTGGGAATGTAAATTGCTTCAGTCACTATGGAGGTTAGTCAAAAAACTAAAAAATAGAGGTACTATAAGGTTCACTCTCTGGGTATTTATCTGAGGAAAACTCAAAATTTAAAAAATAGCATCCAAAATATCTTGTCATATGAGAAACTAAGAAAACATGACTAATTCTCAGGAATAAAGATAATCAACAGATGTCAACACCAGATGACAGAGATGTTGGAATTATCAGATAAAGACTTACAGCATAAATTATAACTATGCTCCATGAGGTAAAAATTAAAAAGAAAAATGATTAAAATAGAGAGAAATTCTCAATCACAAAATAAAAACTATAGCAAAATAATCAAATGGGAATTCTACAACTCAGAAAATATGTATCTGATTAAAAAGCTAACTGGTTAGACTCAATAACAGAGTAGGGATGAGAGAGGAAAGACTCAGTGAACTTGAAGGTAGATTAATTGAAATTATTCATTCTGGAGAACAGACAGAACTGGGACAGTGACAAAAAGTCTAACATTTTTGTTATTTAAGTCCCAAAAGGAGACTGGAGATTGTTTCAGAAGAAATACTGTAAAAAATGGCTGATAACTTTCCAAATTTGGCAGAAAAAATACATTTACAGAATCAAGAAAATCAGAAAACCTCAAATACAATAAACTCTAAGAAAATCATGCCTAGACACAGCATAATCAAACTCCTGAAAACCAAAGATAAAATGCATAAATATAGACCTATATATAGCTGTACTAAAGATAAAGATTAGATATCATGTTATATATGGATGTAAAATAAATATATATTGTATTTATATTATATGTAAATATATAAATAAATATATATAAATATAAAATATATGATATATAAATAAATATATTTATATTATACATATTACATATATATTAGATATACATAGTTTACATATCATTTATTTATCTAATCCATATATACATATTAATATAATACATATATATCTATCTAATCTCTATATAGTTTATCTGTCCATATGTACATCTACCTATGTATCTATCTAGCTATATGAACATATCTTGAAAGCTGCTAGAAAAAGATGTTACATTATATAAAGAGGTACAATGATATGTGTGACTGACGATTTCTCATCAAATACCACAAAAGCTGGACTAAGAAAACAATGGAAAAACTTGTTTTAAGTACTGAGGTAAAATACAAACAAAAAACAACAACAAAAAACTATCTACCCAGAATTTTGTATCTAATAAAAATATCCTTTAAGAATGAAGGTTATATAAATACATTCTCAGAAGACAAAAAAACTAAGAAAATTATTCACTAACACATTTAATATAAAAGAAACGGTGAAGGAATATCTTCAGGCTAAAGAGAAATTATACCAGAGAAAAAGTAGAACCTCAGGAATGTATAAAGATCAACGGAAAATGTACAACTCTGAGTGTATATTAACTTAAGATTAGTTTAATTTTCTCTTCTTAAATTTTTAAAAAAGAGGTATGACAACTATTCCAATTACATGGTAAACTTTTCTCATAAGCAATTCTATAATAAATATCTTTGGCTTTGTGGGTCATATGGTCTCTGTTGTAACTAATCAATTTTGCCAATAAGATTCAGAAGCAGCCACAAATAATACATAAGCAAATGGGTGTGACCAGGCTGGGACTGCAGCAGCCTGGATTTGGCTCATGGGTTGTAGATTGCCAGCCCTAATTCTAAATGTACCAAATAAAAGAAAAATGTCTTATTGAATAAAAACACAAGACAACCATTCTCTCTATAAGAAACCTGCAACCAATATAAATGCATGGATTAAAGGATGATTAATTCCAAACAATCAGGAGAGAGCAGGTGTGGCTATTTTGATATCACAATGTACTTTAGAACAAGGAATATTTTTAGAAACAAATATATCATAATAGTAGAGTCAATTTACTAAATAGTCATAGCACACTAGATATGTATACATCTAAGAACAGATCTTCAAAACGCATGAAGCAAAAGCTGATAGAACTGAAAGGAAAAATAGACAAATTTATAATCATAATTCGAAACTTTCACCTTCTGTTCTCAACAATAAATAAACAAGTAGACAGAAGATCAGTAATTCTAGAGACTAAGAAAACAAGGCTCGACAAACTTGACTTAACTGACATTGTTGGAACATTCCATCTAACGACAGCAGAGTGTACATGTATATAAATTATCTTAACTTTTACCCTAAAAAATTATAAAAGGAAGAGTATATAAAAATAAGCAGAAAAGGGAATAATGGTAAGGTATCTATAAAATTAAAAATGGAAAACAGTGGAGAAAAATGACTGAAAGCTATTTCCTTAAAGAAATCAATAAAATTGATAAACATTTAGCCAGACTGATTAATTAAAAAAAAAATAAAGAAGACACAAGTACAAACATAGGATGAAAGAGAGGTTACTACAGACACTAAAGCCACAAAAGGAAAATAAGAAATATTACAACTTTTTGCTTAAATTTGACAACTCAGATGAACCGGATTAATTCCTTGAATGACATAAACTGCAAAAGTTCACTATTTAAGGAAAATCTCAATATTTCTAAATCTATTAAAGAAGTTGAACTTAGAGTTAAAATCTTTATAAAACAATAAGAACAAGATAAATTTTAGCTTAGCTATATTAGTGCAGATAAAACCAAACACTTGAAGGAGGAAACACCAGTTCTACATAAACCCATCTAGAAAACAAGAGATTAAGAAACACTTCCCAACTCATTTTGAGTCCCTCTTACCCTGGTTCCAAAACTAGACAAAAATATTGTAAAAAATTAAAATTACAAACCAATTTTCATTATGAATAGAAATGCAAAATGCCTTAAAATATTAGCAAATCTATTCCAGCAGCATATAAAGGATAGTATAATGTAAAAAAATGGTATTTATGCTGGGAATGCAAGGCTGGTTTGATTCAACATTAGAACATCAATCAAGTGTAATTTATTATATCAAAGGATTAAGAAGAAAAAAAAACATATGATCATCTTAGTCAATGCAGAAGAAGTGTTTGGCAAAATTCAATACCCACTCATGATTCAAAACTCACAGAAATCTCTGACTGCAAGGGAATTTATTTAACCTGACATTGCACTTCTATGAAAACCTACACCTACCATCTTAATAATTAATATCCTTCTTAGTGGTATTTTTTCTGTAAGATTGGAAACAAGGCAAGAACGTTTATTCAGCTTTACACTGGAGATCCCAATCAGTGAAACAAGGCAATAAAGAGAAATAAAAAGTATACATATAAAAAAAGAATAAATAAAAATATTTATATTTGCAGACCACATAATTTCCCATTTAGAACCATCCCCCAAAATTTACAAAAGAGCACAAAATAAAACAAAAGGGATTAGAACTAGGAAGTAAGGATAGCAAGTTTGCAGAGTGCAAGGTAATAAAAATAAGCAATTGTATTTTAATACACTAACAATCACTTGAAAATTTCAAAAGCAAGTATCACTTATAATACTTCAAAAAAAGCATCATGAAGTACTTCGTTATATAACTAACAAATATGTGAAGAATATTGAAGATGAAAGCTGCACAACCAGACAGTGTTCAGTTAGCATTGCTCCACTATGCACAGATTTCAGGCATTATGGTTCAGTTAAATAATGACAGTATCGCAAACACAGTTCAAATTCAGTCGCCATAGTATATTAACCATGATTGATTGCATAAAATATAAAATTCGGTGCTAGTGCTTTAGTCCACAAGCTTCTGCATAAATAAGCAGATGTACAGGGTGATCAGTAACCAATGATGTCCCTTCTTTAACAGTGTGCTGATTGGTCACTTTGCATCTGTTCTTTAGTTCATGCTCATACAGAAAAGTGTGTAGTTGTGTTGTCTCCTTATGTCCCTGTGATAAACCCCCATGTCATTTTTCAAAATGAATGATCACAAGATGGATTACCAAAAAAAGATGAAAGAACAGCAAGGACACAAAAAGTGATCATGCTGGAAGTGAAATTATAATCGAGCATAAATGAAGTTATAGAAGAAAGAGGTGATGGGGGAATGTTGACCCTACCATTTGAGAGACTCTACGTATGCAGTCAGAGGAACTTAAAAAGGAGAACATAAATGGGGGGGGGGGAGTAATGTAAAAGATAAAAACATCCCAGAGGAAGTAATGTTGACAAAAACTTTGCATTAAGGAAACTCTCAGGGATGTATTATTATACATTGAAAGTATAAAAGGTAGAATGATGGAAGCTAAACCAAGCTTAGAAAGAAGGATGACAATTCACAAAAGCTCAGAAAAGATGTTCACTCCCTATCATTACTTATAAATGACAAGAAGAAGTAGGCAAGCATTGTTCAAACTTCTCTAAAATGTGGAAAGAAAATCTAAAAAAGTAAACATGTAAACAAATGTAGCTTGCTAAAGTAAGGTTGTTATTTACCTTTGCCATAGCATATTCACTTTTCTGTAATGCCCCTCCGAACATATTTAGACTTATTTTATGTGGTTATCAATTAAAGTGATCATAATTATTTTTTGTTAGTTTGCTTATTGAGCAAAATACCACGGTCATGAAGTGTGTTTTAGTGTATTGCAATAACCTCCTGCAAAATATGAGTTCAGGATATTCAAAGATAGTTAAATTTTATAAAATATGCTAATTAAACCATTTTTTGTAAATAGTTTTTTTTTTTCTTCATGGTTTAAACTATCAGTACTGTTCAAAATCTGCAAATTGGAACAAAGGATGTAAGAAAGCTAATTACCAAAAGATGTAAATTAAAAATACCAATCAGACTAAGGTTTATTTTTGCTCCTCATTATTACAATCATTGCATTTCCTTAATATTTCATCTAATTTGAAGTGAAATCAAACTCTGAAGAAAAATGCAGGAGTAGTTCTTTGTGATTCCTCTTTTCTCTGGCAATGTTCTTCCCTGGTATGTATGGGAAGGACCTTTCACTGTTTCCATAAATCTCAACAACTGTTTTTAGTTCAAATGGTTCAGAGAGATACCATTAGAAATATTTTGTTGGGGGTGCCTGGGTGGCTTGGTGGGGAGCCTGCTTCTCCCTCTGCCTGCAGCTCCCCCTGCTTGTGCTCTCTTTCTCTGACAAACAAATAAAATCTTTAAAAAAATATTTTGTTGGTTTTATAATTCATTTACAACATTGAATTTTAATTAATTTAATTTTGATTCATTTGGGATTCATCAGATTAACATAGTTTGTAACCATTTTTGGTTCCTGGTGATTTATTCTGAAGCAATGGACTACAGCATGTGTAGGAATAATGTGTCCTGTGAAGCAATGGACTACAGCATGTAAAGGCAACTGTATTGTAAAGGAATACCCCTTTGTTTCAAAACTACCAGAGAGAACTCATCATCATTATCATTAAACATACTTGTTGCTTGTTTCTTCTTCTTATTATTATATTACAAGTTTTCAGACAGGGCACCTGCGTGGCTCAGCCTGTTAAGCATTTGGCTCAGGTCATAGTCCCATGGTCCTGGGATCGAGTCCCTCATCGGGCTCCCTGCTCATCAGGGAGTCTGCTTCTCTCTCTGCCCCTCACCCTGCTCTTGTGCTCTCCCTTACTTTCTCTCTTTCTCAAGTAAATAAATAAAATCTTAAAAAAAAAAAAAAAACACTTCAGATGTTTAACTCACTGAATCCATATGAAAGGAAGTGTTATTATCTTCCTCAGTTTACAGAAGATAAAACAGAGGCACTGAGAAGTTGATTTAATGGCTCAGTGTAACACAGTTAGCACATGGTGAAGCCACCATTCAGACCTAAGCATCTGAAATCCAGAGTTCATGATCTTATCCACTACACTAGACTGACTTAAGACAAGACCTGAGAGGAAGTCCAGGACTGTTAAAATGAATTTTCCCTGTCACTAACATCAGTGTGATCTCAGACACAGTAAGTGACCACTCAGCCACTTTTCATTTTCTATAAAACTTGAGGTTGAACTTCAGCACAATGGATGGCTTTTACACTTTTATACAATTCTATTTACTTTGACTGGATTGAAAGGGTCTTATGATCAGGTCATGCTACACAGACCTTACCCACTTTTGCAAGCAAGTTTATAAATGCTTGATAAATATTTCTTTTCATAAAACCAGCAGGAGGAGGTATATCAGAAGGGGAGTACACAGAAATCTGGGTGATCTTCACTCATATAATGATGAAATTATGTGTTTGATCTGGTGGAATAGGAAAATAGATCTGACTCTCCTTCAACACTATCTTTTTCATCATCCTATCAGCCATGATTAGAGAAACCTTATTGTACTTTGCAGTGCATATTGATACTCACATACTGGAAACCCACATGCATACAAACATACAGAGACAAAACTATCTAAAAGACATGCAAAACCAAATCAGTTTATGGAAGATATCTATAGTTAAGGAAACAATATCACTTTTCTGACAGTACAGCCTGAGAAGTCTTTTCAGTGACAAAACAACTATTGTATGAGGGTCTTTTTCATAGAGGTGGAGTCGGAACATATGACTCAAAGTTCCACTTAATATAGAGAGTATAGCTTACTCGTCACTTAAGTCATGTCAATCGTGTAAGTCTAAATAAATCAAATCAGTGTCGCCTCTGTACAAATTAGGCAAACAGAAGGTGGTTGGCATTTTGTTCTCTTATGTCCTCTAGGCCAAGCATTTTTCTGCAGGGCAAACACTGTACACCCATATTTGACAGCCCTAATAAAGAATAAAAAGCAGGCTGTTACCCTCGTCCTCAATATCAAGAAGTTTTGTTTTGTTTTGTTTTTATAAGTTTGAAAGTGAATGGAGTAGAAGCAAATAGGTATCCATCTGTGATTTCAATCAATAGAGACCAATTCCTGTGACACACAGGTCGTATGGCAAATGTCAGTTAGGTCTCATCAATCAGTTTCCTGCAAGAAGCCAAAGTCAAGCAGGGCCAAGATCTGAACCATGTGCTAACATTGGAGAAAAACTGTAGACTGTTAGAGCAGGAAAAATTCTTAGAGACAATCTTATTCACTTCTTCATTAAATAGATGAAGGAAATTGAACGTAAATATGTTTGGAAACTTTCCTAAGCTCAACAGGGCCACAAAGATGGCATATGATCCACCTGTCTGAGTGTATTCTAGAGAATACATGGAAGATATAAACTATATACATATGAGTAAGTTTATTTAGTATCTCAAATCTTTCCCCTTTTGTGGCAGAAGTCACAGAAGTCTTTTCTGTAAATAAGAGATACTACAGGGCGCCTGGGTTGGCTCAGATGGTTAAGCGTCTGCCTTCGGCTCAGGTCATGATCTCAGGGTCCTGGGATCGAGTCCTACATCGGGTTCCCTGCTCAGTGCAGAGCATGCTTCTCCCTCTCCCTCTGCTGTTCCCTCTGCTTGTGCTCTTCTGTCTATCTCTCTGTCAAATAAATAAATAAAATTTAAAAAAAAAAAAAAAGAATAGGTAGTATTCCAAAATAAGACAATTCTTTTAGAAAAAAAAAAAAAAAAGAGATACTACAAATGTGTCTGATGGTTTCATTTACTCATAGATTCATTCAATAAATGTTTAGCCAGTACTTACCAGTCCATTCATCTTGCCTTTAATTGTAGACATTACTTTAGGATACAGGCATCACCACTTAAAGACTGGCCATGTTGGTTATACAATAAAAATCTTATGCCAACACAATAGAGCTTATCTATTAAGCACAGTGCAATGGGTTAATACACAGCTATATTCATCCTTTGTTCCCATCCTTATTTCCCTTTCTTCACAATATATCATAGCAATCTAGAACACCTTGTTTCTCATAAAGCTCATATGTCACACTCATCATTTTCTGTTTCCTCCTTAGAATCAAAACTGACCATGATTTTGCTATATCTACAGCCAGGAAATTCTACTAGAGCTCTTTCTACAACATAATGCCATCTTCTGAGAGTCAGATCAGTGTTGTTACAACAATTACATTTCTTTCTAGTAGCCAGGCGAAACTAAAGCATACTTGAAGACAGACTATAAGTGGAAAAAGGTACTTTATCCATGATGTTCCCCTTCATTCAAGCTTGAGCAAGACTCCCCTTTCTTTCTGAATACTTTTCACTTCCTATCCTACTTTTCAGTTCCTAACAATAATATGATTATTTTTGAGCTGTGGGTGGAAAAAACGAATCTTTATCATATGGTCTCATCACAGATTGTGACAGTGTTATTTCTCAGAATCAACTGAGGCTCAGCAATTATTCCTTCCATGAGTCTGATTATCTCTAGGGAACTAGAATGGGAATGAAGAAAAATTTGGGATTTGTGTTGGCAATAAGCAAGTGTGCTAGCATGATCAGAAGCTTTAGCTTTCTCAAAATTCAACCCTTTGTCCAATGTTAATCTCTGAATGAGTAACATAGGGTCCTGTTCTTATTACCAGGGTCAGGAAGCTTTGCTGATTTAGTGCTAGGCTTAGAGTTTCCTCTTGCTTCCTGCATCTTCAAATACCTGTACTACGTGAGGTTATTCAGTAATTGATTGCCAAGGAACTACTTACAAGTGTACAGTGTGCCATTTTTAGAAGATCTGCCATTTCAAATACATTTATTCAGAAAAGAGAGGTACTGCTCAACCACATTGTTGACAAATATGAATCGAAATTTAAGGAAATACCATACACAAACTTCATGGTGAAATTAATAGGATTTATTATCTAAAATATATAACAACAAGACAATTCATATGATTCAGAACTAGAGGGATCCCGCAAGATTGTCCAAGAAATGTGAAGTGTCCTGAATTTCATCAGCAGCCATTGTGATGGATGATAATATTGGAGTGAGGAGTGTGTGTGTGTGTGTGTGTGTGTGTGTGTAAACTTTTCTAGTCATGACAGTTTTTCTTAAGTTCCAGACTTAAGTCATTCTAAATGTAACCATAGTCTACCTCATTTGGGCCTGATACAGCCCAACCCCTGAAATACAGGTATTTCAGAATTGGAAGGTATGTATATCAGAATATATATTAAAATTGGAAGGTACAGAATACAAACATAGGCAAATTCCTGATATTCAGGCCAATTTCTCAGATATCTCCATTCAAATTGTCAAAAAAAATGTTATTGAGTGTTTTCTAAAAATTTGATAGTACATCCTGACTCTGCTCCAGGTAAACTTGGTAAGGGTTATAATATGACTTTGTTATTACCATGAACAAACTAAACATTTACTGGATTTCTAAGACATGTATCCATTATTACGGTATCATACAGAGTATTTTCACTCCACTAAAAATACTTGATACTCTACCTATTTATCACCCTCCCAGAAACCATTAAGTTTTTCATTGTCTTTATAGTTTTGCCTTTTCCAGAATGTCATATAGTTGGAATCATACAAAATGCAACCTTCTCAGATTGGCTTCTTTCACTTATGAACATGTATTTATGGTTCCTACAAGTCTTTACATGGCTTTTTAGTGCTGAATAATATTCCATTGTCTGGATATACCACAGTTTATTTAAACATTTACCTACTTCAGGACATCTTGGTTGCATCTAAGGATTGACCATTATGAATGAAGTCACCAAAAATATCCACACACAGGGTTTGTGTGGGCATAAGTTTCCAGCTCCCTTGGGTAAACACCAAGGAACACAATTGCTGGATCATATGGTAAAAGAATGTTTAGTTTTGTAAGAAACCATCAAACTATCTTCCAAAATGGCTATATCACCAGCAATGTATGACAGACAGTTCCTTTTGCTCTACATCCTCACCAGCATTGGGTGCTGTCAGTGTTCTAAATTTTGGCCACTCTAACAGGGCAGTAATGTAACCTATTTATTGTTTCAATGTGCATTTCCTTGATGACATATAATGAGGGACCTCTTTTCAAATGCTCTTTTGTCTTTTCAAATGCTTATTTGCCATCTGTATATCTTCTTTGGTGAGATGTCTGTTAAGATCTTTGGCCCATATTTTAATTGGGTTGTTTGCTTCATTATTATTGAGTTTTATGGCTTCTTTGTGTACTTTGCATAAAAAATTATAATATACATCTTCTGAAAACATTTTCTTGAAGTCTACTGTTTGTCTTTTAATTATCTTGATATTAGCTCTTGCAGAAGGTTTTTTTTAATTATTATTTTAATGAAGTCCTGTTTATCAGTTATTTCTCCCATGAATCATGTCTGTGGTGTTGTATCTAAAAAGACATCATCACACTCAAGGTCATCTGGGTTTTCTCCCTTTGTTTTCTAGGAGTTTAGTACTTCTATGTTTTATATTAAGCTCTGTGATCCTTTTTAAGTTAATTTTTGTGAAGGATATGAGGTCTGTGTCTAGATTTACTTTTTTGCATGTTGATATCCAGTTGTTCTAGTATCATTTGTTGTACAGATAATCTTTGCTTCATTGTATTGTCTTTCCTCTTTTTTCAAAGGTCAGTTGACTATGTTTATGTGGGTCTATTTTTGGACTTTCTATTCTGTTTCATTAATCTATTTTTATATTCTTTTGCCAATATCACATTATCTTGATTATTATAGCTTTATAAGAAGTCCTGGGGTTGAGGGGAATCAGTCCTCTCTCTTTGTGTTTTTCCTTCAATATTGTGTTGGATATTCTGGATTTTTTGCTTATCCATATAGACTTTAGAATCAGTTTGTTGATATCCATAAAATAACTTGCTAAGATTTTGATTGGGATTGCACTGAATCTATACTTCAGGTTAGTGTGAACAGGCATCTTGACAATATTGACTCTTCCTTTCCATGCAAGAACATGTATCTCTCCATTTATTTTGTTCTTTTTATTTCACTCATCAAAGATTTGTAGTTTTCCTCATATAAATCTTGTACCTATTTTGTTGGATTTATACCTAAGTATTTCATTTTGGGGAGTGCTATTATAAATGTACTGTGTTTTCAAGTTCAAATTCCTCTTGTTCATTGTTGCAATATAGGAGAGCAATTAACTTCTCTATATCAATCTTGTATCCTGCCCTTATTATAACTACTTATTAGTTCAGGAGTTTTTTGGTTGATTCTTTCAGATTCCCTACATAGCCATCATATCATCTGTGAACATAAGCAGTTTAATGTCTTCTTTCCCAATCTGCATGTCATTTATTTCCCTTTCTTGTCTTATTGTGTAGTAATAACTTCCAGTAGGATATTGAAAAGCAGTGATGAGAGGAGAAATTCTTGCCTTGTAACTGACCTTAGAGGGAAATTCTAGGTTCTCACCATTACTCTGATATTATGTATAAGGTAGATAGTTCTTTACCAGGCTGAGAAAATTCTCTCTATTCTTAGTTTATTGAGTTTTTATCATATATGAGTGTTGAATATTGTCAAATACTTTTTCTGCATCTCTTGATATGATCATGTGATTTTTTTTTTCTTGTTTAGTCTGTTGATGTGATGGATTAGATTAATGACTTTCAATGTTGAACAAGCCTTGCATACCAAGGATAAATTCCTCTTGGTTGTGGTGTATAATTATTTTTTATCCTTTTTTGCATTGAATTTGCTAATATTTTGTTGAAGAATTTTGCATCAATGTTTATAAGAGATATTGGTATAATTCCTTAAAATATTATTGTTTTGTTTGTATTAGGGTAAGACTGTTCTCATAGAATGAGTTAGAAAGTATTTCTTTTGCTTCTATTCTCTGAAAAAGATTGTAAAAAAATTGGTATAATTTCTTTCATTTAAAAAAAATTAAAAGTTTTCGTTTATTTAAGTAACCTTTACGCCCTACATGGGGCTCAAACTCTCGGGGCTTGACCCCAAGATCAAGAGTCACACACTCCTCTAATTGAGCCAGCCAGGCAGCCCAGTATAATTTCTTTCTTAAATATTTTGTAGAATTCACTAGTGAACCCATTTGCATCTGGCTTTTTCTGTTTTTGAAGGCTATTAATTATTGATTCAATTTCTTTAATAGATATAGGCCTGTTCAGACTATTTCTTCTTATGTGAGTTACAGCAGATTGTATCTTTTAAGAAATTGGTCCATTTCATTTAGACTATCAAATTTGTGTATGTAGTGTTGGTAATAGTATCCTCTTAATTTTTATAATCTTTAGGGATGTCCTTTCTTTCATTTCTGATACAAGTAATTTGTGTCCTTTTTTAATTAGGTTAACTAGAAACATATCAATTTCATTGATCTTTTCAAAGAACCAGCTTTTGGTTTCATTGGTTTTCCAAATTAACTTCCTGTTTTTGTTTTTGTTTTTGTTTTTTGTATTTCATTGATTTCTGTTCTAATTCCTTTATGTAAGTCTCAGTTTCCTCAACTCTACAGTAAAATACTGCTTGAAAAACACTTAGCAGGACCTGACATGTAATAAAAAACAACAAATGTTACTGATTATTGTTATTATCATGCCTTATTAAGACACAGTGTTTTAGGGTATTTCAAAATTTTTTCTTTACTCTTCCCCCTTCAGAAAGCAGGTAGGGATTTTTCCCTGATGTTTACTGTGAAAGTATGGTTGAGTTCCTGGAGGTAAATCTCACGATATTGTTGCTTCCCACCCCATGAGTAGGCACCCCAAGAGTTTTTAAGACTCAGAATTGTCAGCTCTGAGCCTCTAGCAATTAGTTAAACACAGTTTGGATTTTCCTACCCATGGGCACTGGTTGCAACAGAGTTTTCAACTCTGAAGTTTCTGTTCTGGTAAGGGACAGCTCCCTATATTTACCAACTTGTCTCTCTGATCTCGGGGTCATTGGATTGACTTGTGTCCTCCCTTCTCTTTATGGAGCTGAGTAGAGTTAAGTTTTCAGTCTATTCAGCTTTTTACTTGTTAGGATGAAGTGGCGACTTCCAAGCTCTTTATATAAAAAATTGGAAATCAGAAGTTACACTTACAGTTTTAATTCATTTTTTTTATTATTAAGTAAACTCTACCCCCAATGTGGAGCTTGAATTCATGATCCCAAGATCAAGAGTCACATGCTCTACTAACTGAACCAGCCAGGTGCCCCTTTAATCCATTTTCAAATGCATTTCAAAAAATATATATATTTCTTTTGAAGTATTTCTACCAAATTATAAGTTTAAGCAATACAGTTTAATTTATAACATTCCTTATAGGTTTAAATAATTTCCTATTTTGTTCCTAGTGGTAAAGATCCCTTTACCTGACTATAAATCAAATTAATACATACCACAGCTTTTGTTTCTTTTTAGTGAAAAAGAGGTATTTTGACAGTCAGAAAAAATAGTGAGATGAATCAGTCAGAATTCTACTTAAACCTATACATTTAGCTTTTCAAAATCTGTAATTGATTAGGTCGTAGTGTACTTGAAAGTACAAGATGATTAAAATAATGCCAAGGGGCGCCTGGATGGCTCAGTCGTTAAGCGTCTGCCTTCGGCTCAGGTCATGATCCCAGGGTCCTGGGATCGAGCCCTGCATCGGGCTCCCTGCTCAGCGGGAAGCCTGCTTCTCCCTCTCCCACTCCCCCTGCTTGTGTTCCTGCTCTCGCTATCTCTCTCTCTGTCAAATAAATAAATAAAATCTTAAAAAAAAATAAAAAAAAATAATGCCAATATCAGATGCTACGGGGACAAAATATAAGCAATAGCAAACATTACCATTCAGTGTTTCACCCATGCATAATCTCCATATTTTCCTCAGGATTTTGCTATTTTTTCTGCAGCAGCAGATGTTGTTCAGCTCTCTGATTGTTCCCATTCACACCTCATTCTGTATTTTCCCTTGCTCACTGTGACTGTCACTGAGAGCATCACAACTATATGCAACTGACATCATTAGACCAAAGGGCTGGGCAACATTATGGCCTTCAGCATGAAACTGTCATTTCTATAATATGACAAACTGGCTAAGAGGTCTGTAGAGTCTTCAAAGCAGATTAAAAAATAAGAAAAGAAAAAGACAACCACAATAATACAAACCAATTCTATCATTCACAAATTACTGTACATGTATAAACAGTTATTTGCGTCATAATAGTGATGATATAGATAATAATGAGAAGAAGGAATGGGAAGTGTAGGTCCTCAGTGAACTGGCTACAAAATGATAAAGGGAACAAAATCAGTCCAAAGGTAATTAAATTATAAAGGAATTGGTCAGGAGGTAAAATAACCAACCATTCAAAGTATTACCTGAGAGCCTAGATGCTATCGAAAGAACAAGCTGTTGGGGTGCCTGGGTGGCTCAGTTGGTTAAGTGTCTGCCTTTTGGCTCAGGTCATGATCCTGGGGTCCTGGGCTAGAGCCCTGCATTGGACTCCTTGCTCAATGGGGAGCCTGCTTCTCCCTCTCCCTCTGCTTGCCGCTCCCCCTGCTTGTTCTCTCTCTCTCTCTCTCTGTCAAATAAATAAATAAAATCTTAAAAAAAAAAAGATTAAAAAAAAAGAGAGCAAGCTGTTAAACTGGATAATGATATTAGCTTTGAATTCTTACCCCAGTTTATAGCTCCTGGCCTAGATTAAGAGAGTTTGTAATTTTTTATCATGCCTAGTGTTTATATAGTACATTGCAGTTTACAAAGCATTTAAATTTTTATAAAATTATATTCTCATTTTACATCAGAGAGAGAGAAAGTTATGTAGGTTACATTTTGGCTTAAGCTTCTTAGCTAGTGACAGGTGGGCTCAGAACTCAGGATCTCTGATCCAGCACAATATCAGTTACAGTACACCCCATAATCTTATGCCTGATTCTTCCTATACACTCCCACCCTTCATGGCCAATTCTTCACTAAACTTACCTTCTATGAGGGCAGCTGCTTGGAAAGGATCTGGGTATTTGTAAAGCAATCTGGGTCCACTGCCTTTCCCTCATCCTGTTTGTCATCTGTCAAGGAATTCTAATATTGTGCAATCAGTACTTGCTGATAAGAATGTTGACAAAGTCTTATTCCTGACCTGGACGTTTTATGTAAAATTGAGTATCTTGAATAATTTTTTACACTAGAAAATCCTTTACATCCAATAGCTAGAAATGTAAAAAAAAAACAAGTATTTTTAACCAGATTCTAGGTAGATACAAATTTGAAACTGAGGTTCAGAGAGTAACATATTTATATATGCATAATTGTTTATCTAGTATAAAGTGTGCATATAAATTCACCTAAACATTAAGAAAAGTATTAAGTTAGGGTGCCAGGTGGCGCAGTCGGTTGAGCATTTGACTCTGTTTCCACTCAGGTTGTGATCTCAGGGTTGTGAGATAAAGCCCCGAGGCAGGCTCCACACTCAGCATGGAGTCTGCTTGAGTTTCTCTCTCCCTCTCCCTCTGCAGCCTCCCATGTGTGCACTCTCTCTCTCTCTCAAATAAATAAATAAAATTCTTAAAAAAGTATTAAGTTATTAGACTCAAAGAGCTTCTTAACTATTCCTCACACATCTTTCCTTAATGACTTAATAGAATAGTAAATGTCATCATAACAGTTTCTTATTCATCAAGGAAGAAAGTAAGTAGAACGATTTGTATATACCTGTCCTTGATTTTCAAACAAAGCTCACAAAAACTTTCCCAATTTTGAAATTAGTGAAACTTTTCCATTGATTATTTTTACTGAATACTTACTTTTAGCATTAAAATTCTTCAATTTTTTAAAACCTTTTTAACTAACTACAGGTTTCAACAAGACGCACTGTTTGCATGTAATTCCTAATCTCATGAATCACCTAGGGCCACCAAACTATAATTTACTGACAGATGGTTTTCTAAAGACACAACAGAAATTCAAATTAAGCGTAGTAATGAGAGGGCTCTAAAGCTAAAGTAGGCATAATACACTGACTGCAGACACCAACACTTTTTCTACATGTACTATAATAAAAGCTGAGATAAGGTAAGGGAAAAACTCATAAGGAAAGGATTATACTCACATTATGAATTTTAATAGAAGCATAACTTATAAACAGAAATCACTTCAGAAAAGAAATAACTTTACATTTGGCATTTAGTGTGTGGTATTTTTTCAACTATTTAATGTGTTTTGCATTAAGGGAATCAGGAAAGAAACAGACATATGCAATTCATCAGTATATGAAAAAGAAATCAAAATGGTTTTGTCTGATAGCTTTAGTACCTTTACAATCTCATATAAAGTGTTTACAAATGTCACAAGATTGGAGGCTGCTGAAATGGAAGATAAAATATCATTATTATACTTTAGAAAGAGTAACTCAATAGCATATTAAACATGCTAGTTTCTCTGAGTCCTAAAAAGATTTCCAAACTTCCCAAAGACATTTTTTGAAATCACACTATGACTCATTTTTGTATTTAAAGGGCTAACTGCAAATAAGATGTTATGACAATAATGCCAAGATCTAGAAACATAAGAGATAAGGAGGCAAACTCATCTTGACATCTAAGATCTCATCCTAAGAAATATGTTGGAATATATTTTAAACAACCTCATCAGCTGTCTATTAGGCCCTCCAACTTTGAAAGATTCACTTCTCAGTAAAATGCATCCCTGGTTATTAATTTGTTTATGGTTACACAAATGCTTTTGCCTAAAGACAGCTTCTTGAGCAATTAATGAATATCCAGAAATGTCTGAGTATGATAATATGATAGTGTACCCTGAATACCGAAGAGAAATAACTGAAATTTTTAGAAGAGAGAATTCAGTAAAGGTAAAACTTGTAATGTATCTCATTACAGAAAAAAAAGAATAGTATTTTAAAAGTACCAGAAAATACAATGAAAAATTATACTAATGATGACCACAAAAATATAAAATACATACAATTAAGCTTTAAAAAGTGGTGTGAAGTTCTTCCACAGGAAATAAAAATTTGACTGGAAATATGAGAAATCTAGATGAAATATAATTACACAGTGATACAGTTCTGGATGGGAAAATCTTACTACTATTTAGATGTCTATTCACAAAAAGTGAAGAATATTTTGAGGTCAACAGGAAATTTTTTCCACTTAAACTGGTGAGTCCATATTATATTATATTATTATACTACATTAGAATACTATACTATACTATACTATAATTATATATATTATATTAATTATTTACCTGCTGAATTCTCTGCAGTGCTTATGGACATAGGATGTCTTACCTGTACTCCAGAAGAAGGTCTTCCCTACTGGAGATTAAAGCCTTAGAAGCCCATTTATGGGTGAAAAGAACAAATTCCCAGGCCTAATCAAGACTCACTGCTATGGGAGAATCAGCCTAGCTATTGGAGAAATTATAGAATTCAAAATTTCCTTATAAGACTCACTCTTGACAAAGAATTCTTCTACCCCAATTCATAGTCATATAGGTCCAGTTATTAGGAAGAAAATGGATAAATTTCCATATGGTAACAAGCTCCAAAGGAGGAAATAGTTAAAATCCTGTTACCTTCCCTTTGGTGATTCACTATAATTAAAACTCCTCAGGTTAATTAGGATAGCTCTGACTGGGCGCCTGAGTGGCTCAGTTGGTTAAGCGATTGCCTTCGGCTCAGGTCATGACTCTGGAGCCCCAGGATCGAGTCCCGCATCGGGCTCCCTGCTCAGCAGGGAGTCTGCTTCTCCCTCTGACCCTCCCCCCCCCATGCTCTCTCTATCTCTCATTCTCTCTCTCAAATAAATAATAAAATCTTTAAAAAAAAAACTCACACACACAAAAAAAGATAGCTCTGACTGAAGTCCATTGGCAAGAAAGTCACCAAGGACCTCTCACTGTGAGAAGATGGATATTGGTCTAGTGATCCAGACACAACGACAGGATCTCAGGGGTTTGTGGGAAAATGGTTGACTCTGAAATATGTCATACTGAATCTGAAAGTAGCTACAGAGCAAGATATGTGACATGGACTTGTGCTCTTGGGGAAATGTATGAGCATTTATCTGTAAATTAAAGAAACTGAATCCTTGGGAAATTGCTCAGAAGAAAGGTTTATTACATTTTAAAGCCAGTTTGACACCAAAGGTCCTATCTTACTGCCACCTGAAGAACTAGCTTTATTGAACTCTAAGACATCACAAGTTCCATAATTTCTTTTTGTGAAATTAATTAATATATTTATGTTAAGGATACTTTTCAGAATATGTGTTCCTGTTACTCAAAAGCTTCTTCATGAGTTCTGTGGGAGAAATGGTATCCACCACAGTTGCATTTCCTCTTGACAATTAGTTAGTCTTTATTTTGTGGGGCCTTGTAGGTTTCCTGAACGACTGACCTTCTCTTTTTACACTTTGGCCTTTTGAAAACTTATTGCTAAATTTGTAGTTACAAAGGCAAGTGTTCAGAAGATTGTGGTATGTATTCTTACTTTTCTTTTTTCTACCTTTAATGTATGTATGCATTTGGTGGGGTTTGGTATAATTTTAAGTCACCTTAAATCCATCTGTGTTTTTGGCTAAACTTTATAGAGCGGGTACTGGCATTGATTGCTACTCCTTCTTAATATTACATAAAAATGATGGTAAAAAAATAAAAAGACAACCTCTTGTCCTGGTGGGTTTGTTCTCAGCTATCGCCATCATTTTAACATGATTTTAAAAGGACAGAGTGATAAATGCATACATTCAGTTTGCCTTGTTTATACAGACATCACAGACTTTTAAAAATAACAGGCTATAAAATTGATTGGATCTCAATTGCATTAAAGGAACTATTATGTAAAATTGGAAATAGCAACTAATAATAGTAATCTTAACAACTATTTGTCTCCCAGGTACCAAGTACTCTGTTTTCATTTTAACATATATTGCCTCCACCCCTTATAGCAGTGTTGCACATAGATAGTAATATTGTTTTACTTATTCATGTCTATTATAGATAAATCATTTATGAAAATATTCTTGATAGGAAAAATTACATTAAGATGCACATAGACAAGATAAAACTCAAAGGTCACTTCAATTTCTCCAATTCTATTCTTCTCCCTGGAGATGCTGCTACCTTACAGAATCACATTAAAAAAACAACCTGTTATTAACCAGGATGGTCCAGATACATGCTTACAGTTCAGTGTGGTGCTATTCAGATAATCTCTACTTAAGTTACTTTCACCCTCAATAAGCTAACTTTTAAATCAGTTGACTGAAACCAAAGTTCCCCAAGTGAGTAAAGAATGCTCAAATCAGATGCGTTAGCAATTTTTTCTTAGGTGAAATCTCTATTAACTGTAGTTAGCTTGCAGCTTTAACTTTGCCATGGCTATCTTCCCCTTTAATTATACAGAACACTGGTAGAAAACATACATAATATTTTTCACGGACTAGACAAAGAGCCATACAGAGAGAGAGAGAGAGAAAGAGCAAGAACGCAAGCACACGCGTGAGGATATGAGAGGGAGAGAGATATGAGAGGGAGACAACGGAAATTGCCACCACCAAATGCTTACACATGATTAAGTATTGCACATTCAGATAGATGATTGCACATGAAAATTGGTGCTTTCCTGTCCTGGAGGCTGTTTGAGAACATAATTATCCATTCAGCACTCAGGGTTGTGTTTTTCACAACTCAGACATTAGTAAATGCATATTTTCCACCTCACAAACTTATTTAAGGGTCCTATTTTAGCATCTGCATTTGAAAACTCTGTTGCTTGTGTAAACTCTGGTTTGTGATAACTTTAATGCTTAAAATTACAAGGAATTATTTGAGTGGTTTTCTTTTATATAACTTTATTTGGAAAAAAACACTAAGAAACCTCATAATTTCTTCATAACTAATTCCATTAAAATTTATTGATATAATATATGTTAGTAAATAAGAATATATCTGATCCTTCTACACTAGAATCAAGCATTTCAAAGAGAATGGAGCAAATTCCACCACCTCTCTAATTTCATCCAGAACCATAGTAGAAACTATATGTGCTCTGTTAGTACATGGAGGGAAGCAATACAGATAGTTGTGTTATGATCACTCTACTTGAAATTTTATGTGAAATATTCTTCAACAATAGTAAGAAAATAATTAAATATGATAGGTATTATAGGTTGAATTGTTTCCCCTTCCAAATTTCTATGTTGAAATCCTAATCCCCAGAGCCTCAGAGTGTGACTACATTTGGAGATAGGGTCTCTTACAGAGGTCATGAAGGTAAAATGAGGTGGTATGGATGGGCTACATTCAATATAACTGGTGTCCTTATAAGAAGACGAGATTAGGACACAGACAAAAATAGAGGAAGATCTTACGAAGACACAGGGCAAAGATCTATGTCTATAAGTCAATGAGAGAGACCCACAGAAGAAACCAACCTCACTGATATTTTGATGTTGCTCTTCTGGACTTCAAACTGTGAGGAAATAAATTTATGTTGATTAAGTTATCCAGTTTGTGGTAGTTTGTTATGGCTGCCCTAGCGAACTAATATACTAGGTGTTAAAGAAACATGAGTCTGAGTTAGTAGAGAGAGCACACTATAGAAATAGTGCAAAAGACAGTGGTCAATAACCAAATTTATATTTGTAATCACATGAATTAATATATAGGAAATAAAATGGTGATTAATTTGAGATACATACTACACAGTTGACATGGATTTCTTTATTTAATGTCTAAATTTTCAATTCCGCAGAGATTTCAAAGGTACCAATTTATGAATTGACCAGCTTTGTTGAATTACTTATGAGATGCACAACATAATAAGGGACTTCTTGGATAAGTAAATTTTATTTGTATAATTATAGGGTTAGAGGAGACTTTGAATCAACTTACAACTTTTTCCTTTGACTGAAACCAAATGGAGTATGCTTTCCAACCCAATCATGTGAAAGTGGTTGTCTCTGAAACTTGTCAAGAACAGAATTCTCTGTCTTTCCAATAGTACGCCCCTTATATTTTCTGTGATTTTATAACACTGATGTCTAGCAAACCATGCCAAATTAGCAACTATCAACCTCTAATTAGGAACATTTTAGCATGTGTCATCTTCTATCTTGTTAAATATTCTGGTTCGTTCTCTGAGTTTGAAACCTAAAGTAAAGAGAAAATAAAATGAAAAGCAGTTGTCTTTAAAAACACAAATTTCTGGGGTGCCTTGTGGCTCAGTCGGTTAAGCAACCGACTCTTGATTTCCGCTCAGATCATGATCTCAGTGTCCTGAGATCAAGCCCTGAATCAGCCTCTGTGCTCAGTGGGGAGTCTGCTTGAGATTCTCTCCCACTGGCCCTCCCCCAACTCACACTCTCTACCTCTATCAAATAAATAAATCTTTAAGAAAAATACAAATTCCTTTATAGGATCAATATGCAGATTGCAGAATGATCAGTGGGTTTTGTAACATATGGTTTTAGTTGGATGTCCTTGGAAATATATTTAATCTATAAACAATCATTTTCAAAAATGCAAAATGGAAATGTCAATATTTACATCATAGTACCTTTGTGAAGATTCCATTAGATAATGCTTGTGAAGTGCTAACTATAGTGATTTACATTACTTGCTGGAATTAATACCTTGTAAGTGTGTTTTGAGAATTCAATAAGGTGACAAATACCATTCCAATACATGAGGGGCACTAGGTATATATTAGTTTTAGTAAAAAACAAAAACAAAAAACCCCAAAAAACAGAAAGTCTGAGTTTGTGATTAGAGAAAGAGAAAGAAAGAGAAGAGGGAAACCTGTGATATTGGGGAGATAGGGAAGTTGTTGGAATCTGCATTCAAATTATCTTTCTTTCATAAAGGTAGCTATTTCCCCTTTTTGTATCTACATTTTGAATTGATATCCCCCCTCATTTTTATATATTTTAATTGTCTTGCATTTAAACATTGTGACTAAGTCATTCCTGACTGGTAATATTTTTATTCTTATTCAAGGGAAGTTTGCTAAATATTTAAAGATCAGTTAAAGATAATTTTATAATTTCTTCTTATAATTAATGGGAGTCATTTATCATTTCTATACTAATTTAAATATCTGGAAAAACATGTGCATGCACAAGCCACTTTCTCTGTATAGTTGCCATTTACCTATATATTCTACATGTGTCCTTTCATATCTTTTGCCCTGGGAAATATTTTGTTATTGTCTAATTAAAGAGGGTTTTTAAAAATTTGTTTATCTGTTTGCAAATAAACCGTAAATACCCCTGATCATGACCTGAGGATCTCTTTGATTATGAGGTAGCAGAGGTAGAAAATATGTACGATCCCAGTGTTAGAAGATACAATTGAGATTTACTAGATGAAAATACATGTCCCAACTCAGCCAGGAGTGTTTTGAGTCAGTTATTCTGATTTTCCTTTACTCTTACCACTAAAATTAAAGTGCTGAGGGTAGCTTTTTTCATGAGTCTAATGCAGGATGGGGAAGGGCTGGGAAGGAATCCATGTTGGGTCTAAAAACCCTGAAGGCAGATTTCATTGATTTCAAAGGTCGCTGTCCAAATCTACTGTCATCAGTAAAGCAGCTTTTTCCATTCTAAAGTTTCAATCAGCTGAGCAGCAAGCAGCAAATTGGAATAAATTTCTCATCTAGGTACTGCTGCTTTTTTTCCCTTATCATATACTCAGGCATGTTGCTAATCAGGTAAGTTCAAAATAATTTGAGAAAATGACAGATATTCAACAAATCTAATGTAGGAAGTAAAAATAGCTTCTACACAGTTTATACACTGCAAAATAAAATCCACTACTAAGAAAAGAGAAGAGGCAATTTCTGGCTTTTAAGATGTAAAAATAATTGAGAGTTCCCAATTTCCTTAAGAGGTAGCCTGTAGTTAGTGACTGCCAGTTGTGGTTGAAACTCTAATAGGAAAGAAAATAATGTAAACATATACTGCAAAAGAGGCCTCAGGAAAGTGCTTACCTGCATTTAGCATAATCATTATTATGCTACAGAATGCACTTAAATGTAATTGAGTACAAAACAAGCATGTTGTAGATACCCCATTGTGAATCCTGACAATTACTGCTAACTTTATTTTAAAAGACATGCTTATGCTTTGAAAGGAAAAAGAAGAAGTTATTTGAGAGATACTTAAATAGTCTTCCTACAATTTTTGTTACACTGAAAAGTAGTATTGCTTGTTTCACTTAAGTGAAGTTGAAGTCTTTTCAGGGTTTAAAAAACAAATGGGAATCATTACAAACCAGTCAAAACTCAATATCTGAAACCTTAAAGGGAATACATTAATACATTAATCTTTCAATATGTTCTTGTAAATATGATATTATCAGTAGAAGAAAATTACAGCTACCCACAAGGAGAGAAAAGATACTGCTTTTCTGGGCGACACAGTATATTTTGAGTGTGGGGGCCCACATACATTGGAGTATTGTATGTTGAATAAATTCTCTCTTTTTTAAATATTTTATTTATTTATTTGTCAGAGAGAGAAAGAGAGCACAAGCGGAGGGAGAGGCACGTAGAGGGAGATGCAGGCTCTCCGCTGAGCAGGGAGCCTGATGCAAGACTCAATCCCACAACCCTAAGATCGTGACCTGAGCCAAAGGCAGAAGCTTAACCAACTGAGCCACCCAGGTGTCCCTTGAATAAATTCTTGATGTCACAGAACTTGTAGCTGCAACAGTCTCACTCCTTCCAAGATCTGCACTGATTTCCTCGGTTTTATGAAAATCTAGAACACAATACGGTCCTGTGGAACCATCTTTCCTGAACTAGATGATGGTTAGGATCTGTCTAAGAGTTACAGAGGTTTTGAATTTGAGAGACATAGGGGAAAAATAGGTGATGATGTTCCAATGTCATTAAATTGGAAAGTTCATCATCACATCTAAAAATTGAGTGATCAATTAGTCTTGCTTTTAATCATTTTAATACCTGCCTTTTTGGAAAAATCTAGCCATTGTGTGACCTCATTGAGTTTGAAATTTCAAAAGTATCAGATAGAATATCTAAGACTTAATGAGAAAATGAAATAATAAATACTACATATTTAATAGTCAAACTATGATACATTTTATCTTAGGAGATTCTGACATATGCATCAAACAACTCTAGCTGAGTGCCACTGATTAAAAGTGAAGCCAGAAATAAATATCTGATGTGGAAGTACCTTGTACATTAAAAATATATAATTACATATTACATGTGTGTCATGTTTTCTTAAACATGCTATTTAATTAATACATTGATTTGTTTTAAGTATATCATATGTAGAGTTGAGGGTCCATTTCTGGGTTCTCTATTCTGTTCCATTGATCTATATGTCTGTTTTTGGGCCCGTACCATACAGTCTTGATGATTACAGCTTTGTAGTAGAGCTTGAAGTCTGGAATTGTGATGCCACCAGCTTTGCTTTTCTTTTTCAACATTCCTCTGGTTATTCGGTGTCTTTTCTGGTTCCATAAAGATCTTAGGATTATTTGTTCCACCTCTGTGAGTAAAGTTGATGGTATTTTGATAGGGATTGCATTGAATGTGTAGATTGCTCTGGGTAGCATAGACATTTTAACAATGTCTTTTCTTCCAATCCATGAGCATGGAATGTTTTTCCATTTCTTTGTGTCTTTCTCAATTTCTTTCATAAGTATTCTGTAGTTTTTAGAGTACAGATCCTTTACCTCTTTGGTTAGGTTTATTCCTAGGTATCTTATGGTTTTTGGTGCTATTATAAATGGGATCGATTTCTTAATTTCTCTTTCTTTAGTCTCATTGTTAGTGTATAGAAATGCAACTGATTTCTGTGCATTGATTTTATATTCTGCCATGTTGCTGAATTCCTGTATAAGTTCTAGGAATTTTGGGGTGGAGTCTTTTGGATTTTCCACATAAAGTATCATGTCATCTGCGAAGAGTGAGCGTTTGACATCTTCTTTGCCAATTTGAATGCCTTTTATTTCTTTTTGTTGTCCGATTGCTGAGGCAGACTTTTAGTACTATGTTGAACAAGAGTGGTGAGAGTGGGCATCCCTGTCGTGTTCCTGACCTTAGGGGAAAAGCTCTCAGTTTTTCTCCATTGAGAATGATATTCTTTGTGGGCTTTTCATATATGGCTTTTGTGATATTGAGGTATGTTCCCTCTATCCCTACGCTGTAGAGAGTTTAATCAAGAAAGGAAACTGGACCATTTTCTTACACCATACACAAAGATAAACTCAAAATGGATGAAAGACCTAAATGTGAGACAGAAATCCATCAAAATCCTAGAGGAGAACACAGGCAGCAACCTCTTCAACCTCAGCCGCCGCAACTTCTTGCTAGACACATCTCCAAAGGCAAGGGGAATAAAAGAAAAATGAACTATTGGGACTTCATCAGGATAAAAAGCTTCTACACAGCAAAAGAAACAGTCAACAAAACTAAAAAGCAACCTATAGAATGGGAGAAGGTATTTGCAAATGTCTTATCAGATAAAGGGCTAGTGTCCAAGATCTATAAAGAACTTATCAAACTCAACACCCAAAGAACAAATAATCCAATCATGAAATGGGCAGAAGACATGAACAGACATTTCTCCAAAGAATATAAATGGCCAACAAACACATGAAAAAATGTTCCACATCACTTGGCATCAGGGAAATACCATTCAAAACCAATGAGATACCACCTCATGCCAGTCAGAATGGCTAAAATTAACAAGTCAGGAAACAACAAATGTTAGCAAGGATGTGGAGAAAGGGGAACCCTCTTACATCGTTGGTGGGAATGCAAGCTGGTACAGCCACTCTGGAAAACAATATGGAGGTTTTAAGAAGTTAAAAATAGAGCTACCCTATGACTTAGCAATTGCACTACCAGGTATTTACCCCAAAGATACAAATGTAAGGATCTGAAGGGGCACATGCACCCCAATGTTTGCAGCAGTAATGTCCACAATAGCCAAACTATGGAAAGAGCTGAGATTTCCATCTATGGATGAATGTGTAAAGAAGATGTGGTATATATATATATATATATATATATATATATATATATATATATACACACAATGGAATATTACTTAGCCATCAGAAAGGATGAATACTTACCATTTACATCAACATGGATGGAACTGGAGGGTATTATGCTGAGCAAAATAAGTCAATGAGAGAAAGACAATTATCATATGGTTTCACTCATATGTGGAATATAAGAAGCAGTGCAGAGAATCATAGGGAAATAGAGGGAAAACTGAATGGGAAGTAATCAGAGTGGGAGACAAACCATGAAAGACTCTTAACTATAGGAAACAAACTGAAGGTTGCTGGAGGTTGCTGGAGGTGGGTGGGTGGATGGGGTAATTGGGTGATGGTCATGTGATGTGATGAGCACTGGGTGTTATTCGCAACTGATGAATTATTGAATTCTACATCTGAAGGTAGTATATCATACATATGTTAAACTCAAAAGAACAGATTCCAAGACATAAAACTACCCAATTCTACTTTTACAATAGGTAGAAGTGGGTTTCAATTAACTAACAACAAAATGATGGGAACCAAAATTGTTAGGAATAACATATTTCTTTAGATATCAAGGGAAATGAAATCTCAAACTCAGAAGAGAGAAACTCATAAAGATGCATTAAAAAATAAGATGAATAAGTGAATGAACAATGAAAAAAAGAATATAGTAATAGGCCAGAGTCTAAGACCATGACCTACATCTGACCACAGGTGCATCATCCCCACATATCCTACTTACTACCTTCTTCACAGCACCGGGTTTAGTTCATCTGAGCAGACCAATCATGTCTTCCCACTCACTATCTGTTTACATTAAATAATGCAAAAAAGATGCCATTCTTTAAAACCACATTCCTACAGACTCATACATATTTTTACTAGCCAAACAATATCAACTGTAAGGTTTCAATTCTAAGATAAAATATTCAGATAGATTTGGGATTATAAAGATATTTAAGTTAAAATGAAGTAGAACTTGAGACTCCATTCAGAAGATAATTATTAATTTTCCTTTCCCTAAAGCCAGAGAAGATTTTTGATTAGATAAATAATAAATAAACAATATTTATTTGATAAATAAAATGGAATAAAATTTTAGAATATGTGCACTGGCAGGCAAAATTATAAAGTCTCTGTTACTTAGAAATCCTCATGCTTTTCTTGAATGAGACCACTCTTTATCTCCACAGTCTTATCAGCAAATCCAGGTGGAATATTGGGAGCTTTGACTATTCCTCTCTTCTGACAAGAAATGCCAATATTCCTATTACATCAAACACTCTATCACTCTTTTGCATTCTCACTCTGAACAGGGGTAAGGAAAGCACCACTGCATCTCTATTTTTCTCATTTAACCAGTTTCTAACCCAAGATTGAGTAGTGAGGGTTCCCTTTTAGGCAATCCTCTTGTTTCACAAATAATTAACCAAGGCCCAGAGTAGTTGTTTCACATTCATCTAGCTAGGGCCAAGGCCAGGATTAAAGCCTAGTTCAGCTAGTAATTTCATTTCCATGTCAAATTGCCTCAAGCAAGCAAGTAATCAGGCAATGCATTTTGCACAGAACTCATTAATAGTCATTTTGTGTATTGTCTGAAGACCATCAAACTATTATGAGGATTTCTTCCCAACAGCTATACAGGATTTTATAACATTAGGAAATTTACTCTGTAATTAAAACCATAAAAAGCATGCATTTATGACTTTAACAGATCATTGAAATATATGTAAGTACCATTCTTGGAAAAAGCTGAGTCTTAGACTTTTCTGTGAGTCATGTATTTTTATAAAGCATATTCAAAAATTTGCACTTACTCTGCCAATCTTTACTGTACACTTCACTACACAAGCAGACGGCATTCTTTCCACTGTAAAACAGTTTCTTGCTTTATTCTTTTCATGCCATTTGCTCCTATTTGAAATTATCTTGTCTGTTTGCTGCCCTCTGCAAAATGGAAACTCCATAAGGGCAGAGACGTTTTATATTTTTTCAAAGTAGCAACTGTTATAAATGAATGAACCACAGAATGAATGCAAAGGCACATGTGAAAAAAGGGGGGACATGGCCATCTAATCTAATAAATTTCTTATGCAACTTAGAAGATTTTGGACTGTCCTCATAGACAGAGTAGAGGAATTAGTAGTAACTTGTACCTGCTGGCCTTTCCCTGGAAAGGAAACCTCAGAAAACTAGTCACAGTTTTGCTGCCTTATATGGATTTGGAAAATCCATTTAACTTAACACTCCCTGAGCTTCAGACTTGAAAATATTAGCACGTTTTCTGATTTAATGACAGGATTATTACATAGATGTCTGGTTCCCTTGCATTCAGTTCTATTATTCTCTCCTTCCTCTTCTTGGGATCATCACCATAGCCAATTTTGACTTGGCTGCCACCATTTTGTATCTGGTCAGTGCTGGTTGCTTAGGAAACACAAAGTAATTTCAAATCATCTCAGTAAAAAAACTGAATTGGAACTCTGTGAGATCTGTTCCCTTCCAGCTTGTCCTCCCAAATTATGAGAGATTCCAAAACCTCATAGAAATTACTCGAGGTTAGTCCTCCCTTGTTTGCAAGAGGCAACAAATATCTTTCTATGAACAGTTGTACAAATTAGAATCTGACAAGATTTTGTTGACAATGAATTTGTAGTTAAAAACTAACCCAAGCCAAAACAATCTTCCTAAAGAGAAAGAAGTGTGCCCCCAATAGTTGGCATTCACTTTGATTTTGCATTATTTTATACCCTGGTTGAATGTTATTAATTAGAAATAAAATTAATTTATTGACAATTCAAATGCCTCAAGTCACTTTCCCTTAATCTTTAAAGACTTTTCAATTTACCTCGGGCATTGAGAAAGAGGGAGATAAAAAGTTCTCCAAAATGAACATTAAACTGCATTAGCTTTTCTTTGTAGTTAAATATTTATGTAACTATGTCTCTGAATAGATTATGACCCTGGAGGCTAAGGACAAGTGTTTTGTTTTGTTTTCTTGACATTTCCCAAATTTCAAAATCAGTGCTATTAATTAAAAAATAAGGAAATTATCATTTTTAATAAACATAGTTATTAATGTTTTAAGAGAGTTTTCATGTACATTAAGATAATAAAATCCTCCAAAATCCAAAATTTCTGACAATAATTTTGTGCTGCCAAAGAGACAGTATAAGACAGAAGTGCTCTCAAGGAAGCAAATCCTGCTTTGTTTAACTTTGAATTCCCAGTTTGGTCCATAGCAGGTACTCAGGAGATAAGTCCTGAATTAAAAAAAAAAAAAAAAAAAGTTGAATTTTTAAATAAATTATAAAAAATATGATATTTATATTTGACATCTTTAGACCCCTTCAATAATTGATCATTTTAAAATTCCTGTAATATTCAAGATTATTTACCATGTCTGGCAGTAGATGATATTTTAAACAAAAGTCAAAAAAGAAATATGGAGAAAGTTCTTATCCATATATATATATATACATATATATATATTCACTTCTAAGTAGATATTATATATATTATATCTTTTTGTAAGGCAGAATAAACAGATAAGTCAGTGGAAAAAAGAAAGCAAAAGAGATTTTAGAAACTTATTTTAGGAACATTTCTTTTGGTTTGAAAAAATCACGTTGATGAAATTCAGGAAGAAATTCAATTTTTTAATATTTTTAGACTTTGAACACCCACACAGAACACCCTCAGACTCTTTGAATCTGATAGAATTAAAGTGTCCTGTCATATCTGGTCCTAAAATTAAAGCATCCTTTCATATCTGTAGAAACCAATAAAATCAATACTGTGAGTAATTTAATTTAAATGGCTATTTTACTGTTCTATTTTGACCTAGGATGATGATATGTCAATATTAATGGGATCATTAAAGTATGTTATATTGTGTCTACAGCAACAGTACTCATTTCAGTAGAGTATGATCACTTTTTAAATATGCAGAGCTTGTGCAAATGTCAACATTGATCAAGTTGATCTCTGTGTGTACTCCTAATTGAACATTGAGATAGACTCTTCGTTTTTTCTTCTGCCAATAACAGTTAAGACAATTATGGTTTATCTTCTAGCAGAATGAGTTAATAAATTTTTAACTGAATACAGCTTTTCAAATGCCAGCCTAACAGAGAAGGAATGAAATAAGGAGTGTGTTTATGACTCTTCTCAAAGTATTAAAACGCTTGAAAAAAGTGTGACATTTTGCTTTCACTTGTATACTTTCCTATAGATACTTGGATATTTCTCTGAGATATTTATAGGTGGGATATTTTTTTAAAAATCACAAAAGTTACAATATGTTGACTCTATAGATGGTTAAATGTTATTTTTGTATATGTGATCTCAGTCTAAGTTTGAAAGAAGAGAAAAATAAATACCACATTATTAAAAATGTAAATTAATTTTTAATTGCTTTTCCCCAAGTTTATTGAAATATAACTGACATATAATATCACACAACTTTAATGTGTGCAGTGTGTTAATTTGATACACTTAGATATTGCAATATGATTACCGTCTTAGTGTTAGCTAAAGTTACTTGTCACCTCAATTAATCACCATTTCTTTTTCATGGTGAGAACACGTAAGATTTACTCTATTAGCAACTTTTAAGTATATAGTCCAGTATTGTTAGTTATAAGCACACTGCTGTGCATTAGATCCCTAAAACTTATTTGTCTTCTAACTCAAAATGTGTACTCTTTGACTAGCATCTCCTTTTTTTCCCTCACCTCTAGCCTCTGCAAGTTCAGCTTTTTTAGATTCCACATATAAGTGAGTGAGATCGTGCAGTATTTGTCTTTCTGTCTGACTTAACCTCACTTAACCCAATGTTCTTGAGGACCAACCATGTTGTTTCAAATGGCAGGATTTCATTCTTCTCAAGGATGGATAATATCTCATTATATGTATTTGCATGTGTATATATACCACATCTCCTCTATCCATCTATCCATTGATGGACAATTAAGTTGTTTCCATATCTTGCCTATTTTGCATAACACTGCAATAAACAAGAGTACAGATATTTCTTTGATATTCTGTTTTCAGTTATTTTGATTATATACCCAAAACTGTGATTGTTGGATCATATGGTAGTTGTACCTTTAACTTTTTGAGAAACTTCCATACCATTTACCATAGTGGTCGCACCAAATTACATTCCCACCAACAGTGGACAAGGGTTCCCTTTGCTCTACATCCTCGCCAACACTTGGTATGTAGCGGGTTTTTGGTTTTGATTTTTCGGGGTTTTTTTGATGATAGCCATTCTAATAGGTTTGAGGCGATATCTCATTAAGGTTTTGATTTGCAGTTTCCTGGTGATCTTAAGCCTCTTTTTGTGTACCTGTTCCCCATGTGTATGTATTCTTTGGAAAAGTGTCTATTCAGTCCCTCAGATTATTTTTAATAAGATTGCTTGGTTTTTGTTTGTTTGTTTTTTGGTTACAGAGTTATATGAATTCTTTATATATTTTGGAAATTAACCCCTTATCAGATATATGGTTTGCAAATATCTCCTTCCATTCAGTAGGTTGCCTTTTTATTTTGTTGCTTGTTTCTTTTGCTGTGCAGAAGCGTTTTAATTTGATATAATCCCATTTATTTATTTTTGCCTTTGTTGTTTGTACTTTTGTTATCATATTCAAAAAAATCATTGCTGAGACCTATGTCAGGGAGATTTTCCCAATGTTTTCTTCTAAGAATTTTAGTTTCAGATCTTATATTTAAGTCTGTAATCCATTTTTAGTTCATTTTTGTGAGTGATATAAGATAGGAGTCCATTTCTTTCTTTGCATGTGGTTATGCCATTTTCCCCACCCCATTACTGAAGAGACTATTCTTTCCATATTGAGCATTTTAGGATCCCTTGTCAAATATTAGTCAACTGTAGATGCAGACATTTATTTCTGGGCTCTCAATTCTGTTCTATTGGTCTATATGTCTATTTTTATTGCCAGTACCATACCATTTTGAATATTATAGCTTTGTAGTATAGTTTGAAATCAGGAAGTGTCGTGTCTCCAGCTCTGTTCTTCTCTGCTGTACCTTCCGAGGCTCTCTCAGACCCTGTATGAATGTACCTGCTCCATATTTCTTGCTCCCTCTTGTGGCAGAATTCTTAAGCTTGTATGTTTTAGATCCTTACAACACACCAGGCTGGCTGCTGATAAGCCTCTTGGTTGTTTTCCTACAAATGGCACTACAGCTCAAGTTTGAGGTTTTTCCCTGGTCCCCAGACTTCTGTATGTGCGCCCTGTCTACCAGAACTCTCACAGCCTGAGTGCAGAGAGAGGAAGCCAGCCACAGAGCAAGGGGAGGTGTTGCTTGGCTCCTGGGAGCTGGAGTGTCTTTGGGTCACCTGAGGGGAAACTGTGGGTGAGGCTTTTCCTACAACTATCGGCAGGGATGGCGTTCAGAATGCAGTCAGCAAGAACCACGTTTCTTTAATGTCCCCTGAGAGTCTAATATGCAGCTTCTTGATTTATTCCATTCACAGAGAGCTACCACTTCAATACTGTGAGATCAGATGCTGTGAGAGAGAAAGGAGTCTCTTCAGCAGCTTCCGGCACAGCTGAGGAAGCCAGGCATTTACTCACTGGATCTCTCTTTACTCTGTGGGAGAAACATCAGGCTGTCTAGTTTAGCCCTAAGCTGTGCCACCATGGAGGAGAGATCATGCTGGCAAAGTCAAGTTGTTCCGCTTACCCATTCTTATGCATCCAAACTCATTGTTGTTGTTAGGGGTTTTGTTTGTTTTTTGTTCTGTTTGTTTTCTTGTTGTTGTTGCTGTTGTTTCTCCATTGGAGTGGTGGAAGGTCTCTTCTTGAAACCCTTGCCCATAGGTGACCACCAAGTCAGTGCTCTGCCGTCTCTCCAGGACCACAGCCAGGACAGGCTAGAATTGGTTTGCAGTCTTCTGTGGGTTCCACAGTTGGCACCAAATTCTATTGCCTAGTGCCCAGGTGGGCAACTTCTCCCAGGTTCCTTGGCATATGGTACTGGATCCCACAACTCCCACAAAAGCACTTCTATTGTTGGATGAATGCTTAAGAGGGGTTCAAAAAATGAGGGATGGCTTTTGCTGCCATGATGCTGACATCACTCCCAAATTATTTTTTTTTGTTTTGCCTTAAAAATTGTAAACCATTTAATCTCTGTTTTTCCAGATGAAGAAATTCAAGTTTAATTATGCAACCTCACATAGCTAGGAAATAAACAAGCTTGGATTTAACTCAAATCTCCGTGATTACCCAGCTATGTAAGAAAACTATAAAGTTTAAGTTCAATAGAATATTTCCTCAAATTTGATTTGTAGACCACTTTTCATGTCAAAACCAGACCCTTATAATGTGGTTAAATATAAAATCAAGAGGATTGAGGAAGGTGGATATAGAATTCTAACCCTGCCTTCAGATGTTTCTTTGGAACTACTCATGTTAGGGTATTTTATTAGAATTAAAGAATAGATATCACATAGGTACTATAAACACAAATAGATATTCCTTATTAACATCATCATTATATCAATATATTATTTTATTTATTATTTTAACTATTTTTTGTTAAAACATACTATTTTTAAACATTTTTTTAAAGATTTTTTATTTTTTTATTAGACAGGGAGAGAGTACAAGCAGGGGGAGCGACAGGCAGAGGGAGAGGGAGAAGAAGGCTCCCTGCTGAGTGGGGCTCAATCCCAGGACCCCGGGATCATGACCTGAGCTGAAGGCAGACACTTACCATCTGAGCCACCCAGGCACCCCAAAACCTACTATTTTTAAACATGATGCTAAATGCCTTACTTGTGTTATATAATCTTAGCAACAAAGCTGGGAGATTATAATTATTAATAGCCTGATTATACAAAATGAGGAAACTAATCCACAGAAAAGTGAGGCCAATTGTTCAAAATGCATAGTTAATGTACCAGTAACTGATAAAATTCAAAGTAACACCAAGAGGAGATATGCTCCAGAGCCTCAAATTTTAAAAACAGTCAGTAATTAGTGGTTTAAAAATTAGTTCAATATTACTAATTAGCAACAGAATACTAAAATTGGGGGTAAGTAATCGACAGATTAATTTATAATGAGGGATAAAAACATGTTTGGCTTTTTTCAAACTTTGGCCTAAAAGTATTAAATACATTAAACTATTTTTCTCTGCAAATAATGGCAAGAAAATGTGAAACATAGCATTCACCTAACTAATAATCAAACACATTAAAATGAAAAGGACCTTTTCTTGACTATTGAATGGGCAAGCTGATGAAGCTACTTATTGGAGTGAAACCTTACTATCTTTTGAGCAATTTGATAATATTCATCAAAATAAAAAGCAAACATACCCTTTATTTTAAAAGCCTAATAGTTAATAAATCCAAAATGTATATTAAGATAAATGGAAAAAATGTCCATGGACAAATAATGTCATTATAGACTAATATAATAAAAAACAATAAACAAACTAAATACTTTTTTTATTATATAGTAGCTTGGTGAAATAAATAGTGTTTTAACTATTTATACTACAGTTACCTTTTATCTGTTATACTATATTATGTATGTGTATGTGTGTCCATGTGTTTTAATATACATATTCAATATGTTCAATTAAATATGCTAAATTTCATTTATAAGTTTAAATTAAATGAAATTAATAAATGTGATAACTTTACTAAATTAAAAACTTAATATTTATTAAATGTAAACAAATATATTTAAGATATGTTAATTAGGGCGCCTGGGTGGCTCAGTCGTTAAGCATCTGCCTTCAGCTCAGGTCATGATCCCAGGATCCTGGGATCGAGCCCCGCATCGGGCTCCTGCTATGCAGGAAGCCTGCTTCTCCCTCTCCCACTCCCCCTGCTTGTGTTCCCTCTCTCGCTATCGCTCTCTCTGTGTCAAATAAATAAAATCTTAAAAAAAAAAAAAAGATATGTTAATTAAATAAATTCATTGTTTATATAACATACATCAAAGCATACATGTACATATGTATTCTTATGTACATAAATAAGAGTAAAATGCTATGAAAAAAACCTTCCAAAGTTTGATGATAGTTGTTTCACTTGATGACATAATTAGAAAAAATTTTGCTTTCTTTTGTATTGTTTCTATGTTGTGAAATTTTCTGTGGTGGGTTTATAGCTCTTTGTAAACAGAAAATACAAATAAATGAAATATGAAAATGTATTTTAAATGTATTTTTGATGTTTTCTATGTACACTTATTTTTTTCCTGTATTTTGACCTTGGTGTTGTGAATCTACTAAAACATGAAATAATAGAAATTCCTATAAAAGAAAAATAGAAATGTGTCTTCACATATTTTTCAATTTTTATTTTTTTTATTTTTATTTTTTAAAGATTTTATTTATTTATTTGACAGCGAGAGAGGGAACACAAGCAGGGGGAGTGGGAGAGGGAGAAGCAGGCTTCCCGCTAAGCAGGGAGCCCGATGCGGGGCTCGATCCCAGGACCCTGGGATCATGACCCGAGCCAAAGGCAGACACTTAACGACTGAGCCACCCAGGCGCCCCTATTTTTCAATTTTTAAATGTATCATTATGAAACCTATTATTAGCAATACTAATTTTTTTATTTATTGTAATTTAATTTATACCTTAAAGCTTGAAATGTGTTCAAATTTGTAGGTTGTTTCACACACAGAAGAACTGTGTCTATAAGTACTCTGAATTCTCAGTCTATTATTTTATTTAAGCAAATATTAGTCCATTCTCTGTGTCTGACCATATTCAAGGGTTTTAAAGAAAATTTGGAAAGCATTTTTATTCATGTTCTTAAGTACTAAGTCATCTTGTATTTTGTAGATGAGATATGATTATTGCACCTTTATCTTGCATGAGAACATGGTATTAGTTATAACATTTTCTAATGTTAGCAATGATCTTACTGATTTCTTGCTGTTACAAATTTGCTAAGTTATTTTCCTTTTTGCAAAATGCTATTACCTTTTATTTTTGCAAATAGTTTGGCCTTTTTTTTTGTTTAAAGGTTTTATTTATTCATTGGAGAGAGAGAGAGCACAGAGGGAGAGTGAGAGGGAGAAGCAGACTCCCTGCTGTGGGACTCGATCCCAGGGTCCTGGAATCATGACCTGAGCTGAAGGCAGACACTTAACCAACTAAGCCACCCAGGCGCCCCTAGTTTGGCCTTTTGTTTTACAAAATCAGTAATATTATTGAGTAGCTGATTTGTTTGGGGTCGTAATTTATGAATGCTGTGTAGGTAGCATTAACGTACCAAAGAACAAACTGTGAGAGAGCCTAGATTTCAGATCCATCCTTACCATTCTTTAGCTACCTAAACTTAAATACATGTCTTCAAATATCATCTCCAGTTTCTTCATCCTTTTAGCAAATTGAACCAGAATTCTTCCACCTCTCTAATTTCTAAAGAAGTGAGGTACAAAACAAAGAGAAAGAAAGCATTTCAGGTGTGGTTTCTGGGCTCAGCCTCTCAAATGGTGGGTTACTGTTTCACACACTATCAGCTTACAATAGAAAATATGACACTGTTTCATTCTTACATCCAGTGAATATTTGAATACCTAAAAATGATCTAGTGTGGATATAGTCTTTGTGCTGTTTAAGAAGCTAACTAGGTCAGCATATTGTAACTTTAGTGTAGAAGGAAAATGGTGTATTCTCTACTTGACTCTCCTTTTTAATTGCTTTTATCCCCCCATACTGTGGCTGAATAAACTCTTTCTTTTTATTGTTTCCCTAATACTACTTTAAAATATTTTATTATTATTTTTCTCTAAAACCAGAGCAACATAAAAGGCTGTCTTTTGCAGTTCCCATCGGGGCACTAGTTCAAGAGTTTGAAACGAAGAAATGGTTTTATTATGGCTAGAGTTCTTTATATAAATACTCCTCAGCATTTTTTTTTCTCGTATAGAAGACCTACTTCTCCAGAAAGAAAAAATTTTGTCTTGCTGTATCTGTTTTAATGATATTATGTTTATGGGACTAAGTATTAAAACTGGTACATAAGAGCACTCTTCGTTTCCTTGTATTTTCCTTATAATTTCAAATAAGCTCTATTTAATTTTAATAAGTAGTAATTATAAATCAGGCCTTTTTATTATCAGAAACACTCATCAATCCACTAAGAGGGGGTTGAGATATTAAGACATATCTCCCTTGTTTATGTGATTGGCTTAAAAAATCAAGGAATATGGGGCACCTGGGTGTCTCGGTAGGTTAAGAGTCTGACTTAGGCTCAGGTCATGATCTAGGAGTCCTGGGATCAAGCCTGCCTCAGGCTCTGCACTCAGCAGAGAGTCTGCTTCTCCCTTTTCCTCTCCTTCTATCCCTCCCCCTGCTTGTGCTCTCTCTTTCTCTCTCTCAAATAAATAAATTAAAAATCTTTAAAAAAAAAAATCAAGGAGGGCGCCTGGGTGGCTCAGTCGTTAAGCGTCTGCCTTCGGCTCAGGTCATGATCCCAGGGTCCTGGGATCGAGCCCCGCATCGGGCTCCCTGCTCTGCGGGAAGCCTGCTTCTCCCTCTCCCACTCCCCCTGCTTGTGTTCCCTCTCTCGCTGTGACTCTCTCTGTCAAATAAATAAATAAAATCTTTAAAAAAAAAAAAATCAAGGAATGTGGTGACATCAGCATAGATTTGCTTTTATAAGTATTAAATCTGTAGTTTATCATACCTGCAACATTCTGAGGCAATAGTGAGATGATAAAGGGAGCACTGGAATCATAAAGAATGCTTAATCGCATGAGTTTTGGAATTAAAACAGCATTTGGATTCTTGTTCTGTGATTTTAGAAAGTTAAGTAACTTCTCATCTGTAAATGGGAGGCAATCATATAAACATCCTCATCTGTAAAAGATGGTAATAAGATAGAAGTTCCTCAAAGGGTTTTTGAAGGGATAATGTCTATACAGGGTAAATGATTGTCTAGCATCCAGGTAACAGTCAATAAATGGTATCTATACTTGCCAAGTGTAGAAAGGGAGAAGAAGAAGAAATGAAAGCTGGGATAAAGAACTAGCAAGTCATCTTGGGCAAAGTGCTTGAATTCTCTATACCTTAATTTTCACACCTATAAAATAAAGATGAACATGCCTATATCTAACTGTATTAGTTTCTGTTACCGCATAACCAATTGCCACAAAGCTAGTGGCTCAGTCATTAGGCCACTCAGTAGTGCCCATTTCTTATTTTACAGCTTGTTTAGGCTGGAAGTCCAATCACAATGAAGCTGAATTTTTTCCTCAGGGTTTCACCAGGCTGCAGTCAAGGTGCCAGTTGGTCTACATCCTCATCTGGAGGCTCACTGGGCGGGAATCTGTTTCCAAGCTTATTCAGGTTGTTTGGAAGAATGTATTTCCTTGTGGTTGCATGACTGAGGACCCTGGCTTCTTACTGGCTATCAGGTGGAAACTACTCTCATGTCTGACGCTGCCCACAGCGTCCTGCCAACTGGCATTCTCCACCGATCCTCTCACATTACTTCAAGGCGAGCAGCAGAATCTCTCACCCCAGTGTGCAAAGATGGAGTCCTATAGAACATAATGCAATCTTGTGTGTGACATCTCATTATAGTTGCCTTACAATGGAACCTAATCAAGGGAGTGACAGCTGGCTCATCACCTTGGCCATTTCTATTGGCTAATAGCAAGTCCTGAATTCCCCCTTTAGTGAAGCATGAAGGATTTTACAAGTGTTGGACCCATTGGTTGTTACCTTACATTATGTCTGCCACATTATATCATAGGTTTTGGGGAATACAAAATGATCAAAATATATGTGTATGTATGTAATTATAAACAGTTTTTCTAAACTTTAAAGTATTATGCAAAGCTAAGAAGGCATTAGCTTTTGATATAGTATTTCGAGCAGGATTTATCTTATTAATACTGAACTAAAAGTCTAAAAAGATCTTCAACCAACAAAGGATATTTCTGGTATATGTATGAAAAAGTAGATGGATGGATAGATAGATATTCTATGATTAATGCAGCAAAGTATATGCATATATCTTTGAAAAGATCACCGAATATACTAAGTAATTACATTCTAAGTGGATGCAAAAAGGAGGATGCTGAATTTAGTCAATTTTTGCCCTTTTAACATCTCACATAACATAATTGAATTATATTTTGTCATAGTCATTTTGAGTAAATTTGAAACATTAGAAAGTTTGATTATGAATAAACTATTTATTTTTACTGTTTCCCTAATATTACTTTAAAATATTTTTCTATTATTTTTCTCTTTCAAGTGAGTTTTACTAATACAGAGGAAATAATATTAAAAAATAAAGAAATGGAACATAGATGAGTGCATATTTACTTCCAAATAACTAATTTTTGAAGTAGCTCCCATATATATCATTTTATTGTGGTGACATAATATTTAAAAAAGATATCTCCATTTGGCATTGGTTTGATACTATTCCTTCAATAAATATGTTTCAAAATCTCATTAAAGGATTGGCTAAAACTTGGCTTTTCCTTTATATAATTTACAGAGTTTATGAAAGAATTTCCAGAAGCTTTTTAAACTTTCAGGTAGTGTAATAATAAATATTAATCCTGGTTGGTATGGACTTCAGAGAAATGCCAGAAACCTCCCAGTAAGCTACGAGGATTGAAATACTAACTAGAAACAGTAACTCAAAAATATGTTGTAATCCTGAATTCATCATAGTAACTACTCTGAGCCTTCTTTGTCAACAGAAAGTATAAATGGAAAATGATTTCTCTCGGAGACAATATATGGACAGGTCTTCTTTAGAAAGGGCATACATGCTTTCAATTCATGATTTAAACATGATTGAAAAGGTCACACATAGTAGTCTTCTAAATTATTTTGTATGGTGCAAAAGTATCTGTTTTATTCTTCAACCAATTCAACTGAAATGTATTACTTCTTTTTCTTTTTTTGAAGATTTTATTTATTCATTTGAGACACAGAGATACAGAGAGAGAGAGAGCATGAGCAGGGGGAGAGGCAGAGGGAGAGGGAGAAGCAGACTCCCCACTGAACCAGGAGCCCGATGCGGGACTCGATCCCAGGACTCCGGGATCGTGACCTGAGCCGAAGGCAGACGCTTAACCATCTGGGCCACCCAGGCGCCCCACTTCTTTTTCTTATAGTGGGAACAGAAGCAGAAAATTTTAAGATTTTTTTTCAAGAAACTGGTCCTGTTATGATTTTAATACATTTTATCACATAATAGCATTTGAAATTTATTAAGTTCTTTGTGCCAGAAATTAATGTAATTTTCCATATATTAACCTTATTTTTTTTTCAACAATTCTGAGAGGAATATGCACACAAGGAAGCTAAGATGCAGGAAATTGAATAATTTATCCAAAGTCATGCAGCTATTTAATGGCAAAGTCAAGATTTGAACCCAAGCAGTCTGACTGGAGAGCACTTGTGTTTATCAAATATGCTCAATTGACTTCAAACATCATATTTTTGCTTCTGATATATGAATCCAGAATCTACTTATTAAACTTAATGTTAGCGTGATAGCACTATACTGGCAGAATCTCAGAGAAATGGTATTCTTCTCAATTAATTCTTTTTTTTTTCATAGATGCGGGTTCATTTTAATGGGGGTAGCAATTTTAGAAGGAGGAAAAAAGATTTCCAAGATGCTTTTAGACCAACTGAAGTGGTTAATGGAATAAATAAGTTTGAAAATCACTAATGAATAGCTGACCAGAAAATAACACATTTCTTCACTAATAAGCTAGATTTATATGATTCTGGAAACTCAAAAATTAATGAGGAAATTTATTACTATTTCTTCTTAATCTCCAACTGTGTTCGCTATTTTTAATGAAGTCTAGAAAATGTGCTTTACTGTGCGTGTGTGTGTGTGTGTGTGTGTGGGTGGGTGCTTGAATTGGTCAATGTGTTTTTATCATGCAGTTTAATAAAATCACTATAGAGTTAGAAAATAGGCAAGGATTCACATTCTGGCTCTGTTAGTCATTTTTGGATAATGCTACATAAATAAACTGACCTAAAAAATAAAACAAATGAATAAAATAAATAAATCAAGCAGGTAAACAGGTAAAAATCTTGATTGACATTCTATCTTAAACTTGGATGAATTTGTTACGTTTTAGACTTAATTCATATACCAGTATAGTTGGCTAATTATCAGATCCCCAAACATTTTGGAGGTTAAGCAAAAAAGGAAGCGATTGTGGAAAGTGTGGAGGGATTTTTAGCTATAGAAATGACAAAAACCTACGCTGATCAGAATACTTTCTTCCCTAAGCACTATGATCCCTGTTCGCTTTTTTATTATATTTGTATAACCTTGTGGTAACCTAAATTATTTTTTCTCCGAAGTGGAATGTGCAAGATAATCCAATGCAGAACAAGAAGAACAAGAAGAAAATACCAAAGCATCTACTTATATTGTTATTTTACCTAAATAAGCAAAGACAATGTTAATGCTTGCAATAAAATTAACTGAATTCATGAATCAGCTAAGTACATGCCACAGCCCATGAGGCACAAGGGGAAAAGGGAAGTTCCAAAAGTAAGGGCAGCAGTGCCTTTAAAGCATAGTGTTTACTTTGGCCAGTTAAGTAAATTACTGCATTAAGTTATCTATTTTTAACTATCGTAATCCTCAGAAAATGGATAATTTAAAAATATTACCTATTAACAAATGGTAAATCTAAAATAGCATTCATAAAGCAAGCTCCAGAATTAAACAAGAAGGTGGCTGGTCCATACTTTCACTCCTACTCTTGAATGAGCATTTTATCAGCACATCACATTAAATGTAATGACAATATATCAGAAATGACAACTTTTGACATATGAATTTACATTCTCATTAAAAATGAGCCTTTCTCAAAGTGGATATTGAATAATGTATTTATTGATTCTTTGGGTATTATATGTTTAGCTATGATAGAAATAACAATTAAATATTAAAGTGAACTAAGAATCTAATCTTAGAACATTGCTCTCACTAAAACCATTAAATCCATTAGGAATGAAGGGGAGTAGGAGATACAGGCTTCCAGTTACAGAATAAATAAGTCATAGGGATAAAAGGCACAGCATGGGGAATATAGTCAATGGTATTGTAATAACGTTGTATGGTGACAGATGGTAGCTACACTTGGGGTGAGCATAGCATACTTATAGACTTGTCAAATCACTATGTTGTACACCTGAAACTAATGTAACATTGTGTGTCAACTATACTTCAGTAAAATAAAAATAAAAAATAAAATAAAGAAAAAAGTAAATTGAAAAAGAAAATGTATTATATATATGTATATATATATATACAATGGAGTATTATCAGATATAATAAGAAAATCCTGCCATTTGTGGCAACATGGATGGAATTTAAGCCCTTATGCTTAGTGAAGTGAATCAAACAGAAATAATAATAATAATAATCATAATTGAGAAAAATGTTTTTTATAATTCATAAATGAAATACTTATGCTAAATTTTTGTTAATCTTAGAACTTTTATCCCTATCTCTGTTTTACAGATTATAATATATTAGTAAAATAGTACATATATAAGTTATAAAAATATATAAATAAATATAATTTTGTTTACTAATTTGGATTTGAGATTTCTTTTTTTTTTCTGAGAGACGATTTACATAATCTAAATATTTGGAAAACTTTCTTCTGAATAACTTGTAAGTATTTATCTTATTTCTATACATAATACATTTGAAATAGCCCAAACATGTACAACTATACATGTAAAATATAACTTATTTATTAAACCCACAGGTCTTTTTTTTTTTTTTAAAGATTTTATTTATTTATTTGACAGAGAGAGAGAGAGAGACAGAGAGAGAGGGAACACAAGGAGGGGGAGTGGGAGAGGGAGAAGCAGGCTTCCCGCTGAGCAGGGAGCCCGATGCGGGGCTCGATCCCAGGACCCTGGGATCATGACCTGAGCGGAAGGCAGATGCTTAATGACTGAGCCACCCAGGCGCCCCCCCCACAGGTCCTTTTAAGAACTTTAATGTATTTTGAACATTGCTTTGCCATCAAATATTGTTTTACTTCCCTCTTTCTGTACATTCTGGTTACTTTTAGTTTTTGCTGTTATAAATATCATCAGCCTTTCCCCTGTAGGGCTCCCATGGCTAACCTATTCTTCAATGACTTCATTAAATTCAACATACATATTTTTTTACCCTTCTTCTTCCCCCAGACATGTCTCCTCCTCTCTTGAAAAAAATTCATTTTCTCTTGTTTTTCTGATACAGTGCTCTTCGGTTTTCGTTTTCAATCCCTGACTGCTTCTTGCCATCTTTCTAGGATTATTCTCCTCTACCTGGACATTAAATTTTTGAATTCCTCTGAGATTTGCACTGTACCTCTGCCTTTCTCACTCTCTCTGCCCTACATAGTCCCCTCAGATTATCTAACTCACATCCAGGAATCCATTCATTACTTACAAAATTAAGAAATCATATCTTTTAGCACAAATCTCTCTTCTGAACTCACAATCTATATATCCAGCTGCCTTCTTTATATATTCTTGTAAATGTCTCATAGTCTCCAGAAAATCCTATTTTCAAAGGAAAATTAAAGATCTCCGTCCAGTTCTCTCTGGCAACTCTTCAGAAAACTTTGTCCATAAACCATAAACTCAGGAATCAACTTGAATAATTCTGCTTCCTCATTCACATGTGAATTTTTCCCTCTTAATATATCTAGAAACCTATTAATTGGCCACTCTCCCTACCTCTATTCAAGTCCAAGCCACCATCATCCTCATGGAGCCAAATGTAGTAGTTTCTCCTTATGTTTATATCAATGCACTTGTGAATGTCTCCATTCTAAGCTTCCATCATGGCCAGGGAAATATTTTGAAATGATAAATTTAATTATGTCAGTGACCATCACTATCTCCTCACCATTTAAAGGTAACTCTTATTAGGTGCTAAAAGACTCAGCCCCCACCTTTGTCTCAAGACAACCTCCTTACCATAACTACATGTTATCCCATTTACTCTGACATCACTAAACTACTTTCAGTTGCTTGTACTTTTCACACTTATTCCTCAGTGTCCATTACACCTCTGGTTGCATGTGTTCCAGATATTCCTTGTTTATTAACTTATTCTCATGCTTCTAATAGCAGATTGGGATTTACCTGCAGGAAAATTCTTCTTTGGTCTCCCTAACTAGGTCATGACATTTTTATTATCACAGGCACACATGGCTTTTCTTCATGAGATTTACCCCAGTTGCAATTTTATATTTGTATAATTATTTAATAAGTGCTTGTCTTTACCTATATCATTATAGCAACCCTGTGTGCCATTCCTGGCTATTTTCTTAGGATAAATTTTCAGAACTGGAATTTCTGACTAAGGGGAACACATTCTGTACTAGAGCTCTGAATAGGTGTGGTCCAATCTTTCTTCAGAAAGAAATATTGAGGGGCGCCTGGGTGGCTTAGTAGGTTAAGCCACTGATTCTTGATTTTAGTTCAGGTCATAATCTTGGGGTTGTGAGATTGAGACCTGTGTTGGGCTCCATGCTCAGTGGGGAGTCTGCTTGAGATTCTCTCTTTCTCTTTTCCTCTGCCCCTCCCCCAGCTCACACTCTCTCTAAATAAATACATAAATAAATCAATAAAAAAGTCTTTAAGAAAGAAAGAAAGGAAGGAAGGAAGAAAGAAAGAAATACTGATTTGCATTTTAGCAGCAGCTGTGAATTATCTTCTTCACTGCAGTGGAAATTTGATATTTTCATTACATTATTAAAATGATGAGGATTATGAATACCAATGGAAAAATTGTTCCAGATAAGTGGTATAACTGCCACGACTGGTGCCAAAATATTATCTCCATGGGAAAAAGAGCTTTTATAATATTAATTAATAATGCTTTCACAAATATACCTTCTGCAGGAAAAGAAAAAAAAAGAGTTGATTTCCATCATGTACATTGATGAGTAACTAATATGATTTGAGATGTCAATGGTTGAGAATCACTAGCCTGGATCATCGTTTGGTTTGAAATGAATAATATCATAAAAAGAAACATTTTTAAAAGATAAACTATACTTGAACTGATTTCATCAGCATATTTAAATTACAAAGGACCTCTTATACTAGTTTCTGTAAACAGAAAAGTATGATTCAGAATCGTAATCTAAACTCCCTCATAGCCAATAATTTTAATAAAGCAATTATTCCATTTGATTTTTTGCCATTTTGTAAGCACTTAAATTAATGAGAAAATAAATGGCCAACCAGTTCCAGTACAGCTGAAGAAAATAGGATAAATTATGTATAACTCCATAGCTCCAGAAGAATGTCCTAAAGAGGTTTTTATGAGTCTTTTTACCCTAAAAGATATAAAAATTAGAGAGAAATTGATTTATGGAATTATATGTGTCAATTCAAACAAGATTGGTTACTGAGTAAAAAAGAAACACTTGAATCTCCATTTCAGACTGTTTTTATTCAGTTGATTTACATTTACATTTCAAATGATATTTGTATTCAGGAGGAAGAAGCTTATAAACTGTCACTCTTACTTCTCAATAGGCTGATGATTTCAGTTTAATTAATTTCTAGCTAAGTCACTTTAAAATCATTGAACATTCTGATTTGCTTCTATTGGGTAGAATAGATTTCTGTTTTTCTTATGATGATTGTAATAAAAAAAATCTATAAATGTTAAGGACATAAGGCATTCACATGGTGTTTGGCATAATGGAAAGTGTCAAACTGTTCCTAGTGATGCTGACAGGTTTTGTACAATTTGTACTATTTAAATGACATGATAAGATCTATATGTTTACTTGGGTATGAAAAAGCACAGGGGAAAAAAAAAAAGTTTTCCAAATGTGAAAAGCAATAAGAGAAATCACTTTTTTATGAAACAGTATATAAAATTTGTTACTGATGATGGATTTATAGTAAACTAATTTGTGGAATAAATGAAGTGTAGAGATAGAAATGTGCTTGAAGTACTAAAACTTACCTTGCATTACCCATTGTGATTACCGATAACTCTAGGTGCTTATAAAAGATTGAAAATGCCTTTGATCTGAAAGCACTGTGGTTGTAAGGTTGCATCATATTTTGGGAACTTCATCCATTCATTCGACATTTTTATTTGTTATGCAGTAATAGCTATCATAATGAAGAATCCCCTTCCTTGAAGCATACACATTTCTCAGAAATTTCCTATTTAGAAGAATAACAATAAAAATTTAAAAAAAAAACAGCAAAAACAAAAAAAGAAGAAGAAGAAGAAGAAAACTAGATTTGCAGAGGCACATTCTAGAGTTTTACTTAAAAAAAGGGGAGGGCTATAGTATTAAAAATCCCAATGGAAATGTCAATAAATATGTTAGAATTAATAAAATAGGTCATATGTCTCTGGGATTTTTGATTTAGCTAAAGAGAAAATCATATTTTGGGGTCATGTTAAGGATATTTAAGGAATAATAGAAATTAAGTTCTGCTAAGAAAGAAAATTTTTCTGATGAAAAACCTGACTTCAGGAATGCAAATCAGAGTCATGGATCTCAGATCCCATCATGAAAGACCTGTGATGAAGTGACACAGACTCTTCTACAGTCAAAATTCTTGAGACTATTTATACATCTCCTGCTACACCAACAACTGCTTCCCCACTTCCTCTGGATACCTGAGGGCTGTTTGTGAAGAACAGATTTTAGATTTCCTGACCGGTTTTACCTTTCCTTGAGTCACTCCCTGGACCTGCACTATCCAACATGATAGCCACGAGCCAGTACCATGGCCCATGGCACCGTGAATCCTGAAATGCGGCTAGTCTGAGTTGAGATGTGTTGTGTGCAGAAATATACATTTTTAAAGACTTAGTACAATAAAAGGATGCAGGATATCTCAATAATTTTTACATTAATTACATATAAAAATGATAATGTTTTGGATATTTTTAGTTAAATAAAAAACATTGTTAAAATTTCGAAAATACAACTAATTTTAACAATGTTTTTTATTGTTATAAAAACATTGTTTGTGTGTTATACACAAACAATGAATCATGGAACACTACATCAAAAACTAATGATGTAATGTATGGTGATTAACATAATATAATGTTTTGGATATTTTTAGTTAAATAAAAAACATCGAAAATACAACTAATTTTAACAATGTTTTTTATTTAACTAAAAATATCCAAAACATTATCATTTCCATATGTAATTAATGTAAAAATTATTGCGATATCCTGCATCCTTTTGTTGTACTGAGTCTTTAAAAATGTATATTTCATGCACACAAAACATCTCAACTCAGACTAGCCACATTTCAGGGTTCACGGAGCCATTGAATCACAGACCTGTACCTCTGAAACAAATAATACATTATATGTTAAAAAAAAAAGAAGATAGTAGGAGGGGAAAAATGAAGAGGGGGAAATCGAAGAGGGAGACAAACAATGAGAGACTATGGACTCTGAGAAACAAACTGAGGGTTCTAGAGGGGAGGGAGGTGGGAGGATGGGTTAGCCTGGTGATGGGTATTAAAGAGGGCACGTTCTGCATGGAGCACTGGGTGTTATGCACAAACAATGAATCATGGAACACTACATCAAAAACTAATGATGTAATGTATGGTGATTAACATAACATAATAAAATAAAAAAATAACAAAAAAAAAAATAAAATGAAATATATTGGGAAAAAATTAGTTTTTTTTTTTTTTGGTATGATGACTAGAATATTAAAAAGTACCTATAAGGCTCATATGATGTTTCTAGTGGACAAGTACCATAGTAAACAATGAGTTCTGCAGGGTTCTTCTGTCTGCCAATTCAGATGCCCCTAGCTAATGTCTGAAATTCCACCAGGTTTGGAATAGTGAAAGGGAAGGAGATAAAGTTATAATATAGAAAGCTGGAAGTGCTAATATCTGATCAAAGTAGATGTAATGTTAGTAATTACTTTCATAGTGCATAAAGCCAATGATTCACCTTAAGGAGGTGCTACTGATAATTCATGAGATCCTTTCCTGTGTTGGCTCAAAGATGGTCAGCTGGAGTGAAGGAAAGAAAAGTAGATTATGAAGATATGAGGGATGGATTAAAGGAAAGGCATTACTTGCAGAATGGGATGGCAGAGGAAGGCTGCAGGGTATTGATGCCTATGAAAGCAGAAAACAATTTTTATTACTTCATAAATTTGGACAACACCTACCTTCAATTAGGCCATAACAGTAAGTAGCTATGTAGAGAGGTATTCTCATTATAAGCTGCAGATCCAGCCATTTCTTCAATGATTTAAAAAAAAAAAAATTCTGCTTTAAAAAATGATTTAAAGCAGAATTCTCAGGAGAGAGTTCTTCATCTGACAGTCTCTGTTTTAGTGAATGTAAACACTAACATGACATTAAATCTAAACCTCTTTTATCTACATTATATTACAATCACTATTTTGTCAAAAAGTGATTTTTCAAATAAATTGCTGTGAAGTAAAGATATCTAGTCTAATACATCATGTATGCACTTATGCCAAGCAAATATTTTGCAAATGCCAACAATTTTTTTTCTTTTCCTTTCGGGCAGTAAGGGGCTTATCAAAAACAATAAAGTAATAATAACAGCAAAAGGAATATTCACTCATGTGGCATATCCATACTGTGCAAGCATTTAGAGTGAGGTATAGTGAAAAAGCTGGGCTCAAAAATTAATGATTCTTTTCCATCCTTGTTATGATTATTCTTATCAACTTTTGAAATTAAAAATCAATGACTAAGTAACATTCCATTGTGTATTTATACATACTATATATATCACATCTTCATCTGTTCATCTATTGAAGGACACTTGAGCTGCTTCCATATCTTGGCTATTGTAAATAATGTTGCTATAAACATTGGGGTGTATGTATCCCTTTGAATTTGTGTTTTTGTATTTTTTTGGGTAAATACCCAGTAGTACAATTACTGGATTGTAGCTAGTTCTATTTTTCACTTTTGAGGAACATCCGTACTGTTCCTCAGTACTGAATCTCCACAGTGGCTGCTTCAGTTGGCATTCCCACCAACATTGGATGAGGTGTGAAATCAGTAATGGGGATTGAGTGCACTTACCATGATGAACACTGAGTAATGTATAGAATTGTTGAATCACTATAGTGTACACCTGAAGCTTATATGATACTGTATGTTAATTATACTGGAATTAAAATAAAAAAATTAAAATAAGTTTAAAAACTGATCAATTACTAAAAAGAAGTAAAAAGGATGACATTAAGATGGGATGATAGAGATTTATACTTGAGCAATATATATTAAAATATATACCTGTTTCTTTCTCTGCAAACATATATTTTTATATAATTGGACAAAGAACAAAGAAGACATAAAACATAAAGAAGTAAAAAAAAAAAATCCTAAATATTTATTGTAATAAGCTCTTATGGATCTGAGGTAAAATAGTATGAGCTCATATCAGTATTGATGTAGAAAGCTCTTTGAAATATGTTAAATAAGAAAAAGAACTATGTATGCTCACATCTTCATAAAAATATAAATGTATATTGTTTTTATATATATGTAATGTGTATACATAATATACATATATACTGCATAAATAATATACTCTATACTTATTTGTGCATAAAATTCTAGAACGATACTCCAAAATTGAGTATTTATTTGCCTACAAAAGAAGGTATATGAGATAAAGTTTTGATTTTTGTTTTACAATATTTCTACATCTATGATTTTTTAATCATTTTTTAAATTGAAAACATAATTATTGGGTGCCTGGGAGTCTCAGTCGGTTAAGCGTCTGCCTTCAGTTCAGGTTGTGATCTCAGGGTCCTGGGATCAAGCCTGGCATCAGACTTCCTGCTCAGCAGGGAGTCTGCTTCTCTCTCTCTCCCTCTCTCTCCCTCTGCCCCTCCCTACTGCTCATTCTCTTTCTCTGTCTCTCTCAAATAAAATCTTTAAAAATAAAAAAAAATTTAAAAGAAAACATAATTATCATCCACAAGACTAGATAGAAATATAGTGATATTTATGAGAGAATATGAAGTTAACATAGAATATAAATGATTAACAACATAGTCATTGCATTTCCGAAATTCTGTAATTTAAAGATTTGCATATAATCCAAATATATAAGTGTTAGCATGGTTGATTTGGGACATTTATTTCTATAATTGTCCTGTTAAAAATGTTTTGCTCAATTAAATCATGTTGGTCAAATTAAGAAGAGTCGATATGACTGGTATCCTTATACAAAGGGGGAAATTTAGGCAGACATACACAGAGGGAAGACGGTGTGAAATGGCCATGTGATGCCTGAGGCAGACATTGAACTGATTCAGCTGCAAACCAAGGAATGCCAAGGATTGCCCGCCACAACAGGAAGGCAGAAAGAGGCAAGAAGAAATTCCATCAAGAGACTAAGAGGAAACATAATCATGCAGACAGCTGGATTTGGGACTTTTACATTACAGGACTGAGAGACAATAAATTTCTGTGGTTTTAATCACCCAGTTTGTAGTCCTTTGTTACAGCAGTCCTAGAAAACTATTACAGTGGTTCTTTCCTTTAAATATTCACTTCACTTTCTTCTTATCCTTGCCCCTCTATAGATAAAGTGATTTTTCCCACTCTGGCTTCTTTCAAGATTTTTCTCTGTGTCTTTGATTTTCTACACTTTGAATATATTATACGTCAGTGTAAATTCTTTTATATTTATCTTGCTCAGTGCTCTGAGAACTTTCGGTTTGGTGTCTTATTAATTTGAGGAAATTCTCACTGTTTCTTCAAATAGTTCTTCTGTTTCTTTCTTCTCCTTGTTATTCCCACTATATGTATGTTATACCTCTTGTAATTGTTCCACAGTTCTTGGACATTCTCTTCTATATTTTTCATATTTTTTCTCTTCGAAAAAGAGTTTCAAAGAATTGGGAAATTTCTACTGATATTTCTTCAGGCTCAAAGATTCTTTCTTTATTCTTATCCATTCTATGAATGAGCTAATCAAAGGCACTTCTCATTTATGTTACAGTGTTTATTTCCAGCATTTCCTTTTAACACTTTTTTAGAATTTCCATTGCTCTGCTTACATTACCCACCTGTTTTTGCATGTTGTCCTTTTGTTCCAGTAAAGAACCTAGCTTATTAATCACTGTGGTTTGAATTCCAGGTCTAATGATTCCAACGTTATTGTTATATCTGAATCTAGTTGTAATTCTTGCTCTGTCTCTTCAAAGTATGTTTTTAGTATGCTTTGTAATATTTTGTTGAAACCCTAACATGATATATAGGGCAAAAAGAACTCAGATAAGGCATTTAGTGTCAGGTTTTGTTTATCTAGCTAGGAGTTGGGCTGTGTTAACCATTTACTGTAGCTGTGTCAGAGATTAAAGTTTTCTCTGGAGTTCTTGTTTGTTTGTTTTCTCCTTTTGATATATTGGGTTTCCCTAGAGACTTTTTTAATAAAGTCTGAGATGTGCAGGTTGTTTTGTTTTGTTTTGGGTCTTATTCTAATGTATTATCTAATGCGGAAAAGGAAGCATGCTATAGTCCTATGAATAGTTCTCAGTCTTTTAGTGATCCCATGCCCCTGGGCTTTAACCTCATCAAATACTTTGCCATGTTTCTCCCCCTCAGGTGAAATAGGAAGTCCAAAGGGACTAGAGTTGGATATTGATGAAGAAAGGCAGGCAGGGAAAATCCTCCCCCCGCCCCAAAGCAAACCACCCGTAAAAGGATTTTACACCACCCTAAAAGGAGCCCTCCACCCTTTCCCATGTGATAGATAGATGACAAAAACCTAACTGGATGACAGGCACGATTAATCAGATTAAAACAGCCTGCCAACAAGCCGATAAAAACCCCTAGACTTAGAAACTCCAGTGGCAAAGCTCTCGGGTCCCCTCCCTCTTTGGAAGCTTTGTACTATCACTTGATAGACTTTACTATGGTTCCTTAAACTTTGCTTTACTGACTCCCACCAAGAACTACGGGCACTAAAGGAAAAAAAAAAAATCTTGCTGCAGTATTTCCCTTCCACCAGGTCTTTTAGATCAAGGTAAAACTCCAGTTAGTTAGACTCTGGTAAAAAACTTCCCTTGGGAGGAGGCCTTGTTAAGAAGAACAGAATGCTCTGGAGATATTTCCAAATGGCGGCTTTACCCCTTTTGATGTCAAAATGTACCAGATCAAAAATGTTTTGGTAGCAAAGAAGGAACCAAAAGATTTAAAGTAATTTGAAAATATGTACATAGCTATAACTTCTTTCTCAATATACACTTCTTTTCAGATTGAAAACTCTTACCGCCAAAAGTATATGTAATCCTATTCACAAGTGGCACACATATGTACCTATGAATTTTAGCTAGATAGCTAAATAAACCTGAATATTTACTCTGCCGGCATATTTTTCTTTTTTTTCTTCTTTTTTTTTCCAATTTTATTTTTAATTTTTTTTTTAGATTTTTTATCGTTATGTTAATCACCATACATTACATCATTAGTTTTTGATGTAGTGTTCCATGATTCATTGTTTGTGCATAACACCCAGTGCTCCATGCAGAGCGTGCCCTCTTTAATACCCATCACCAGGCTAACCCATCCTCCCACCCCCTTCCCTCTAGAACCCTCAGCTTGTTTTTCAGAGTCCATCGTCTCTCATGGTTCGTCTCCCCATCCGATTTCCGTCCCTTCATTCTTCCCCTCTTGCTATCTTCTTCTTTTTTTTTTCTTAACATATATTGCACTATTTGTTTCAGAGGTACAGATCTGTGATTCAAAAGTCTTACACAATTCACAGCGCTCACCATAGCACATACATTCCCCACTGTCTACCACCCAGCCACCCCATCCCTCCCACCCCTCACTGCTCCACCAACCCTCAGTTTGTTTCCTGAGATTAAGAATTCCTCATATCAGTGAGGTCATATGATACATGTCTTTCTGATTGACTTATTTCACTCAGCATAACACCCTCCAGTTCCATCCACGTCATTGCAAAAGCAAGATCTCATTCCTTTTGATGGCTGCATAATATTCCATTGTATATATATATACTACATCTTCTTTATCCATTCATCTGTTGCTGGACATCTTCGCTCGTTCCATAGTTTGGCTATTATGGACATTGCTGCTATAAACATCAGGGTGCACATACCCCTTTGGATCCCTACATCTGTATCTTAGGGGTAAATACCCAGTAATGCAATTGCTGGATCGTATGATGTCAACGTCTAGTGCGTTGGGGTCCCTGGGTAAGGGTCGTGAAAGAACCAGGACACAGGGGATGCAGAGCAAAGGCAGCACTTGCAACTGCATGCTGTCGTTTATTTCCCACACAGCTATATACTTGCAGCGAACAGATAAGCATGACAATGTGTACTTTTAGCTGATAATAAGATCATGCCAACATCCTTGAAGAAAGACACGCAAGATATAAGAACAAACTATATCCTGTTTTTTGTTTGCCGAAGCGCGGAACTATCTCGGCCACCCTTCCTCTGGGAACAGCACGTTCTTATAAAAGAATACTTCTAATGTAAGCAAGAGCCACTTCCTGCAGATCCAGGCATTCAGAACTTGCAACGTGAGATAAGGGGAAGAGAACATTTTCTCCTCCTGATCCAGGCCTGCCTGGTTGTCCTTAATCTCACTGCAGTCCTCAAATGACCTTGGTTACAAGGGGCCTACAAGCCTATACCATCACAGTATGATAGCTCTATTTTCAACGTTTTGAGGAACCTGTGTACTGTTTTCCAGAGTGGCTGCACCAGCTTGCATTCCCACCAGCAGAGTAGGAGGGTTCCCCTTTCTCCGCACCCCCACCAACATCTGTTGTTTCCTGACATTAATTTTAGCCATTCTGACTGGTGTGAGGTGATATCTCATTGAGGTTTTGATTTGGATTTCCCTGATGCCGAGCATGTTGAGCACTTTTTCATGTGTCTGTTGGCCATTTGGATGTCTTCTTTGGAAAAATGTCTGTTCATGTCTTCTGCCCATTTCTTGATTGGATCATTTGTTCTTTGGGTGTTGAGTTCCATAAGTTTTTTATAGATTTCGGATACTAGCCCTTTATCTGATATGTCATTTGCAAATATCTTCTCCCATTCTGTCAGTTGTCTTTTGGTTTTGTTGACTGTTTCTTTTGCTGTGCAAAAGCTTCTTATCTTGATGAAGTCCCAATAGTTCATTTTTGCCTTTGCTTCCCTTGCCTTTGTCAATGTTTCTAGGAAGAAGTTGCTGTGGCAGAGGTCAAAGAGGTTGCTGCCTGTGTTCTCCTCTAGGATTTTGATGGACTCCTGTCTCACATTTAGGTCTTTCAACCATTTGGAGTCTATTTTTGTGTGGTGTAAGGAAATGGTCCATTTTCATTCTTCTGCATGTGGCTGTCCGATTTTCCCAACACCACTTGTTGAAGAGACTTTTTTCCATTTGACATTTTTTCCTGCTTTGTCAAAGATTAGTTGACCATAGAGTTGAGGATCCATTTCTGGGCTCTCTATTCTGTTCCATGGATCTATGTGTCTGTTTTTGTGCCAGTACCATACTGTCTTGATGATGACAGCTTTGTAATAGAGCTGGAAGTCCGGAATTGTGATGCTGCCAGCTTTGCTTTTCTTTTTCAACATTCCCCTGGCTATTCGGGGTCTTTTCTGGTTCCATACAAATTTTAGGATTATTTGTTCCATTTCTTTGAAAAAAGTGGATGGTATTTTGATGGGGATTGTACTGAATGTGTAGATTGCTCTAGGTAGCATTGACATCTTCACAATATTTGTTCTTCCAATCCATGAGCATGGAACGTTTTTCCATTTCTTTGTGTCTTCCTCAATTTCTTTCATGAGTATTGTATAGTTTTCTGAGCACAGATCCTTTGTGTCTTTGGTTAGATTTATTCCTAGGTATCTTATGGTTTTGGGTGTAGTTGTAAATGGGATAGACTCCTTATTTCTCTTTCTTCTGTCCTGTTGTTGGTGTATAGGGATGCCACTGATTTCTGTGCATTGATTTTATAGCCTGCCACTTTACTGAATTCCTGTATGAGTTCTAGCAGTTTTGGGGTGGAGTCTTTTGGGTTTTCCACATAAAGTATCATATCATCTGCAAACAGTGAGAGTTTGACTTCTTTGCTGATTTGGATGCCTTTTATTTCTTTTTGTTGTCTGATTGCTGTGGCTAGGACTTCTAATACTATGTTGAATAGCAGTGGTGAGAGTGGACATCCCTCCTGCATTCCTGACCGTAGGGGAAAAGCTCTCCATTTTTCCCCATTGAGAATGATATTCACTGTGGGTTTTTCATAGATGGCTTTTATGATCTTGAGGTTTGTACCCTCTATGCCTATACTCTGAAGAGTTTTGATCAAGAAAGGATGCTATACTTTGTCAAATGCTTTTTCTGCATCTATTGAGAGGATCATATGGTTCTTGTTCTTTCTTTTGTTAATGTATTGTATCACATTGATTGATTTGCGGATGTTGAACCAAACTTGCAGCCCAGGGATAAATCCCACTTGGTCGTGGTGAATAATCCTTTTAATGTACTGTTGGATCCTACTGGCTAGTATTTTGGTGGGAATTTTTGCATCCGTGTTCATCAAGGATATTGGTCTGTAATTCTCCTTTTTAATGGGGTCTTTGTCTGGTTTTGGGATCAAGGTAATGGTGGCCTCATAAAACGAGTTTGGAAGTTTTCTTTCCATTTCTATTTTTTGGAACAATTTCAGAAGATGGGTATTAATTCTTATTGAAATGTTTGGTAGAATTCCCCTGGGAAGCCATCTGGCCCTGGGCTCTTGTTTCTTGGGAGATTTCTGATGACTGCTTCAATTTCCTTAGTGGTATACGTCTGTTCAGGTTTTCTATTTCTTCCTGGTTCAGTTTTGGTAGTTGATACATCTCTAGGAATGCATCCATTTCTTCCAGATTATCTAATTTGCTGGCATAGAGTTGCTCATAATATGTTCTTATAATTGTTTGTATTTCTTTGGTGTTGGTTGTGATCTCTCCTCTTTCATTCATGATTTTGTTGATTTGGGTCATTTCTCTTTTCTTTTTGATAAGTCTGGCCAGGGGTTTATCAATCTTGTTAATTCTTTCAAAGAACCAGCTCCTAGTTTCATTGATCTGTTCTACTGTTCTTTTAGTTTCTATTTCATTGATTTCTGCGCTGATCTTTATGATTTCTCTTCTCCTGCTGGGTTGAGGCTTTATTTGCTGTTCTTTCTCCAGCTCCTTTAGGTGTAGGGTTAGGTTGTGTCTTTGAGACCTTTCTTGTTTCTTGAGAAAGGCTTGTATTGCTATATACTTTCCTCATAGGACTGCCTTTGCTGCATCCCAAAGATTTTGAACAGTTGTGTTTTCATTTTCATTGGTTTCCATGAATTTTTTTTTAATTCTTCTTTAATTTCCTGGTTGACCCATTCATTCTTTAGTAGGATGCTCTTTAGCCCTCATGGATTTGAGTTCTTTCTGGCTTTCCTCTTGTGATTGAGTTCTAGTTTCAAAGCATTGTGGTCTGAAAATAGGCAGGGAATGATCCCAATCTTTTGGTACTGGTTGAGACCTGATTTGTGACCTAGATGTGATCTATTCTGGAGAATGTTCCATGGGCACTAGAGAAGAATGTATGTTCTGTTGCTTTCGGATAGAATCATCTGAATATATCTGTGAAGTCCATTTGGTCCAGCGTGTCATTTAAAGTCTTTATTTCCTTGTTGATCTTTTGCTTAGATGATCTGTCCATTTCAGTGAGGGGGGTGTTAAAGTCCCCCACTATTATTGTAGTGTTGTTGATGTGTTTCTTTGCTTTTTTTATTAATTGCCTTATATAATTGGCTGGTCCCATGTTAGGGGCATAGATATTTACTATTGTTAGATCTTCTTGTTGGATAGACCCTTTAAGTAGGATATAGTGTCCTTCCTCATCTCTTATTACAGTCTTTGGTTTAAAATCTAATTTGTCTGATATAAGGATTGCCACCCCAGCTTTCTTTTGGTGTCCATTAGCATGGTAAATGGTTTTCCACCCCCTCACTTTCAATCTGGGGGTGTCTTTGGGTCTAAAATGAGTCTCTTGAAGACAGCATATCGATGGTTCTTGTTTTTTAATCCAATCTGATAGCCTGTGTCTTTTGATTAGGGCATTTAGCCCATTTACATTCATGGTAACTATTGAAAGATAGGAATTTAGTGCCATTGTATTGCCTGTAAAGTGACAGTTACTGTATATTGTCTGTGTTCCTTTCTGGTCTATGTTGCTTTTAGCCTCTCTCTTTGCTTAGAGGACCCCTTTCAATATTTCTTGTAGGGCTGGTTTCATGTTTGCAAATTCCTTTAGTTTTTGTTTGTCCTGGAAGCTTTTTATCTCTCCTTCTATTTTCAGTGAGAGCCTAGCTGGATATAGTATTCTTGGCTGCATATTTTTCTCATTTAGTGCTCTGAATATATCCTTCCAGTCCTTTCTGGCCTGCCAGGTCTCTGTGGATAGGTCTGTTGCCAATCTAATATTTCTACCATTGTAGGTTACATATCTCTTCTCCTGAGCTGCTTTCAGGATTTTCTTTTTGTCTCTGAGATTCTTAAGTTTTACTATTAGATGTCAGGGTGTTGACCTATTTTTATTGATTTTGAAGGGGGTTCTCTGTGCTTCCTGGATTTTGATGCCTGTTTCTTTCCCCAAATTAGGGAAGTTCTCTGCTATAATTTGCTCCGATATACCTTCTGCCCCTCTCTCTGTTCTTCTTCAGGGATCCCAATTATTCTAATGTTGTTTTGTCTTATGGTATCGTTTATCTCTTGAATTCTGCCCTCGTGATCCAGTAGTTGTTTATCTCTCTTTTTCTCAGCTTCTTTATTTTCCATCATTTGGTCTTCTATATCACTGATTCTCTCTTCTGCCTCATTTATCCTAGCAGTTAGCGCCCTCATTTTTCTTACACCTCATTAATAGCCTTTTTGATTTCGACTTGGTTAGATTTTAGTTCTTTTACTTCCAGAAAGGGTTTCTCTAATAACTTCCATGCTTTTTTGAAGCCCAGCTAGTATCTTTAAAATCATGATTCTGAAGGTCCGACATCATACTATTTTCCGTATTGAGTAGGTCCCTGGCAGTCGGTACTACCTCTTGTTCTTTTTGTTGAGGTGATTTTTTTCCATATTGTCATTTTGTCCAGAGGAGAATAGATGAATGAGAGAACAAAATGCTAGCAGGGTACCAAAGTCCCCAGAAAATATACTCCAAACAAATCATAAAGACCTGATACCAGGGGAAAAGAAAGGGAAAGAAAGAAAAAAGAAAAAGAAAAAGGTAAAAACAAACAAAAACAAAACAAAAAAAAACAGAATATGATCAAATATGATCAGGCTGGTGCATAGATCAGTGCCACACACTAGATTTTGTGTGTATTTTGGTCTGTTAGAAGAAAGTGCTTCCCAAAATTTTAAAGAAAGAAAACCTTATATATGTACAAAAATAAGGGTTGATACAATGAAGGGATGGAATATGACTGTAAAGATGAAAGTTATAAAAGATTTTTATAAAAGGAACTGATAAGTTGTTTGAAAAAAGAAAGAAGAGGATTAAAAAAAATGAAAAAAAAAAGGGGAGCGAATGTGAGCAGGCAGGAGAGTAGAACAAAGCCATACACAATGATTTAGGGTATATTTTGATCTGTTAAAAGAAACTGTATCTCAAAATTTTAAAGAGAGAACAACTTATATATATATGCCAAAAATAATGGTAACTACTATGAAAGGATAGAATATGACTCTAGAAAAAAAATAAAAATGTTTTTTATAAAAGGAATTGATAAGATGTTGGTTGAAAAATGGAAAAAGAAAAATTAAAAAAAAAAAAGACAGTAAAAAAAAAACTAACTTTGAAAGACTAAAGAATCATGGTAAAAAAGCCATGAATTCTATGTGTAGTGTTCCCCTAGCACTGGAGTTCTGCCGTTCTCATTGATTGGTAAACTTGGTCTTGTCTGGCTGTTCTTGGCGATCTTCTGGGTGAGAGGCCAGTTGCCATGGTTCCCAAATGTCTTTGCCGGAGGTGGAATTGCCCCGCCCTTGCTGGCCTGGGCTAAGTAATCTGCTCAGGTTTGCTCTCGGGAGCTTTTGTTCCCTGCAAGCTTTCTGTACAGCTTTGGAGGACAAGAGTGAAAATGATGTCCTCCCAATCTCCTCCCTGGAGGAGCCAAGAACTCGGGGCCCAGCTTCTCAGTGCACCCCCAGAGAAAAGCATTCAGTCTCTCCCGTTTCCCCAGTCTCCGGCCGCACTCCGTGCTCACCTGGCCTCTGACCAAGCATTTCTGTCTCTGGCACCTGACCCTGTGTGGAGTCTCTAAACCCAGCAGATCCCTGCCGTGTGCTCCTGTGCCACTCCTCCCAGGGGAGGAAGGGGAGTCTCCCTGGATCGGCCGCTTGTCGGGTCCCTGCTGGAGGAGCAGTGGCCCGACTGTGCCGTGGATCATGGTTTATGGCAACCCCGAGCTGAGAGCCTGCTCCTCGGCTCCGTCTCTTCAGCCAGATTCCCCGCTCTGATACCTGGGAGCTCTGCCACACTCAGGCACCCCCGGTCTTTCTGTGACCCCGAGGGTCCTGAGACCACAGTGTCCCGCAAGGGTTCCACCCCCCGCTTAGCCACTGGAGCGACGTCCCTCAGCGGAGCCGACTTCTAAATGTTCCAATTTTGTGCTCCGCAGCTCTATCACTTGCCAGAAGTGGCCGACAGAGTCCCCCTTCCCTGCCGTCTATCCTCCTGAATATCGCCTCAGATTCACTTCTCCGCACGTCCTACCTTCCAGAAAGTGGTCGCTTTTCTGTGCAGAGAGTTGTTGCTATTCTTTTCTTCGATCTCCTGTTGAGTTTGTAGGTGTTCAGAATGGTTTGATCCTTATCCAGCTGAATTTCTGGGACCAGACCAAATCCAGGTCTCCTACTCCTCTGCCATCTTGCTCTGCCCACCCCCAGCATATTTATTTTCAACCTGTCATTAGTAACCTAGTTTGGCATCACCATTTGTTGATACATTATCTTTGTATAAACTAAGTATTACTTAAGTAAACATATTCTTAAAACTAGAGTAAATTTATTACCAGAAATAAACTGAATTTTAACTGTTTCTAATTGTGAGACTACTAATGCAAAACTACCATTGATGTTCTGAGGCCTTGTTAAATAACAACAAAACTATTATCCTATGTTTTCTAGAAATAAGGGAACAGGAGACAAGTTACTCATGAAATCCAGTTTTAGATAAATTACATTTATAAACACTGTGCTAAGATTATAATTTTATTGAGCTTCCATTTTAGCAATTGTATAATCACAACTATAGCAATCAAACTGAATAAGAAAAATCAAATTTCACGTTCCTGGGTGGCTCAGTCAGTTAAGCATCTGTCTTTAGCTCTGGTCATGATCCCAGGGTCCTGGGATTGAGGCCCACATCAGGCTCTCTGCTCAGTGGGGAGTCTGCTTCTCCCTCTCCTTCTGCTCCTCTCCACCCTGCTCATACTTGCTCTCTCTCAAATAAATAAATAAAATCTCAAGGAAAAAATAAATAAGGCCGTTTTTGACTTTCCTAATGATAAGAAGTATCTTCCACAGCATCTTTTAGAGCTTCCTGAGGCTGTTCTTCATTCTTCTGATGGGTTATGAAGGATATTTTAGTGGCAACTGCTTGAAATTGCATGCATTCTGTTGTATTTGGTAACGACTATCTTTCAAGCACTGTCAGACACAGGCTTAACTTGTTTTAAATGGTGAGATTCGGTTTTTATTAGTTCTTTTTGAAACATGTTAAGCCCAAGTAAAACGTTGCATCCTTGGGGTAATCTCATTTGTTATCATTCTTTTTATATGTTGCTTGATTCAGTCTGCTTGTCCAAGATATGTTTTAAAGATTATTTTGTCCAAGATATGTTGGATGGCATAAAGGAAGTAACACATAGATAGTATTTTATATTTTTGTTCAGAAATGGCATGGCAGCTTCATGGTTTATTGTCTTTCATTAACATAGACAATTCTATATTCTAAAGAACCGTACAAAATCTATATACTATAACTACACTGTATACTATATCTATATACTATAACTATACTATAGAGTGAATACTGAAATCTCTATTCTTCCTATGAATATGTTTGTGCTACATAGTTAGGAACTCGTTTTACATTATTAGTTGTGTGACTTGAGATGTATATAATATGTGTGCCTCAATTTTCTCATCTGTAAAATAAGGATGAAAATAAAATCTACCCACAGAGTTGTGAGTATTACAAATTAATGCACATAAGTGCTAAGAACAGGACTTGGCACATAGAAATGATCACTGAATAAATTCCAGTTACTATTATTATTTATATTACTATATATATTATCACTATTATTATTATTAATTTCGGCAATTTTCCTGATAGGTCATGTATATTTATTTTTAAAGATATGCTTTTCTACTATTTTGTTAAGTGTAAATGGTGTCATACACTTGAGGTTAAAATCCATTTATACTTTTATTTTGTAACTATTTTTGTATATAATTACAATTCCAATTTTTGTCTTAACTTTCAATCAGCTAAATTACTGATTTTCTTTATCTGTTGAACAATTCTTCTACTGATTCTCTTCCGATTTATAACTATTGAAGCATGTAATCTCTAAATCACAGCTTTCCCTTCTCCTTTGCAAAGTCTTTAACTTATTTCCTTCTTTTGTTTAATTTTTTGCTTAATTTCACCTGCTAACACTTTAAGAAATGTGAGAATGTTTTAGTCAGCTTGGGCTGCCATAACAAAACACCATGAATGGGAAGTCTTAAACAACAGGTCTTTATTTTTCATCGTTCTGAAGATGGAGAAGTTCATGATCAAGTTGCTGGCCTATTTCATTCTCTGGTGAGGGCTCTGGACCTGGCCAGCCATGCTGTCACCATATCCTCACACTGCAGAGATAGAGAGAGAGATAGGGATAAAGAGGGAAGGAAAGGAAGGGGTGGAGAGAGGGAGAGGAAGGGAGGGAGAAGGAGGGGAAGGGGGAAGGAGGAGAGAGAGAGGGAGGGGGGAGAGAGAGAGAAAGAAGTTCTCAGGTGTGTCTTCTTATAAGGGCACTAATCCCATCATGAAGTCCCTTCTTACATGACCTCATCTAAACCTCACTACCTCCCAAAGACTCCATCTTCAAATATCATCACACTGGGTGTTACAACTTCAACATATATATTTTAAGAGGACACAAATCAGTCCGTAGTAAAAATGTGTGTCTTTAATTTCTGAACTCAATAGGGATTCATCTAGTATTTTTCTTTAAAACATAATGCTAACTAGCCCTTTGGGTCTTAATCTCATACTCATTAAATAAATATTTATACCTTTCATGCTCAAAATTCTCCTAGGGAGGTGAAAATACAATTTTAAAACAGTAACTTTGGTCTCTAGAAAACACAACCTCCCCCAAAATGACAAGCCCTAAATTCAAGAGAGTATATAATAAAAGTAATTACTTAGTAGCCATAATGTTGTAAAAGGGCAAAGGAGATAGAATTCAGTGCAATTTATCAGGACAAGCTTCTGGGAGAAATTGTACTCATCACAGACTTGAAAATCTGGGATATTTGGATAGTTGTATACAAGGAAAATGAAGTCAAATTCCAGATAAAGTATGTAAATCAAGTTCAACAACATTATGTTAATAAATGTGATATTTTACAATTTTTCCATTATTCAGAAGTTATTTTTTTAAAGATTTTATTTATTTATTTGAGAGAGAGTGCACACTAGCAGGGGGAGGGGCAGAGGAAGAAGCAGACTCCCCACTGAACAAGGAACCCAATGCAGGGCTTATCCCAGGACCCCAAGACCATGACTTGAGATGAAGGTACACACTTAACTGACTGAGCCACCCAGGTGCCCCCAGGAGCTATTTTTTAATAAACCCAATTTCAAACATTGAAGTATTTGATTACTTCTAGTGTTGAAAATGTTAAAAATGATGAAGACCAATTCATATTAATAGAAAAGAAAACATAAAATTTTTGAAAGTGGAGTTAATAAAGAAAAAAATACATATACTAAATAAGTATGATTGTTTTCCTAGACTGTATCTTAGAACCCCCTAAATGCTGCATGTATTAGAAGTGTCTGTTCTACTACCAAGTTGAGGCTGTTTAGCTTTAGCTGATAAAATAACTAAGCCACAATGTGTAAAGTGTTTTACAGGTATATTAAAGAAATGACTTCATTTAGAGGAAATATATTTCTTCCTTTTTTTTTTTTTAAAGATTTATTTATTTATTTGAGAGCGAGACAGAGACAGAGAGAGTACAAGCGGGGGGAGAGGCAGAGGCAGAGGGAGAGGGAGAAGCAGACTCCCCGCTGAGCTGGGAGCCCGATGCGGGACTCGATCCCAGGACCTGGAGATCATGAGCTGAGCTGGAGACAGACACTTAACCATCTGAGCCACCCAGGCGCCCAGGAAATATATTTCTTACTAAACATAGAAGTTGTGAAGTATTTTGTATATATGCTCAAAGAATCAGTGGCATTGCTAAAATAGTACTTTGTGTTTTCCAATCACAAAGTTTTTCCATCAAATACACACACACATGTGCAAGTGAAGAAACAAAAAGCAGTGGAGATTTGAAAACGCTGTTGCAGTTAAATTTCAAAAAGCATTTATTTGTTTATGTATATCTATATGTACGCACACATATATATACACATATACACACACTATACACATATTCTTACATATACATACATATATACATATATATGATTTGTATATTCCACATATATAATTGAACAAAAAAAGTATGAATGTGATTTATCATACATAGTTGTTGTATTTTTAAAGGCTGTCCTCAACCCCATTTCCCTTTTGGCTTATTTTCTCAATGCTTCTCTTTCTTCTACCAAATTAAACATTCAAGTATCTCATATAACCAAAGCAGTCTTAATTTATTCATAAGTTTCTATATACTCATATAATTATATATAACATGAAATATGGCATAAGCACATAATTCAAATAAATACATAGATTTTATCATTACTTTTACACAAAAATATTAAGCATCTTGTTCTTTTTACTTGTATATCCAATACCAAAATTCTAATTAATTCTTCCTAATGACTTCCTGGTATATCTAGATGTGATTTATAGCAAAATACATTCAACTGTTTACCTATCAGTAGGAATTCACTTTGTTTTGGTATTTTTGGCTAATATAAGTAATATCGTAATAAACATCCATATTCTTATATGCTGCTACTTTCCATTCTATGGGACAGATTATCAAGAATGGAATTGCTGAATGTATTTTGTGTTTTAATAGACAATGACATATTTTTAAATTAAATTTAAATATATTTTATTAACATGTATACAGTCCTATATATTTATGTTTTTTAAACTTCCAAGTTTTTAGTTTTAATTAATAACTTCTCTCTTTCTGGGGCACCTGGGTGGCTCAGTCGTTAAGTGTCTGCCTTCAGCTCAGGTCATGATCCCAGGTACTGGGATCGAGTTCTGTATCTGGCTCCCTACTCAGCCAGGAGCCTGCTTCTCCTTCTCCCACTCCCCCTGCTTGTGTTCCCTCTCTAGCTGTCTCTCTCTGTCTAATAAATAAATAATTTTTTTTAAAAAAATAAATAAAAAATAACTTCTCTCTTTTCTTAGTAGTACAAGTAGATTTCTAAGATTTCTTCTGGAAATTCCATTGGCTTATTTTTTACATTTATGCTTTAACAATCTTTATTTTTACATTCTACTTTTAAGAAAAGAGAGTGAATTTAGCTTCTTTCAGATAGATATACTGGCATCATTTATTCAATAATCAATACTTTCCTCTGCTTATTACAATATCATCCTCACTATTAAAATCTCATTTATAAATTGGGATTCGTATTTTTATTACTCTCCTTTTTGTTCCACTTAACTATTTTTCTCCCCCCATGAAAATCCCACTTAATGTGATTTCAGTGGATTTATGGATTTATGGGTTTTTTTCTTGAATACAATATGACTATTCACTTATATTTTGTTTTCCCTCTTGTGCATTTATTCACTTTTGAAAACTTAAACACTGTGTTAGCAAATTCAGAAAAAGAAAAAAAAAAGCAACTGTTGAGCTTCCTAATTAGAATTGCACCATATTACTATATTAATTTCAGATATCCAGCACTTTTCTGATATAATATGGAATACCCCAACCAAATCCAGGCATGTCTTACAACTTTGGCACTGAGAATTTTGATGAGGTATAAGATTGCTTCAATAATTCATGGCTCTTGATGGTATCAACAATTACATTGGTTAATACATAAGTCAATTAACTGCTTGAGAATTTAATAAATGGAAAGCTCTGGACTCTAGGAACACCTCACTAATGTGGAGGAGATAAATATGCACATGAAAAGTTTAATTGACATAAAATCACACATGAGACAGTACATGTTTGACTACTGGCAAGCAGAGGATAGGCTTAGATCATTTAAAGCTATATTCTGAGGGAAGACAAGAAAGGGATGCCTTTGGATTAGATATTTTGCAAATAATTCAGTTAAGTGTTGGCTCTAAACTGGATTTTGAAAAAGGATAAAATTTAAATAGGTAGATCAGAATGGAAGAAACTTACAGAATTGGGAAAAGTAGGAGTAACACTGTGGAGATAAAGCCTTGAAGTTTATTTGTATCAGTGGGAGACCAGTTAAAATAATTGTAGATTGTGCATATGAGGATAAGAAATTGAGATTAGAATGGTATTTAGATGCTTGCCTGTAGAAGTTTTTAAATCTAAGTTTATCCTGAGTTATTAATAGCCAGTTTTTATGTTTACTTTTTTGTAAACTGGACGAAAGCATGATTTTGCAAAGAATATTCTGGAAGCAATTTAGGAGTGAATTTGACAGAACTTAAACTGGAGGTGTGGAGAGCAATATCATTCATTCAAGCTACAGTTGATGAGAATAAATTAAAGTGTTGGAAGTAGAAACTGAAAGAACAGATGTGATACTTTCTGAATGAAAAATTGGGCTTTAGTATTTTTATTAGAAATGCTTTCCTTTATCATGTACTCAGATGTGTGAAAAGTTTATGGCTATGTCTGTCTGATGCCAAAACTTTAGATTTAAAACTGGCCCAACAGCCAGATATCATAAAATGATTTTATATGACAGGTGTTGGGAATTATAACACCAACCACATTTTAGATTTTCTAGAGTTATCATATTCAGACAGCACAATTTGCTCTAGCCCATGTCTTTGTCTCCTGAGATTTCCTCTGCCTGTGCATCCATGCCCAACGAATACCTCATTCTTTGCTAGGAAATAAGAAAGTCACTTTTCAATGGAAAGGTTTTTTTTTTTTTGCATAAATATTAATAGTATATTATACTTTCTTAATGGAATAGGAGAAGATAAAAGCTGTCGAGCCATTGATTTCCATCCTACTTGACCAATACTAATCTCAGAAGATGTATTCATTCCTTGAATGTACAAGTGGAGCCTGTAAACTCAGTTTAAGGGTAACTTTCTGTTGCTTTCATTCTTCATGTTACCAATTTTCCAATGTCACAATGTTTTTCCAGTCCAAGAGATGTGATTCCCACAAATCAGATTGGAAATAGGGGAAATGAGGTTGAGTCCTATTAAAGTATGATACACAGAAAGAAGGTAGAAAGGAAGGAAAGAAAGGAAGAAAGGAGGGAGGGAGGAAAGAAATTACTATAACAAGCCAGGATTTTTGCTTTATTAAACACCAAAATTAGTACACACACAAAACTCATCCATAAAGGAAAGAATTTGAAATGTGAGAGTGGTAGTGAGTCTTCTTTCTTAGATTAGCTGATTAACATTTCTTAAAGACTATAATTCTAATCAATTTATAAGACTGCTATCTCTTTTGGAAGTTTTCAGGTATGTGAGATGCATGAGACTTCCAAAAATCATCAGTTGTCAGGGGATGTAACCCACTGCATTCCTATGATTTGTCCAAGTTTGAGAGACATTTCTGCCATATGTCAAAATTATCCACATGAATTCCAACCACAAATCTAGCCAGGTCACTGATTCTTAGAAGACTATATCTACATGTAGGCAAGAGACAATTCAGCCATCCAAAAGTTAAACAAAGAAGAGAATCTAAAATTGTCAAGGGCAACAGATCTCAGCTCTTCTCCTTCCAAAGAATACATACCATTTATGTGATGCAATGTGGAATTGAAAATTAGAATGTGCTCACATTTCATACAGAGCAATGACATCTCATTAGATGTTGAGTGTATTTATCAAAAAGAATGTAGGAGTTGAGGCATTCAACATAACTTGTTCATTCCTATATGAGGAGAAAGTTATAATTATTTCTGAAGCATAGTGAAATTTTTCCATTTCTTTTAAATGTACTGTATACATAAAACTTTTATTTTTCTGTCATACCTCTTTATTTTAGTAGAACACTTGAAAATATACTTATTGTACTAAAAATGTACCTTAAAAGATTAAATTTCTAAGGCACACTTTTTATTTCAATGAGACAAATCTACTTTCAGAAAATTCTGAATATGTAGCAGGACATTTTACTTCTCATTTAAATAATGGATATCTTAGCTATCATAAATCATATGTCCAAGTGGTATTTCTTTCACTAAAAACAATGAAAGGAGTGATTGAGTATTTAATAAGTAAACATATAAATAAAATTGATAATATAAATTTTCATAAACTATATATCTAAGGGATATTTATATCATGGACTTCTGTGAATTTTATTCCTAAAAGACGAAGTAGTCAACATTTGAAATAATACAAAATAATTAAAATAGTGATCATCTCATTTAGAGAAAGAAGAGTGAGTACAATTGTAATTATTATTGGAGGGTAAATTAATGGAGGGATAAATTGAACGGTACTGTGTTTTTCTAGCTCAAGGTTATATATGCTGATTATTTTACTAAAATGTTCATTAAACATGGACTGATAACAGGACAAAAGAGATACTGTAATTTGAGGAAAGGAAAGGCTTACAATTACCAAGAATACATGGGAATATAGCCTGGAATGGTCGTATTGGCTTCCTACATAGGCACCTATAGTCAGACATCATAGTGGTACATTACCTGATCAGCCCGCACACAGGGGGTTTCTGCATTCCTTAAAGATGGTTCACATCAACTGAGCTCTCAGTCTGATGAATGACATCAGAATGCCAATTTATTAATTTACAACTTAGAGTCTCTTTGTCACAGAGATCATGTATTCTCTCCCTGGAGGCATACTAATACAGGAAACGTTTTATTCAGAAGGTTGTTTGATGAGCATGGGATTAGAACAAGAGAATTTAGTTATATGATTCAAAGATTTAATGTCATTAGTTATCCATTCCAAAATAAGGTCACCTGCCAAATCTTCTGCATTATGAATTTGCTTGGCAAAAACTTGCTCTCATATGTAGAATTCAGATTTCCAATACAAATGATGTCTTTGTGACTGTCTTTTTATTTGTTCTGTTGGCTGACAAAAACACTTTCTGAATGACACTTTTTTTCAAGAAAAGTTTAGACTCTTACAGTCTTTTGTGTGTATTAAATATATCTGTGCTCAAATTTATGTGGGACAATTTATTTTTAATTTACTAAGGAAAATGTCAATGTGGTTCTAGTATGTTAATAATAATATAAATAATGAGAAATTCACGTGGAAAGGAGAACCAGAAAACAGATATATAGCAAATAGATTTTAATATTCAATTTTCTACAATAAATAATTATTTTAAATTATATGTGAATGTTAATTAAATTTAAAAACCATGTTTTTCAATGTGACATTTCAAAATTTTGACGAGAAACATGAGAAACATTGCAAAATAGCAAATATTTTAAGTTTAAATATCAATATCTCTGCTCCCAGCATTCTTAATTTGCCCTGCCATCTTCCCTAGTAATCCCCTCTTACTCTAGACCTCACAACAGTGTCTAGGGAATCAAGCTCACCCTCTCTCTAGAGATTTTGCCTAAAGAGTCTTTCAAAGCCAAAAGGCCCATCCATGCCAGCCTTCCATCACCCATTTCCAAAAATAAATCTACTCTGTTCAGGAGTTGAGAGCCCTGTAAATAACTATTTTGCTTTTGGTAGCAATTTCCTTTCCCTTTTTATACTTGCATTATGAAAGGAAACTTTGTAGCCCCTGAATGTGTAAAAATACATAAATACATAAAAATGTATATCTTAAACTAACAAATATGATAAATGGTAGAAATATTCCTTGAATCAGCTTCCTGACTAAACTCAAACAAACATTTCCACATGGATCTTTGTTCTAGACAGGACCAGTTACTTTTTTTTTTTTTTTTAAGATTTTACTTATTTATTTGAGAGAGAGAGAATGAGAGAGAGAGCCCATGAGAGGGGGGGAGGGTCAGAGGGAGAAGTAGACTCCCCACCAAGCAGGGAGCCCGATGCAGGACTTGATCCAGGGACTCCAGGATCATGACCTGAGCTAAAGGCAGTCGCCCAACCAACTGAGCCACCCAGGCACCCCAGGAATGGTTACTTTGTTAGGCTATGAGTAACTCAGGATCTTTTCTTCTTTCTTCTTTTGTTTCTTTCTTTTTCTCTCTTATTTACAAGTGACCACAAAAAAAAAAAAAAAAGTAAGATCTGCAATTAACAAAGATGAAGATCCTAGAAGTAGGTCAACTTTTATTTAAAAACATACATTTTTTTTAAATGATACTAAAAATAAATTCCTTAACTATTACATGAAATGACTCCCTCAACTATTATATGAAGAAATAATAAAGTAGAGAAGTAAGAAGAATTCATTCATTACATATTTCAATGATATCCAGGGAAATCCTCTTAAGTTATATGTTTACATATATATTATATAAACACACTCAGAAACAATTTTTTTAACAATTTTGAAAATACAAAAAATGTAGAAAAATTCAGTTATTATTACTAAGAAACATTACATCTTATTTTCTAATGAATACCTTAAGTTCTCTCATATTTAAATATTCATTGAAAACAAAATTGAATTATAATCAGCTATTTTTCTATATATATGTATGTATATATATATATGTATTTGAGTTTATATACATAAATTCATATCTAAGAATTTCATGGAAGATTAATTTTTAATTTAGTTAATTAATTTTAAAATATATATTTATTTATTTAAATTATATATTATATATTTAATTAATATAATTAATAATTTTAAAGTGTATATATATATACACACAGACATAGGGTGACAGTGTGGATAAAAAAGAAGACCCATCATATGCTGCATACAAAAGACTCATTTCAGACCAAAAGACAATTGCAGAATGAAAGTGAGAAGATGGAGAAACATTTGTCATGCAAATGGATGTCAAAAGAAAACCAGGTATCAATACTTATGTTGAACAAAGTAGACTTTAAAACTAAGACTGTATCAACAAAGAAGGACACTACATAATAATAAAGAGTACAATCCAACAAGGGACGAATAACAATTTTAAATATTTGTACACCCAACATGGGAGCACCCAAATACATAAAACAATTAATAACAAATGTAAAGGAACAAATCGATTGTAATACAATAATAGTAGGGGACCTCAACACCCCACTTACATTGATGGACAGAAAATCAACAAGGACACAATGGTTTTGAATAATAGACATATTCAGAACATTCCATCCTAAAGCAGCAGAATATGCATTCTTTTCAAGTGCACATGGAACATTCTCCATAATAGATGACATATCAGGCCACAAAACAAGGTTCAACAAATTCAAAAAGATTAAAGTCAGACCACGCATCTTTACGGACCACAAAGGTATGTAACTAGAAATCAACCAATAGAAAAATATTTGGAAAGAGCACAAATACATGGAGGTTAAATAACATGTTACTAAACAATGAATGAGTCAACCAAAAAATCAAAAAAGAAATAAAAAATTACATGGAAACAAATGAAAATGAAAACATAATAGTCCAAAATCTTTGGGATGTAGCAAAAGTGGTTCTAGGAGGGAAGTTTATAGTCTTATAGGCCTACCTCAAGAAACAAGAAAAATCTCACATAAACAACTTAACCTTACATATAAACGAGCTAGAAAAGAAAAATACAAATAAAACCCAAACACAGCAAAAGGAAGCAAATAATAAACATTAGAACAGAAATAAATGATACAGAAACTAAAAAACCAGCTCCTGGTTCTTTGAAAAGTTCAACAAAATTGATAAACTTCTAGCAAGACTCATTAAAAATAAAAAAAAGGACAGAAAGAGAGAAATCAAATTAAAAAAATCACTAATGAAAGAGGAGAAATAAGAACACCACCACAGAAATACAAACAATTGTAACAGAGAAAATTTGAACAGACCAATTACCAGCAATGAAATTAAATAAGTAATCAAAAAACTTCTAAAAAACAAAAGTCCAGGACCAGATGGCTTCGCAAGCAAATTCTACCAAACATTTAAAGAAGAGTTAACACCTATTCTTCTCAAACAATTCCAAAAATTATGAGGAAGGAAAACCTTCCAAATTAATTCTATGAGGCCAGTATCACCCTGATACCAAAACCAGGTAAAGAGACCTCACAAAAAGAGAACTGCATAATACCCTCCAGTATTATGCTGAGCGAAATAAGTCAATCAGAGAAAGACATGTATCATATGACCTCACTGATATGAGGAATTCTTAATCTCAGGAAACAAACTGAGGGTTGCTGGAGTGGGGGGTGGGGTGGGAGGGATGGGGTGACTGGGTGATAGACACTGGGGAGGGTATGTGCTATGGTGAGCGCCGTGAATTGTGCAAGACTGTTGAATCACAGACCTGTACCTCTGAAACAAATAATACATTATATGTTAAAAAAAAAGAAGAAGAAGAAGAAGATAGCAGGAAGGGAAGAATGAAGGGGGGTAAATCGGAGGGGGAGATGAACCATGAGAGACTGTGGACTCTGAGAAACAAACTGAGGGTTCTAGAGGGGAGGAGGGTGGGCAGATGGGTTAGCCTGGTGATGGGTATTAAAGAGGGCATGTGCTGCATGGAGCACTGGGTGTTATACACAAACAATGAATCATGGAACACTACATCAAAAACTCATGATGTAATGTATGGTGATTAATATAACATAATAAAAAAAGAGAACTGCAGGCCAATATCTCTCATGAATGTAGATGGAAAAATCCTCAGCAAAATATTACCAAACCAAATCCAATAATTTATTTAAAAAAATCATACACTACAATCAAGTGGGATTTACTCCCAGGATGGAAGGGTAGATCAATATTTGTAAAATAATCAACGTGATATGCCACATCAATAAGAGAAAGAGTAAAAAAAAAAAAAAGGTCATTTCAATAGATGCAGAAAAACCATTTGACAAAGTACAATATCCATTCATGATTAAAAAAAAAAAAAAACTTGTGAAGTGGGTCTAGAGGAAATGTATCTTAACATAATAAAGGCCTTATATGAAAAACCCACAGCCAACATGGTACTTAAGGGTGAAAAACAGAGCTTTTCCCCTAAGGTCAAGAGCAAGACAAGATGTCCACGCTCACCACTTTTATTCAACATAGTACTGGAAGTCCTAGCCACAGTAATTAAACTACATAAAAAAAATAAAAGTCATCCAAATTGGTAAGGAAGAAGTAAAACTCTCACTATATTCAGATGACATGATAATATATACAAAAACCTTAAAGGCTTCACCAAAAAACTACTAGAACTGATAAATAAATTCAGTAAAATCTCAGGATACAAAATCAATGTACAGAAATCTGTTGCATTTCTATATACTAATAATGAACAGCAGAAAGAGAAATTAAGAAAACAATGCCATTTACAATTGCACCAACAACAATAAAATATCTAGGAACAAAGGGGTAAAAGACCTATACTCTGAAAACTATAAAACACGGATGATGCAAAGAAATGGAAAGACATTCTATGCTCATGGATTGGAAGAACAAATATTGTTAAAATGTCTACACTACCCAAAGCAATCTACACATTTAATGCAATCCTTATCAAAATACCAATAGTATTTTTCACAGAGCTAGAACAAGCAATTCTAAAATTTGCATAGAACCACCAAAGACCCCGAGTAGCCAGAGGAATCTTGAAAAAGAAAAACAAATATTGAGGTATCACAATTCCAGATTTCAAGTTATATTATGAAACAGTAATAATTAAAACAGTGTGGTACTGGCATAAAAATAGACACTTGGATCAATGGAATAGAATAGAAAACCCAGAAATAAACCACAATTATATGGTCAATTAATCTGCCACAAAGGAGGAATAAATATAAATGGGAAAAAGACAGTTTCTTCAACAATGTTGGGAAAACTGGCCAGCCACATCCAAAAGAATGAAACTGGACCATTCTCTTTCACGATACACAAAAACAAACTCAAAATGGGTTGAAGACAGAAATGTGAGACCTGAAACCATAAAAATCCTTGAAGACAGCATAGGCAACAATCTCTCTGACATAAGCTGTAGCAACATTTTTTTAGATATGTCTCCAGAGGCAAGGGAAATAAAAACAAAAATAAACTATCAGGGACTACATCAAAGTAAAAGGTTTCTGCACAGTGAAGAAAACAATCAACAAAACTAAAAGGCAACCTGAATGAAAACAGATAATTGCAAATAGCATATCTGATAAAGAGTTAGTATCCAAAATATATAAAGAACTTACAAAACTCAATACTCAGAACACAAATAATCCAATTTAAAATGGGCAGAAGACATGAACAGACATTTCTCCAAAAAAGACATCTGGATGGCCAACAGACACATGAAAAGATGTTTAACCTCACTCATCATCAGGGAAATGCAAATCAAAACTATAACGAGATACCACCTCACACCTGTCAGAATGGCTAAAGTCAAAAACACAAGAAACAAGAAGGTTTGGCGAAGATGTGGAGAAAAAGGAACCCTTGTGCACTGTGGAGAAAAGCAACCCCCCAGCACTCCTGGTGGGAATGTAAACTGGTGCAGCCACTGTGGAAAACATCATGATGATTCCTCATAAAGTTAAAAATAGAACTACCCTATGATCCAGCAATTGTACTACTGGATATTTACCCCCAAAATACAAAAAGAGTAATTCAAAAGGATACATGCACCCCTATGTTTATTGCAGCATTATTTATAATAGACAAACTATGAAAGCAGCCCACTTGTCCACTGATGGATGAATGAATAAAAAGGATGTGAGATATCTATATATCTATATATCTATATCTATATCTATATAGATATAGATATATATAGAATATTATTTAACCATAAAAAGAATGAAATCTTGCCATTTGCAACAACATTGATGAAGCTAGAGAGTATAATGCTAAGCCAAATAAGCCAGTCAGTGAAAAACAAATACCATATGACTTCACTCATATGCAGAATTTAAGAAATAAAACAAATGAGCAAAGGAAAAAAGAGAGAGAGAGAGAGCAACCAAGAAACGGACTCTGAACTATAGACAATAAACTGGCTACCAAAGGGGAGGTGGGTGGGAGAAGGGGTCAGATAGGTGATGGGGATTAATAAGTACACTTGTAGTAAGGAGCACCAGATGTTGTAAGGAAGTGTTGAATCACTATTGTACACCTGAAACTAATATAACAATGTATGTTAACTAACTGGAATTTAAATAAAAACTTTTAAAAATAAATAAAAATTAGTTTAAGTGGGAAAGATACCATTATTTATTCCATTCTATTTTGTGTAACATTGTATTAAAATGGGATCTTATTATTCTACACAGTTTAAAAGTTTTTTCACGGGACCTCTGGGTGGCTCAGTGGGTTAAGCATCTGCCTTTGGCTCAGGTCATGATCCCAGGCTCCCTGCTCATCCAGAAGCCTGTTTCTCACTCTCGCACTCCCCCTGCTTGTGTTCCCTCCCTTGCTGTCTCTCTCTCCCTCTGTCAAATAAAAAAATCTATAAAAACAAACAAACAACAAAACAAAAACAAAAACAAAAAAAATCAGAGAAACTATCTTAGTTCATGTTATATCACAGCTTTGGAGTTCTTTCAGTAGATTAAATGTTTACTCAAAAAAATTTAAAGTAAGTATAAGTCATGACTCCATTGGGTGATCAAAATATATCAGAAATGTAAATATTTTGATTCCTTAAGAAATGAAGTTGAACTAGCTTCATTGCCTGCATGCCTATAAAATGTCAATACATTTTTGTAAAACTATGTCTGCTACTATGTGAGATTTAAACTAAAAGACATGACAAATTCAATAAAAGAATCATTACATATCACTCTGCATTGGGATATGCAGTTGTTCAAATTCTGCTGGTAAGTCATTTTTACCAGCATGTTAAATTAAACCTTCATATTTAATATTAATATGAAGTAGCTCAAGAGTAATCTCTAGGGGGAAATGGCATGGAGAAGAAAAGTTCAATTTGTTTTAATGCTACTTTAGATAATATTTCTTATTTTTTCCAAAATAAAGGAAATTTGAAATACTGCCTCAAAGATATTTAGTTTATATTTAAAAACATGGATAGTGCTGAAAAAAGAAATAGTCTTGGTGAATATTCAGAAAGAAATGATGCAATTCGAGAGCACTGTCATATCTACCTTTGAAATTAAACAGAAATTATATAGCTGAACAAAACCAACTGTCATAAGTTCACCTTAGACATACCTGAAAGCTCAACTATCAGTAACTAAATTCCAACCAAGGCTAATAAATAAATAAAACTCCATCCTACATGACTATAGACATTTTAAAGGCACTTCTCAGGGACTCAGGGTTACAGCATGATCTCCACTTGATCTTAATTTCCCTGAGTAAGCCATATAAATTTTCTATGCAGAAAATATATACAATGGAATATTATGCAGCCATCAAAAGGAATGAAATCTTGCCATTTGCAACGACGTGGATGGAACTGGAGGGTATTATGCTGAGTGAAATAAGTCAATCAGAGAAAGACATGTATCATATGATCTCACTGATATGAGGAATCCTTAATCTCAGGAAACAAACTGAGGGTTGCTGGAGTGGTGGGGGTGGGAGGGATGGGGTGGCTGGGTGATAAACATTGGGGAGGGTATGTGCTATGGTGAGTGCAGTGAATTGTGCAAGACTGATAAATCACAGACCTGTACCTCTGAAACAAATAATACATTATATGTTAAAAAAAAAAAAAGAAAAAAAAGAAGATAGTAGGAAGGGAAAAAATGAAGGGGGGGAATTGGAGGGGGAGATGAACCATGAGAGACTATGGACTCTGAGAAACAAACTGAGGGTTCTAGAGGGGAGGGGGGTGGGGGGATGGGTTAGCCTGGTGATGGGTATTAAAGAGGGCACGTTCTGCATGGAGCACTGGGTGTTATATGCAAACAATGAATCATGGAACACTACATCAAAAACTAATGATGTAATGTATGGTGATTAACATAACATAAAATATAATTAAAAAAAAAGAAAGAAAATGCTCTTAAAGAAAGAGCAGCAGGTAATTAGGAATTAGAAGCCTAGAAGTTTTATCTCTATGATCTTCTTTCCTCATCTGTGGAGGCAATCCTATTTCAATATTGGGAGTTCTGGTAATTTCTCTACAGCATTCCTATCTCTGGATCAAATGAACACCTGGAAATGGAGTAATGTCTTAAAGACTCAAAGTACCGTGGAGTTCCTACCATGAAAACAAGATTTAGGTGACACCTAAATACTAAACATTCCAGCACAAGTCAACCTCTTCCTGTGAATTTAAGTAGCTTTTGATCTATTTTTTTCTTATACAGCTTCACAGTTTACTGTCTTTTAGGGTAACTATGTACACATCATTTCTTGACAAATGTAATATTCAGGATATATTATATGTACATATTTTGAATATCATCTCAGCCAAAATAATGCCTTACGGAGAGTTGGCATTCATCAGAAGTTTGTTGCACGGATGGGTGAAAAATAAGTGAATGAAAAAGTGGATCTTAAGGTTTGGTAAAAAGCAGAAGTTTTGAGATAGAAGTATGACATAGTTAAATAGTCGTATAATAAGTATGAAGTACACTCTAGATTATGATATAAATTCAAAAGAACATATTACATTGTATCTTGATCTCATAGAAGAGTCAAACTTTTTAAATAAGTGAACAAGAAAGTGAATGAGTGAATACAATTCATTATTATAATATATAGAAAGCTTAGACTTTGATTTTTGTATAATGTGAGCTGCAGTAATTAACTGCTATATCCCACAATCATTTCATAATTATTACTTTAATAAGCTATATAACATTTGGCTCAGATGTTTGCTTTAATTAAAATTTAAATCTCATTTTATTTCCCTACTTTAGCAATGCAATATTGTGCACAAATTATTGGAGAAATGTTTTTGTTTTAGAATCAAATATAGAAGAACGGGAAAAAGAAGTTCAAAACATTTAATTTAGTGGAGAAATGTCAGAGACACACCTTTCACAGAATTATGCAGAGAAAAAATTGTAGTGGGAAATGAGCTCAAATACAGCATCCATTATTCAGTATCTGGATCATGCATATTAATATGGTGTTAATTGGTAGGTTGGTAGCAAAACCTTTGGCCCCTAAAATCCCATAGTTCTGAATTTAGATAAATACTGAAATGAGAGATATAAATATTTAGAAAAAAATTAAAATAATAGATCATCAAAGCTATTTTATCTAACATTTTAATAATTATCAATCTGTATTAACTATGTTTTTGTTTGTTTGTTTTTGACCAGCACAATTGTTATTGCTATTCACAATAAAACACAGTATCTGAAAAAGCGTAAAAAGAAGTTTAAATTATATTCATTGTGTTACTAATAAAGTACTCCATTATATTATGTTGCTTTGAGAATGGATGATATTCAAAATATGTACATATAATATATCCTGATGAACATAAAATCTTGATTGCCAAAGCATATAATTCACCCAATATGCCTGAAAATTAATTTGTCTTTGTACACAAATAACCCTTTCATAGGCCTATTCCCAACAGAAACTTTATTAAAAGAGGAGAGATTCAAACTAATACAGTCTAGGATCACATAGTGATGGTCTATGAAATAAACCTTCAATACATAACCATGCCAAGTTGTGTTTCAATAGTTTTTAAAGTAATGATGTAATCAAAGTTTTACTTTTGTCTTGACAAATATAATTAAATAATTAAATAAAATTAATTTCTTATATTCACAAAGGAAGCAAATTCTAAGTATAGAATATCTTGAACTTCTCAACAGAAAGATGCTTTTTAAAACAAGACAATTTTTATCTGCAAGTTTAAATAACTGTATTCTAACCATGCTAGCAACATTCAAATTAATAGTTGTATAGCTTGCTATGAGGTGTAAATATTAATAAGTACTTGATACTTCCAAATGCTCATCATAATTGGCACTCACGGCAAACTGTAGTTAGACAGTCTAATGAATAATTCAACTATTTCTTAATTTGGAAGGAAAACCAATGTTTCTGAGAAGCATGTTCTATTAGGGCTTTGACAGAAACATAGAGACCAGTGGTTTTCAAAATATGGTTCCCAGACCAGCTGCATCAGCATCATCTGTGAACCTAGAAATACAAGATCTTGGGATCCACCTTAGGTATATAGAATCTTCTGTAGGTAGAAGCCAGAATTTTGTGTCAATGAAATCATCCAACTGGTTCTGATACAGGCCAAAGTTTAAGAGCCACTCAACAGGCCCATAGTTAATATCCTTTAGCCTCCTCTGATAGAGGCAAGTGATGGCTGTCAGAAAGCAGGATGTATTCTCTGGTCTCACAGAGCTCAGGGTAGTCCCAGCAGAGGAGGGGCAGATGCCAAGATAGTCAAGGTCTAGACAGAGTATGAGGATAAAAATGGGTCCATATTTTAGAGGGACTTTGAGGTCAGAGCCGGAAAAGGAAAATTATCAATTAAGGTAAGGGTAAGGAAACTGATGTCAAGATTCAGGTGCAAGCAAAGGAGATCAAAGGACCACAAATTCCAAGAGAAAGTAAACTATTATAACCAGATAAAATGAAGGGCTTGGACACAGATTAAGCATATTTGCAACCTTAAGAAAATCGTTTAAGCTCTCTAAAACTCTTCATCTTTGAAATGACAAATATAATACTAATTGTAGAATTATCATAAGATTTAATAGCAATAGTTGACATGAAGTGAGCACCTATGATGTGCCAGAAATAGGCAAAAGCTTTCATGCATTATCTCCATTGATCTCACATATTCTATGAGATTGTCATCAATATCACCCCTAGTTTACAGAACAGAAAACTTCAGTTTTGAGAGATTAAGTAGCTTTTCTAATTTCACATAGCTGGTAAATCATGGAAATGAGATATAAACAGAGGGAAAAGTACTGGAGTCTATGCTCTGCAGATAAAGTACTTAGTACACAGAGTAAATCTAAGTACTTAGTACTTAGTACACAGAGTAAATCCTCTAAGTAATGGGGAAGGAAAAATTAGAAAAGATGTGTAAAATCTTCTGAAGGAATCAACTAATAAGACCGGAAACACTTTCTTATCCATCAAAGTGCAATTCATTTCAATGATCTATGTCTATTTTGAAAGACAAGGATGAAATGGGAAATTATTCTGGATGCTATTGTATTTGTTCTCTTTAATATAATTATCACTTTGAAATTCCTTCCACTGCATTTAAAAGATAATACAACTTTTAATTAAATTGTTAAATAAATACCCTCCTGCTGTAACAATATACCAGTGTGTTGATTTGAATATCCATATCTAAGAAAGTGATAGACAGAAAGTGACAAGAGCTTTTTTTTAAATTTTTTTTTTTTAAGATTTTATTTATTTGCAAGAGAGACAATGAGAGACAGAGAGCATGAGAGGGAGGAGGGTCAGAGGGAGAAGCAGACTCCCCGCTGAGCAGGGAGCCCGATGCGGGACTCGATCCCAGGACTCCAGGATCATGACCTGAGCCGAAGGCAGTCGCTTAACCAACTGAGCCACCCAGGCGCCCTGACAAGAGCTTTTATTTTTGCTTAATCAAATTAAAAATCTGGAAACCAAGATGGCAAAATAGAAAGGGAATGTCACAGAATTTACAACTAAATTAGAGGTCAGCAAGGGATTGATTGTTTCTCATTTTTATCCTCATTTAAGTTGAAAATTCGTACAGACACTGTGCCTCCTTATGTTATATAACTCTTTCCTGATGAGCAAAATGATACTACCATGTCCAATCAATAATATTTACGATTAGCTCCCATGGATTAGACTACTGTTAAAGTAAAATTTGTCAAAGATTATTTGGGTATTATATACTGAGATGAGGAAAATAATTTCCAATACTCTCTGAGCTCTAAAATGAAGAGCAGAGTGGTGATGTATATCACAGAGCTCGAGAACAGCCTGAGTATACTTTAAGGAGAGGCTGAAATGTTCAGGAGGGAGTGAGTTCGTGGGAAGTGTGTACAGAAGGGGGCGCTGCAGCTCTGTGACGCAGCAGAGATGACCTCAGGGCTTTTCAATAGTTACCAGCGGAACTGGGCCAAAGGATAATGCCGTAATTCTGAGGTGTATTTGGCAGAAACACTTCTTGCCACATTTACTGCCATTGTATTCAAGGAGCAAAATCAAAATTTTGATGACAAGTTGGCAATAATTTGCACAAGAAAAGCTCTATAATTTGCAAGCCTCCTCCACCCCACCTCTACCCAGCTCTTACTGAGGGAAAGTGCTACAGGAATTGTTCAAATTCACAAATCCTAACCTAGATCTGAAGTTTGCTTCTTCTTTAGCCTTTGGCAAGTTACTTAATCTCTTTCTGTCTTGTTTTTCTCATTTGAAAAATGAGGATAATAATACTTTATTCTTTCGCAGAGTTGTGGTGAAGATTAATGCATTTTGAAGAACTTTGAAAGGAAAAAAAAAAAAAAGCTACTCATGTACAGCGCAGTATTGTCTTCCTTTTCTTTTAAAATAATACAAGAACTTGCTGTCCAGCAGCACCATGAAAAAAAGATTTTTCTAGACTCAGCTCTTCAGCGGTATTTATATACGTTCAACTACTTGGTTTAGTGTCCAGTGATCTACACCAACAAACAAGGTTAATGGACATTTGCTCTTTTGGCTCCTGAGCATAAATTTCCTCTTATTTTCCTAACTGCAGTGGGGATTTCTTCTGGGGAACTGCCTCTTTCCTACTCTTGCACTCTTTGTGGTGCTATATTTCAATGTGTCCTGCATTCCTTTTCTTAAACTAAGGCAATCTGATTGGGTACTTTGAAAGAATGTTGTTCTAAGTTAATAAAAAGATAATTAAAGAAAATAAAACTATATAGAGCATACACTCCAGTTACTTTCTGAATTTTTTCCCTAGCTTTTCTACCTAATTCTGAAATTAACAAATATGATTCCAATCAAAAACTGGCTTAAGTTAACCAGAGTCAATAAATCAATTCATATTATTTGAGAACTAAAAATTCATAGAAATAAGAAAGCTCTGGGTATGGCTAATAAGCAGGACACTCCAAAGAACAAAACTTATGAGCATTGTACAAAAGTCAAGTTAATGACTTGTGCCAAAAAAATTTAAAAAGTAAAAAAAAAAAAAAATCCAGATTTGAGAAAAGAAGAATTTGCTGAGTTGCCAGAATAGAACTGTAATCCTTTAACCAGTTTCCACCCTTGATTCAGTTCTACAAACTCAGATACCACTAAAGAAGAGGTTGAGTGATGCTGAGAAAGGATATTCCTATAACAATACAAGTGCACATTGCCAATGTTCTAATCTTCCCCTCAGATACCTGCAGCCATTCTTGTATGTTCATGTGTCCTGAGCAAGGAGAAAAGCCAAGTCTTTTAAGAACCACTGGATTTAGATCTGAACTAACGCTAATCCCAGCATAGTCAGAATGCCACTGTGGTCTCACTGTCAATGGAGGAATTCATGGAAGTCAAATGATTTTAGCTCTCATATCTTAGAAGATCCAATAGGATTGAAATCCACGTCGGATAATTTTCTGTTACTGATTATGGAGTTGAAATAGATAACTTAATTAATGGGGAAGATTCAGTGAATTCCTGACTTGTGAAATTGACATTAAAGATAAGATATTTATTGAACACAGACTAATGCTTTGACAATGGTTATCAAACTAGTTGTTTGAAACTTGAGAGTGCATCAAAATCAGTTGGTGGGCTTCTTAAACACAGATTGCTGAGCCCGTCACTAGAGTCTTTAATTTATTTGGTAGGTCTCGGTGAGGCCCAATAATGTACATTTTTAATAAGTTCCCTGTTTGATACTGATACTGCTGGTTCTGGGGCCCACACTTTAGAAACCACTGTGCTAGGCCATGATTTTGGCAATTTGAATTCTGTTGTGAATTTGAGAATTTTTTTTTACCTTATTGAGCTTACGTTCTAGTAGGAGAAACAGACAAAGTGAAAAATATGAATGTACAGTATGATCTCACGTAGTACCGAGTATTATGAAGGAAAAAGAGCAGGGTAAGGAATAAAAAATGTAGGAAATGCAGTTTTTAAAAGGATGATCAAGGAGGGCCTCTTGAGGAACTAGTATTTAAGCAGAGTTCTCAAGTAGAGGAGTCATATGAGATAGGAGCTTTCCCCAGAGAAAAACACCTTAAAACAGGGAAGATATTGTTAAGAAGGGCTGACTTTCTAACATAATACAATAGTGTTCTAGCTAGTGACTTGAAAGATGCACAAAACATGATTACAACTATATTCTCATTCAAATCTCCTAGTTCATTGTGATCAGAACACCAGGGGATCTAAAAGAATGATATTTAATTCTCACATAAGTATAGTAAAGTGGTGACTCCACAGTTGAAGCTGCTATTTCAGATATGCTCTCCTGGTTGCAGCAAATCCAGTCATCACCTGATAACACCTATTGCTAATGATCCATCAAATAAATTCGTCTCCATTCTAATGTGAGCATGAAAATAAATGATGGATATGAGGTGTGGCTAAAGACAAAACATCATTAAAAAAGCTACAGACATCTTAACATGTGATAAAAGTTAGCACCGCAAAGCACCTTTCTTGTTCTTTCATTTATATTTACACATATTTTAATTAACTTTCTCAATTTTCTTTCTTTCTACTGTATCTGAAGTGTGTTGGTGGTTTTTCAAGCACTTACCACTTAACCCACAGAATGAAGAAAGACAAAAAAATCAATTGGGTCAAGAGTAGAAGTGGACAGTGTCTAGACATAGAGTTCACTATAGTAACAATGAGATTTGTCTCATTGTGAAAAGTACCATGTGAAAAATAACTCCATCATTTTAGATGAGACCATTGTGGAAACCAGAAGTATGAGAAGGAAGGGGATGTAAGGTAGCACAAAGGAAAGACACCATCAACACAGGCTATTTTTGGCACTTGTCATCCATAGCACATTCTTAAAAGATACCAATTTTCTTTGGGGTAATTATCTTTCTCCACTTGTGTGCTCTGAAATCAGGCCACCCTGCTTTTCCATAATGGAAACCAATGTTTTCTCTGGAATAACCTTCTGCTAGGTATATATTCTCACTTGGGTATGGCCAAGAGGCTACCTCATAATCCCCTTCTGTAAGACTGGACACCTTTTCTCAAGTGGAATGGCAAAAAAAAAAAACAAAAACAAAACAAACAACCAAAAATCTATTGGAAGCTATCATTTCTTTCAGTGAAAGAACTCAAGGTGAGTTTCGTTAAAAGATATTCTCAATGCAGATACTGTGAAGTCCTGAATTCTTTGCTGTCCCAAGACTAATGATTCACTCAGTTCTTTTTTGAAAGCCTCATATCTTCTCAACAATTTTCTAAAAAGTTTTTTATGTGATATTTACAATAAAATTACTATAAGTTCGTTTGAACATAATTTCAAATGTTTTTTGGCCATTTATATTTATTATTTTATGAGTTGCTTCATCATAACCTTTGCCTAGTTTTCTAATATTCTGTTTTTTGTTTTCTTGTCATTTTAGGCTAGTTCTTTACATAATCTGGGCACTAAAATCTGTCTTTTTAAATGTAACAAGTATATTATCCTCATCTGCTGATTTAAAAATGTTTATGGTATAGTTTTTCTTCAGAAACCATAAGTTCATATTGTCAGACAAATAAATATATATTGTTTAAATCTTATTACTTTTGGCCTTTCCAACTTGCAAGTGAAAATGTTTTCCTGGGCGCCTGGGTGGCTCAGTTGGTTAAGCGACTGCCTTCGGCTCAGGTCATGATCCCAGGGTCCTGGGATCGAGTCCCGCATCGGGCTCCCTGCTCAGCAGGGAGTCTGCTTCTCCCTCTGACCCTCCCCCCTCTCATGCTCTCTCTATCTCATTCTCTCTCAAATAAATAAATAAAATCTTTAAAAAAAAAAGAAAATGTTTTCCTGTATTCTAAAACTTTTCTAATTTTGTTTTTATACTTAGAACTTCATACAAAATTTGTATATAATGTGAGGCAGACAAATTTTGTTTAAAGAGATGGCAAAGGAGCACCTGGGTGGCTTAGTCGGTTAAGTGTCTGCCTTCTGCTCAGGTCCTGATCTCGGGGTCTTGGATTGGAGCCCTGCATCAGGTTTCCCACTCAGTGGGGAGTCTGCTTCTTCCTCTCCCTCTGCCCCTCCACCTTGTTTCATGTCAGGCTCCCAAATCAGTGGGGAATCTGCTTCTCCCTCTGACTCTGTCCCTCCTTCTCCCTCCCCTCCCCTGCACATGTTCTCTTTCTCTCAAATAAATAAATAAATAAATAGACGGCAAATTTTCTCAGCACCATTTTTGACAGGTCACACTTTCCAGTTGACATAAGATTGCACTGTTTTATCATCTCTCTCATTTATTTCCACAATAGCACGCTATCATAACCTTATTTATTTACTTATTTACTTACTATCATTTTGCCCCAAGTGGAATTCAAGCTTCATGAGGGCAATGAACTCATCTGTCTTCTTCAACACTTCATTTCTAGAGCCTAGAAAGCGCTGGCACATAGTAGATAACAAAAATATTTGTAGAATAAATGAATAATTTTTTAAATACCCAAGTGAGCAATTAATGTTTTTAGCAATTAAATTTTTTTGAGTAAAGTGCGAATATGTGTATATATTATATAGATGTAGATATGCATAAACACACATATGTGCACTACATTTGTATATATATATATATATATATATATACACACACACATATACACACACACATATAAGTACACACATATTTGCGTTTATATATGAGTATGTTATTTCGGTACCTGCTAAATTTAGATATATTTGATCTATTGAGAAGAGTGAATTAAAACCTTCTGGTGCTATTTTGTTTCTCTCAATATCCTGGTTTTTTTATATGTTATATATTTTTAAGAATATTGTATACTATTAGTTGCTTAAGAAATAATAATGGTTATTTATTTTGAATGGCATTTGTATCTTTAATATACCTCTGTCTCATTAAATATTTTTGTCTTAAATTTATCATTGTGTAATTTACTTGGGTTTCTGTATTTTTTTAGTTTTCTCAAGCCTTTATTTTTAGTACTTCTCTGACACTTTATTATACATAGTATTGCTGGATAGTATTGAAGACATTGCCTGATGTAGGTAATGTTGAGTAAACGAGTAATTACACAATTTCACTATTTCATTCTGCAGATTTATTTGAAACTAATATATTTTTTTTTAATGAACTTCCAACAATCCTTGAAGTATTAGTGAGAAATAGTTTAAGTAAGAAGAGCCATGTAACATTTGTCAGTACCACCTTGGGGACTAACCAGGGCGAAAGGTAGGCTATTTTTAGTGTGCTTTGTTATTGTTAATGGGTCCACCTACACTTGTTCCTCAAAAACAACGTTTAATCACAAGATCTTCTATCCTTCTGTTAGTTGAGGACAAACCTGACATGAATAGTTGAGAGATGGTGCAATATAATAAAGAGCTAATATGTTTGAACACAATACTTGATTTGCATCCTGAAGGAATTTCACTTCTTGAGTTAAGAACTGATACTTTGATCATGTCTGTTATTATGTGATACTTTTAGTCATTTTTTTCTTAATTAAGTCAGCTCCACCAAATGTATTGTGTTTTGCATGGGTAGTCAGATTTCAATTCTGAAGTCACTTTTTCAGAGACTTTTCCTTGAATTATTAAATGTTGTTTATTAATCAAATGGAAACCACAAATAATGAGAAAGAAAAAAATTCAAGGCATTTGCGGATATAAAACTTGAACATGGAGACCTGGGTTCAGGTGAAAGCAAAACTTATTTAATAATATTTTTCAAAAAAATGTTCATCTTTTCTATCCTCATTGTTATAATGGAATTTTGTCAAAGAATGTTCCCTTTACTATTATTTTTGTGAGAGAAAAGGGCCAAAAGCATTTTTGTTGAGAGAGGTGATTTTCAGTTAAAAGCAGAAACTAGATTCATTGTTTTATGGAATGAACAGTCTCATAAAATATGGTGGGAATTATTGTTTGCTTTCAGCAATTTAATTAAAAGCTCAAACAAGTAAAGCCCACAGGAGATTTCTACCAAAGCCTAATTTATTGCTAAATGCTATTCTGAGTAATACAGCACAGAAAGTAGAATGTCTGGTGTAAGTAGCCTAATTTATGAAGTGAATTAATAAATTTAGCAGTTCTTAGAAAGTATACATTTCTATGTTGCACATTCTCTTAAATACTCATGTCAGGTTTGTCCTAAGCTAATGAGAGGATAGAAATTCTTGTGATTAAATGTTGATCTGGAGGAACAAGTGTAGGTGGACCCATTAACTACTTTAACTCAGTCTTGAAGAGGCCATTCTGCCATTCTGTCAAGCCAAGTTGGTGGGGAATATAATGAGATCAGTAAATTCCATAAGTCTGGGCCTATTGCCACAATTCTTTTGGTGTGAAGTGAGCAACTTGATCAGAAGTAATGTTTTGTGGAATATCACAAAAGTGGATAAGGCATTCTGTAAATCCACAAATGGTAGTTTTGGCAAAAACATTATATTCAGGAAACACAGATCCAAGTGCAGAGTAAGTGTCTATTTCAGTAAAACCAAAACGCTGCCCCTTCCATGATTGCAGTTGTCCAATTTAATCAATCTTTCACCAGAGAACTGGCTGACCACCCAGGGGATGTTGCCATATCAGGGATTCAGTGTGGTCTCTCCTGCTGACAGATTAACACTCAACAGCGGGCATAGCCAGGTCAGACTTGGTAATCTGAAGTCCATGTTGTTGAACCCAGGCATAACCTTCATTCCTGCCACTTTGTTCACAGGCTGCTGGGTGATGACAGTAGTAGCTGTGGAAAGAGGACGACTGGCTTCCACAGAATGTGCCACCCTCTCCACTTGATGATTAAAAACCTCCTCAGCTGAGCTCACACCACGGTGCACGTTCTCACGGAACGCAAATTTCTTTAGGATTTTTACCAATTCAGAATGGTCTATCCACTTTTGGTGGATTTCTTGGCAGGAATGGAGAAAAAGACATATATCAAATTAATTACAGCATACCAAATACCAGGGGATGTGGTAGCTTGCCCAAAGAGGGAAGCCACATCTGGTACGACAGCAGCGTTTGGGGTCATTACCTGGTAAAGTTTGCTATAATCCATTGACATTTTCCAAGGTCCATCTTGCTTCTCTGCACAGGCCAAAGTGAGGGTTGAGTGGGTATGTGGTGGAAATAAGAAACTCTGCATTTTTCAAATTCTTGATGGTGGTACTAATCTCTGAAATCCATCAATACTACAATCAGAATGGCAGCATTGCTTTTGATTCACTATTATATTCTTATGGAAAGGCAATTCTAATATCTTCCACTTAACCTTTTCAACTATAGGAGTCCTCACTCCACAGGTCAGGGAAACAATGTGGGGATTCTGCCATCTACTGTGTATGCCCATTTCAATTATGCATTCGATTTCCCCAGAACTGGGGAAATAACCATCTTCAGTGGGATTCAGGAACCCACTGGGCCCACTGTGAGATGAACTGGAGCTAAAACTCTCTTGGTCACCAGCATCCATATGCTTCTTCTCTGAGTGGTGGACCATAGTGACATTTTGGGTCTCCTGGAATTAGTATCAGTTCAGAGCTAGTATCCCATAGTCCCTCAAAAGGTCTAATTATTTCCTTTTCTTAAACACACAGTTATCCTGCTAAAAAGCCATATGTCCCTTTGGAGAACACTGGGAGGAAGACTATACATTTCTGGGAGTGTACCAGGGTCCTTCCTTAAGGAGTTCTTGGTCGGTAAGCCGGCTCTAGTCTGGTACTGAATGAGGTACCATGGCTCTCTGTTTTATTGTTTAGGTTAGACTTTCATTTATTTGACCTAGAGATTTTATGCTTAATGGACCAAGTAAGAACTTACTTGAATTCTTATTTCACTTGTAAGAACACCATGATCAACTAGTTAGCCAACTTCATAGGTCTGGGTGATACAGACTGTTCTGACTGCAGCTCTGACTCTGTTGTCCATTACAGGAGCCATGACCATCTTGCCTTTGACATTTGAGCACTTCCATCGGTACCTGCACCCTGAGATTCAGTAACTCCTGTTGCCTTTGGCTTTTTCTATTTAGTAACTGCAAGTCCCACTATGAGGTCTGACCTACAGAGAAGAGTGAACACACAGCCTTTTAAGAATGCTGAGGCTCCCCTCACCACTTTATTTTTTATGGTGGTGGTAAAAGGTATGCTCTAGACCCTTTCAGCATGGGTGAGTCATCTTAAATGATAAATCCAGTCTAACATTCTTATTTCCCTAAGCCTTTGAATTCCTTCCTCTATATTAAACCAGGACAGATCTGGCATTTCTAATTTGTTCATTCTGGATCACCTTTTGGACCATGTTTCAGCCAACCAAATAAACTGTTAGAGCTCTTTCTAACTTCTCGAACATCAACATTAAATGCAGAATCTCTGTTTAGTGAGCACATATCAATAAATTTGACCAGATCGAACTTTATGTTCCTTCCACCACTATTCTATAGCCTCATTATGCATTCCCATACATGTTACCTGGATTTTTGTCTGAATACATTAGAAAACAGAAGTAGTTCTTTTGTAGTGTAACACACTTCCTCATGGAGAACACTTTGTACCTCACCTTTAGGGGCCTCCTATGATGACTTCAGTCTAGTTATGGTCAAGAAGCAAAGAGAACTACTGGAGGTAGGTCCTAAGGAAAATCTGTATTGTCTTGCATGGCAACTGGAGGCCATTACCATTTCCTCAGGTAAAGCATAGTTAATCCTCCCAGATGGGGGTAGCAAGGTTGCTACCACTGGAGGTGGGGAAGCTGCTTCTGCTGATAGTGGGTAGGTCACTTCTCTCCAGGGGATCAGGAGATTGCTTCCACTGGGGGTAAGGAGGCCAATTACTCTAGATAGTTTTTCCTATCTCATTGAAATGCCTTGTAAACATAATTCTATATTTGAATGGTATTTCATTATGTGCATTAAATGTGATCATTTTAATTATTTCTCTAATGTTGAAGATTTAATTTCATTCTTAAAATTTGTAAATAATGCACTATCATAAATCTTTGCCTGAGTTTTGGATTGTTCTCCCTAGAAGAAAGTTATTCAACTGTGATAACTGGTTCAAAAAAGGAGAACATTTTAGAAGCCCTTAGCACACATTTGTAAACTGCTTCATGAAAAGATTGAATAAACTTCTATTCCAACAAATGGTGAATGATAGCCTCACCCACATGGGCCAGCATTGAATGTTATGTTTTGTTTTTGCTAATGTTATAATAAAGATTTCATGTACTACAAGTGAAATTGAATATATTTATGAATTGTCAGATTTTGTGTTTTCTCTTTCCAGATATTTTATTGGGGTCTCATGTCTGACAGTTTTGAGTGAATAAGTTAGTAATTTCCCTTGCTTAGTTCAAAAAAAATGGATAATGAGCCATCTATTCTGGCCTGCTGTGTTAGCAATTAATTCAGAGACATGAACACTGATGGAAAGTTTTGAGAGAAAGAAGTAGGATCCAAAAGTAAATATTTTCTTGAATTTCTAGGAATGTTGAGGATCCTGCTCCTTAGAACTTTCCCTGTCTGAGGATTACCATACAATTTTCCAAGGCAAGTTTTATCAATAACTTCTCAACAAAGTAGGAAGAAGACATATTTTAATTTAATAGTAGGAAGAAAATTTGACTGATTAGATATGAAAAAGGAAGATATGATCTTCACAGGAATTTCTTATAATAAATATTTATGATTATGTAACTTGATGGATTTGAAGCACTTTCATATTCGCTGTCTCATTCAATATTTATAATAATCAAGGAAGGCAGAGAAAGATATAAACAGATAAAAATATATATAAAACAGGGTAGATCCATTCAGCTTATGAAATTATGAAATATATCATTTCTTATGTTGTAAAATGCTAATGGTTCTGGAAGATAATGGCACAATGAAGAGAGATAAAGAAAAGGTTGAATATATAAACATGAACATATTAATATATATAAACATCTGTCTTTAAATCCATTGCTATACCCTCTTCCTAAGAGAGAAATCAGGTAAGGAGGAAAATATTCCTTTGCATTTCACAAGAATATTAATAGCCAGGGTGAATAAGCAGAGATCTATGCCTTGAAGAGAGAGGCCAGTAGAAATGCTTTGACCCCATTCAGAGCATCACCCCTGCAATAGCTTCAAGGCCAAAAGCTATTATATCCCTGCTTGGCTAGTGCTCATATCAATAATGGTGGGGCAATTCCAACTTGACGAAGACTAAGGTTGTGTGAGTGATGGAGGCTGAGCAGAACTGATGAAGCAAAGTCTTTTGTTGTGGTTGGCACCTCTATGGAAGCTATGGAAGCCAGTGGCCACAAAGTCCTGGTTTGGTTGACTGCACCACATAACAGTAACCATAACTCTTTTTGTGGATGGCGATAAGACATTCCTGGAAGACTTCCAAAATTATCTCAGGCAGAGGAACCCTGTAAGGGGCCAATGTTCCATCCAGCCAGAGGTATCAAGAGCCATTACAATTTCAGTATTGTAATAATCACTTCATAGAGGATCTGTCCAGCTCAAAATGATACGCTTAATTTCTCCTTGCACACATAATGATTTTTCTTAAACCATGGCTTATCTTTGCTAAGTGGTCCCACTTCTTAGACAATGTTGATTAGAACAGAGTGGACATCTGACACAAACTATGCAGATCATTGAAATGTAAATAACGTGGCCGGGAAACAGGGAGATGTCAACCTTTATTGACTGTGTGAACTTTGGTGGCTTGGATCCCTAGGATCCTGAGAGCAATTTTGGCCCTGGTCTGGCCTCTTTATAGGTCAGCTGCATCTCTGCTCTTGAAGCCTACTATCTTTTGGTAACTTCATCATTTTGGTTTACAATATCTTGTTGGTTCATGTGTTTAGAGAAAAAAATATATATAGTCCCAACTAATTATATATTAATATTATAACAACCTGATGAAACATGGAGCATTTGCATCATGTCATATCATATTATTGGCATTTGATTTTTCCATGTCATTATCTCTTTTTTACATGATGAGTTTCTCAACCTAGTATAATACATCTTAGTTTTATCTCCATGTAATTATAGAATACTGTAGTACACATTAAATTTTTTTGAATTATCTTCTTGTAAAATAAAAAAAAAATAGCACCTTTTATTCTTAAGTCCATGTTTTGGACTTTATTTTTGAGAACCTAAGTAGTAGGAAACTATTTTCCTGGAATGTTATGAAGGTAGTCAAGCATTAGTGGGGAGATGGAATATATGAAATCTAAGATCTCCATGCCTCCTAACACTCTGCATCTAAACGAACTACCATATATCAGATATTTAACTTTCAATTTTATTTTACAAAAAAAAGATATTTGTTGTTAGTAGCATTCTAATATAAGACAACTTGAAAAAATATAACATAAACTCCCACGGAAAAGATTCAGTATTTAATACCAGCATTCTTGGTGGGTAGAAGACAGATCAAGAAAAAAACAACATCTCTTTAAGAAGGGAACAAACATAGAAAAGCTAACAGGCTTGAATGAACTTTGAGCTGCAGCAGAAGCTTCCTGCAGTTACTGACTTCACAGAGACAGAGGGGTAATGAGATTCCTGCAGATGAACACAGCAAACTAAAGGTAGATTCATTGAGCCCAATGTTGTTGCTGTGCATTAATTTTCAGATAATGGAGCACAACTAAAATAGGTGCAGGCTGAAGGCTGCAATGTAGACTTCAACTTTAGAGGAAGTCAGTGGGACATGAAGAAGAGTAGGCCATCCTCACTGCCAGAGAGTTAAAATAATAATCCAGGGCTAATATTATTAGAATCAGATGTGCTGCATTGGCAAGCTTATTAGCTGTGTTTTAGGAAGATAAAATTGTATGATTCATTTATAAAAAGACATTGAATATAAACAAACACTTTTGGTGTAGAGTCTTAAATGTTTTCTAATGGCAATTTTATAGGATATTTATTCCTTTATTCAGTGATCATAAATACAATTAAACATTTGCTATGTGTCAGGCTCATTATTCCTATCCTTTAGAAGCTCAGAATCTCCTTAGTGAAATAAAACACCAGTGATTCCAGAAGAAGATAGAGAGTGGCTTTTGCCTGTGTACAGGGTGTGTAGGGTGATGGGGTACAGAGAGGATGATCTCGTTGTACTCAGACCGGGGAAGAGGTTTCCAGAACAGATTTTTTCATGGAATCCTTGGCCTCAATGCTTCTCATAGCACGGAAACAGCTTTTCTTTTAAATTTTTTTAATTGCTCAGTTGAACTCTGAGGGTGACTTATATTTATAACTTAGTTTATGTATATTTATTTTAATGCAATATTCTTAGATTCTGTGGTAGACTCAAACTTATTTTTTGAGAGAAGTAGATACTCCACAAAGGATTTGTATTTTTTTTCTCTGTGGCAGTATTAAGGATTAATAAAAATGACTCTAACTGGATTAGGTCAATTATCCCATGCACTAATTTCCCCAAATTTGGTGCACACACACAGGTATGTGAATGTGTGTATATATATACACACACACACATATATACACATACATATACGCATATCTATCTATTATCTATCTATCTATCTATCATCATCTATCTATCTATCTAATCTATCATCTATCTATACATGCATACACACACACAACACATACACACACATGGAGTATTGAAATTAAGGTGCATCTGAATATTTTTTCAAGGCCAGATGCAAGTTAGGCTTGCTAGAAATAAGTGTGTCACAGTGACAGGTTTTTTTGGATCCCCCTTCCCCTTGGAGCTGGATTGAACATAAGATGTGCTCCCAAGGAATCAAGTTTAGAAATAGAAAAATAGTAACTTTACACAGGAGAAACTTGGCAAACACTTACCTTAACCAATGATGTCATGTGGAGATCACGTACACCAGGATGGGATGGATGAGAAGGGCACTTCATTTCTTTTATACTCTTTCTAAAAGTCATAAGCCCAATCTAATCATGAGATAAATGTTAGACAAATCTAGAGTGGAGAACAGTCTACAGGGTATGTGGATAGCACTCCTCAAGAATGTCAGGGTCTTGAAAAACAAGGAAAAACTGAGAAACCATCCCACACCAGAGGAGACTGGGGAGACATGATTAATAAATGCAATGTGGTGTCCTGGATTGGAGCCTGTAACAGAGAAAGGACATCAATGAAAAGACCAGCAAAATCTAAACAAAGTCTGGAGTTTAGTTAATAGTCATTACCAATGTTGGTTTATAAATTTTGACAGAGCTCAGTTTGTACCACAACATGAGGTGCAAATAAGGGGGAAGACTGAATAAAGTGTTTATGTGAACTTTGTACTATCTTTGCAATGTTTCTGTAAATCTAAAATTTTTCCTCTCAAATTAAAGAAAAATCCTTTCAGAGAACTATCTAATGTGATAGTGATAATGCTTAATTTTTAATAAATCATTTTAAAAGTTTCACTTCAAACCAATCCAAGAAATGAACCAGAATGTGTTGTAATTTAATGAGAATGTTTTGTCAAGTCTTTGTAGCTGTGAGTGAAAAAGAACCTATGATAATAAATGACAGAAATTATTAATACCCACAACTGAACAAGATATAAGGCATCTCATTGAAGTGAAATGTACCTTCAAAGTTAAGTATTTTTTTTTTTCCATTTCCTTTTCCTGTAATTAGCTACACTTTGCAGTGTGATAGAGATAGATGACAATCTACAAAAGTCATTTAAATATATTACAGAATTCTTTCAAACACCCTTCAAATACTGTGAACCCAACAAATTAAAAGAAAAAATGTAAAATGTACAATTACTGCAAATTTCTATTTTTATATGTGCTATCTTATCTTAGAAAGAACATAAGACTTATATATATTTTTTCTTATTGTATATGGATAGTAAACGAAATAGGTTACAACAAAATTAACATATACTGGAATGCTTGGATGGTATAGTTTCATACAGTTGTACTATTATATATATTATAAATATATATAATATATAATAAATAAATAATACATATAATGACATTATATAGTACCATTTATATAATGTTATATTCTCTATGTATGTTCTAAGAGAACACTTTTGAAATAGAGTTTCTTCTTTCTCAATTTTCTTAACTTCAAACCTTCATTTAAAGCCAACCCACCTTAAGTACCTTGCAAGCATTTTTAGAGACATCAATATCCAGATTTTTGAGGTTCACAGCACACTACCTCACAAGCTTTTGACAAGCACAACTCTACTGACTTTCTAGTCTATTTAAGCTAATTGTGAAAGTTACTCGTGTCTCTTATTATCACACTGTTCTCTTGGACCACAGCAGCTAGAAGCAGGGTGCTGTCATAAAAAGGATTGTAAGTTGAACTTTCTGAAAGCACTGATATCAACCAGTTTTAATGAAAACAAAAGTGGCAATTTCACATGGTCCAGCCTAATACACAAGTATTATAGCATTATTCTCCTCACATCTTCCCACCATTTTCTGATCTACTGAAATTGCCTTTATCTAACCTGCTATTTGACTTCTCACTAATCCCTGGAAATCAACCTGCAATTAACTTAGATTTTTTTAGCCAGTGTAACGTGAGTATAAAATCCTAGGGTCATGGCTCTTCTTTTTATTTGTGGTGTAATTTGGTAACACATTTCTCTGGCTCTCTAAGCTCAGTTTACTCATGGAGAAAAAAGGATAAAGGGATAAAACATGTTTTATCCTTAACATGTTTGGGGAAGATTACATAAAGGTAAACATATACACATTGAGAAGTATAGTAGATCATTGATAAATGGTAATTCCCTTTCTTTCTCTAGATTTTTGGGTGTCACTCCCAGCCTGAATCTCGAGGTCAACCCTTACAACCATTACAGGCCCTCAGTACAAATCATTCTTTTAGCAAGTAATTGATGAACTCCTATGTTTCTAGCTCTATGTAGTGTTCTGATGATTATTGGTAAATAAATAAATAGTAACCTTCACTGAGTTTACCACTTAATAAAAAAGCCTCTAAGAAAATGAGTGAATAAACACATGAAAGCAGAATTGTATTAAACCAAGGGTTTTGAAGAAAGCAAACAAGGTGCGATAGAACAACAGAATATTAGTGACTCAGTAAAAGGAGCCCTCTCTCTCTTTCTCTCTGATTTATTTTCCCAATCCAACATCTTTTTCCTCACTACTGCTTCAGAATTGGTTAATTTTGTTAAAGAAAGTCAAAATATGTGACTGATTGTTTTAATTATAATAGATTCTGTTTGAAACTTACCACTATTTATGAGCCCTAAATAAAAGGACTGACAAGGAACAAAGTTTTTCAGCGATTCCTTAAATACCCGTCCATATTCAAACAATGTAGTTTGGAGAGCTGGATTATTTCATTCCAGTCCCTTACTTCTGAGAGGGTGTTTTGAAGAAAGGGGTTGACAGTCATCTCTCAAAAAAAGAGGGGATGCAAAACACAAGAGGAGAGCAGGGACTGGCCAGAAAAGGAGATTCAGGAATTGCCATGGGAAGAGTTGGGGGCTGTGAGATCATTCATAATAACCAGCCTCTTCTTTGGTTTTCAGTTACTTCCTCCTCTTTAAGAGCCACCCCACCCTCCTTTTGCTCATTTTACCTTGGTGTTTGTTTTGTTGTTCTAAGGGAACAATCTTGTTTTTTTAAAGATTTTATTATTTATTTGAAATAGAGAGAGACAGAGATAGTGACAGACATAGCAACAGAGAGCCCAGGTGGGGAGAAGAGGGAGAAGCAGGCTTCCCCACTGAGCAGGGAGCCCATCATGGGGTTCGATCCCAGAACCCTGGGATTATGACCTGAGCCGAAGGCAGACACTTAACCGACTGAGCCACCCAGGCACCCCTCAAGGGAGCAATCTTTTGAAAGCTTGCTTATCCATTATTTCCAGCAGCTAAAAGTTTTCTTTTGTCTGGGCCTTCTCATGAACTCCCTATCTACTCTGAATTTACATAACCATTTATCTTTCTGTTTCTTATCCTTAAACTTTCAACTTTGAGCTGTCATTGCTCAGGTATAGATACCATTTCCTCTATGAGATTTTGCCTCTTTTGAGATCAGGGTCATATTTTGTATGTCCACATCTCTCAAGGTGTCTGTCATATTGCCTTGTGCAAGATACATATTTAAAAGGGTTTGAAAGAATAAAGTTGATGCAGTAAGTGTTTATTCATAATTCTTTACTTTCTGAGCATCAGTGAAGGAAAACATTTCTACAGCTGCAATGAATGTTTTCTATATAAAGAATCATAAAGTGTCTCTAATAAAGATGCTTTGTTCAGATTGTGGCTCTAAGTTGAAGTACATAACTTTTAAGATCTCATATATGGCTACTTTGAAGAGAACAACGTTTCTAACAAGTTAAGACTTAATTGGAACAAAGGATTCTTCCAATGAAAGCACTGTAAAAATGCTTGAGGTTCTTTAACTGATAGAATTAAACTCTTTCTTTTTTATTATTTTATTATTATTATTATTATTATTATTATTTTAAATAAAAAAATAATAAAGAATTTAACTCTTTCTAACTGGGAACTACTCCTCAGGTTTTCTATGCTTAACCGGCTTCTGAAATACTCAATATGTACTTATCTGAACAGTGGTCCTCTGGGTACTTATTATATGAAGACACAGAAATGTATCAGTGCCTCCAATGTACCTACCATTTTACTTTCCTCCTTCCTTCCTTTTTGACCCACTTTTTGCTTCCTATCTCTTAAACTTGTCATTGGTGTGTGTGTGGGGACACATTGCTATTTGGGTGTATATTGATTATGGACCTTCACTCTGGGTGTTATAGTTTGAGAATGCACTTGGCAGTTTATTTCTGGTCCACAGAGGGGAAGAATGATCAGTCTCATTTATTCACTTCTGTCCCTTCTGAAAAGTACTGAGACAATTCTTTCAACACCCTTGCTGTCCTCATGGAGGGCACCCAATATACTTCTGAACAAGGCTGAAGTATAGATGTTATTTGTCCCTCTGTCATCACCTTATTCTGATGTAGTATTTTCCTAATTACAGCTGTAAGACAGTTTTTGGTCAGAGACTCTGGATAAATAATTCTCCCAATTTATCCTAGTGGAAAAAGTTGGCAAATACGTCATATTCTACCTTTTCCCCCAAATTAATAGAAACATTTATGTAAATGATACACATTAGCAGCTGACCTTGAAGAATAATAGCATTTCCCACATATAAACAGGTCTCTGCTTGGCACTTCACTCCTGATAATGATCAGGAACAGGTGTTTATTCTCAGTTTGCAGGTTAATTATGGATCCATTAAAGTTTAGAAGTTGAGCATTTCTCTCATGTGATTCCAAATTTTGCTATTTTCATCTACACAGTGGGTTTATGTTCTCTTATTTCCAAAGAACATATGCTCTGCAATGGTAATATGGTCCATAGCATATTCAATATTACATAAACGTTCTTTCTCTTGAAGAATTTACCTACAAATGTGATATATACTTAGCTCCCTTCCTCATTTTTAAAGTTCATTTAAATGGCAAACTGTGGATTTATTTTAAATGTTTTTACTTTTTATCCATGTACTTTTATAAAAATTTGTACATATTTTTATGCTGCATTTTCAAGAACATTTATTTCCAACAACACAGATAAATATATTCCTGCCTATCTGGATTTTTTATTTGTTTTCTATGAGGGAGGGACTAATCTGAAAACAAACTAGAATTAGTCATAAAAACTTTACCAAAAATGAAGTAAATCACATATTCCTAATAGCATTGTCCCACTTTGCAATGGTCAGCAGTAAGCACTAATCTTATTTAAATACAATGATTAAAAAAATGTTTTAAAAGAGACTATTTCAAGGTAAGTCATGGAAATCATAGTAAAGTTACCTGGTGAATCTTCAAAATGTTGGAAACTAGAAATCTTACTGGAGTTAGTGAGAGAAATATTTGACCCAATATGAGATGCACTGAAGTGTAAGGATGTTTTTTTAAATTTTTTTATTGTTATGTTAATCACCATACATTACATCATTAGTTTTTGATGTAGTGTTCTATGATTCATTGTTTGTGTATAACACCCAGTGCTCCATGCAGAACGTGCCCTCTTTAATACCCATCACCAGGCTAACCCATCCTCCCAAACCCTCCCCTATAGAACCCTCAGTTTGTTTTTCAGAGTCCATCTTCTCTCATGGCTCGTCTCCCCCTCCGATATCCCCCCCTTCATTCTTCCCCTCCTGCTATCTTCTTCTTCTTTTTTTTTTTTTTAACATATATTGTATTATTTGTTCCAGAGGTACAGATCTGTGATTCAACAGTCTTGCACAATTCACAGTGCTCACCATAGCATATACCCTCCCCAATGTTTATCACCCAGCCACCCCATCCCTCCCACCCCCACCACTCCAGCAACCCTCAGTTTGTTTCCTGAGATTAAGAATTCCTCATGATCAGTGAGATCATATGATACATGTCTTTCTCTGTTTGACTTATTTCGCTCAGCATAACACCCTCCAGTTCCATCCACATTGTTGCAAATGGCAATATTTCATTCCTTTTGATGGCTGCATAATATTCCACTGTATATATATACCACCTCTTCTTTATCCATTCATCTGTTGATGGCCATCTTGGCTCTTTCCACAGTTTGGCTATTGTGGACATTGCTGCTATAAACATCGGGGTGCACATAGCCCTTCAGATCCCTACATTTGTATCTTTGGGGTAAATACCCAGTAGTGTAATTGCTGGATCATATGGTAGCTCTATTTTCAACTTTTTGAGGAACCTCCATACTGTTTTCCAGAGTGGCTGCGCCAGCTTGCATTCCCACCAACAGTGTAGGAGGGTTCCCCTTTCTCCACATTCCTACCAACATATTTCGTTTCCTGACTTGTTAATTTTAGCCATTCTGACTGGTGTGAGGTGATATCTCCTTGAGGTTTTGATTTGGATTTTGCTGATGCCGAGTGATGTTGAGCAATTTTTCATGTGTCTCTTGGCCATTTGGATGCCTTCTTTGGAAAAATGTCTGCTCATGTCTTCTGCCCATTTCTTGATTGGATCATTTGTTCTTTGGTGTTGAGTTTCATAAATTCTTTATAGATTTTGGATACAAGCCCTTTTCTGATATGTCATTTGCAAGTATCTTCTCCTATTCTGTCAGTTGTCTTTTGGTTTTGTTGACTGTTTCTTTTGCTGTGCAAAAGCTTTTTATCTTGATGAAGTCCCAATAGTTCATTTTTGCCCTTGCTTCCCTTGTCTTTGGCGATGTTTCTAGGAAGAAGTTGCTGCGGCTGAGGTCGAAGAGGTTGCTGCCTGTGTTCTCCTTTAGGATTTTTATGGACTCCTGTCTCACATTGAGGTCATTCAACCATTTGGAGTCTATTTTTGTGTGTGGTGTAAGGAAATGGTCCAGTTTCATTCTTCTGCATGTGGTTATCCAATTTTCCCAAAATCATTTGTTGAAGAGACTGTCTTTTCTCCATTGGACATTCCTGCTTTGTCAAAGATTAGTTGACCATAGAGTTGAGGATCCATTTCTGGGCTCTCTATTCTGTTCCATGGATCTATGTGTCTGTTTTTGTGCCAGTACCATACAGTCTTGATGATGCCAGCTTTGAAATAGAGCTGGAAGTCCGGAATTGTGATGCTGCCAGCTTTGCTTTTCTTTTTCAACATTCCTCTGGCTATTCGGGGTCTTTTCTGGTTCCATACAAATTTTAGGAGTATTTGTTCCATTTCTTTGAGACAAGTGGATGGTGTTTTGATGGGGATTGCTTTGTATGGTAGATTGCTCTAGGTAGCATTGACATCTTCACAATATTTGTTCTTCCAATCCATGAGCATGGAATGTTTTTCCATTTCTTTGTGTCTTCCTCAATTTCTTTCATGAGTATTTTATAGTTTTCTGAGTACAGATTCTTTGCCTCTTTGGTTAGATTTATTCCTAGGTATCTTATGGTTTTGGGTGAAATTGTAAATGGGATGGACTCCTTAATTTCTGTTTCTTCTGTCTTGTTGTTGGTGTATAGGAATGCCACTGATTTCTGTGCATTGATTTTATAGCCTGCCACTTTACTGAATTCCTGGATGAGTTCTAGCAGTTTTGGGGTGGAGTCTTTTGGTTTTTCCACATAAAGTATCATATCATCTGCAAACAGTGAGAGTTTGACTTCTTCTTTGCTGATTTGGATGCCTTTTATTTCTTTTTGTTGCCTGATTGCTGTGGCTAGGACTTCTAATACTATGTTGAATAGCAGTGGTGAGAGTGGACATCCCTGCTGCGTTCCTGACCTTACGGGAAAAACTCTCAGTTTTTCCCCATTGAGAATGATATTCGCTGTGGGTTTTTCATAGATGGTTTTTTTGATATTGAGGTAGGTACCCTCTATCCCTATACTCAGAAGAGTTTTGATCAAGAAAGGATGCTGTACTTTGTCAAATGTTTTTTCTGCATCTATTGAGAGGATCATATGGTTCTTGTTCTTTCTTTTGTTAATGTATTGTATCACGTTGATTGATTTGTGGATGTTGAACCAATCTTGCAGCCCAGGGATAAATCCCACTAGGTCATGGTGAATAATCCTTTTAATGTACTGTTGTATCCTATTCGCTAGTATTTTGGTGAGAATTTTTGCATCGTGTTCATCAAGTATATTGATCTGTAATTCTCCTTTTTGATGGGGTCTTTGTCTGGTTTTGGGATCAAGGTAATGGTGGCCTCATAAAACGAGTTTGGGGGCGCCTGGGTGGCTCAGTTGGTTGGGCGACTGCCTTCGGCTCAGGTCATGATCCTGGAGTCCCAGGATCGAGTCCCGCATCGGGCTCCCTGCTCGGCGGGGAGTCTGCTTCTCCCTCTGACCCTCCTCCCTCTCATGCTCTCTGTCTCTCATTCTCTCTCTCAAATAAATAAATAAAATCTTAAAAAAAAAAAAAAAAAAAAACGAGTTTGGAAGTTTTCCTTCCATTTCTATTTTTTTGGAAGAGTTTCAGAAGAATAGGTGTTAATTCTTCTTGAAATGTTTGGTAGAATTCCCCTGGGAAGCCATCTGGCCCTGGGCTCTTGTTTCTTGGGAGATTTCTGATGACTGCTTCAATTTCCTTAGTGGTTATAGGTCTGTTCAGGTTTTCTATTTCTTCCTGGTTCAGTTTTGGTAGTTGATACATCTCTAGGAATGCATCCATTTCTTCCAGGTTATCTAATTTGCTGGCATAGAGTTGCTCATAATATGTTCTTATACTTGTTTGTATTTCTTTGGTGTTGATTGTGATCTCTCCTCTTTCATTCATGATTTTGTTGATTTGGGTCATTTCTCTTTTCTTTTTGATAAGTCTGGCCAGGGGTTTATCAATCTTGTTAATTCTTTCAAAGAACCAGCTCCTAGTTTCGTTGATCTGTTCTACTTTTCTTTTGGTTTCTATCTCATTGATTTCTGCTCTGATCTTTATTATTTATCTTCTCCTGCTGGGTTGAGGCTTTATTTGCTGTTCTTTCTCCAGCTCCTTTAGGTGTAGGGTTAGGTTGTGTATTAGAGACCGTTCTTGTTTCTTGAGAAAGGCTTGTGTTGCTATATACTTTCCTCTTAGGACTGCCTTTGCTGCATCCCAAAGATTTTGAATAGTTGTGTTTTCATTTTCATTGGTTTCCATGATTTTTTTTAATTCTTCTTTAATTTCCTGGTTGACCCATTCATTCTTTAGTAGGATGCTCTTTAGCCTCCATGTATTTGAGTTCTTTCTGACTTTCTTCTTGTGATTGAGTTCTAGTTTAAAGCATTGTGGTCTGAAAATATGCAGGGAATAATCCCAATCTTTTGGTTCCAGTTGAGACCTGATTTGTGACCTAGATGTGATCTAATCTGGAGAATGTTCCATGGGCACTAGAGAAGAATGTGTATTCTGTTGCTTTCAGGTGGAATGGTCTGAATATGTCTGTGAAGTCCATTTGGTCCAGTGTGTCATTTAAAGTCTTTATTTCGTTGTTGATCTTTTGCTTACATGATCTGTCCATTTCTGTGAGGGGGGTGTTAAAGTCCCCCACTATTATTGTATTGTTGTCGATGTGTTTCTTTGCTTTTGTTATTAATTGGCTTCTATAATTGGCTGCTCCCATGTTAGGGGCATAGATATTTACAATTGTTAGATCTTCCTGTTGGATAGACCCTTTAAGTAGGATATAGTGTCCTTCCTCATCTCTTATTACAGTCTTTGGTTTAAAATCTAATTTGTCTGATATAAGGATTGCCACTCCAGCTTTCTTTTGGTGTTCATTAGCATGGTAAGTTGTTTTCCACCCCCTCACATTCAATCTGGGGGTGTCTTTGGGTCTAAAATGAGTCTCTTGCAGACAGCATATCGATGGGTCTTGTTTTTTTTTATCCAATCTGATAGCTTGTGTCTTTTGATTGGGGCATTTAGCCCATTTACATTCAGGATAACTATTGAAAGATAGGAATTTAGTGCCATTGTATTGCCTTTAAGGTGACTGTTACTGTATATTGTCTGGGTTCCTTTCTGGTCTATGTTGCTTTTAGGCTCTCTCTTTGCTCAGAGGACCCCTTTCAAGATTTCTTGTAAGGCTGGTTTTGTATTTGCGAATTCCTTTAGTTTTTGTTTGTCCTGGAAGTTTTTGATCTCTCCTTCTATTTTCAATGACATCCTAGCTGGATATAGTATTCTTGGTTGCATATTTTTCTTGTTTAGTGCTCTGAATATATCCTTCCAGTCCTTTCTGGCCTGCCAGGTCTCTGTGGATAGGTCTGTTGCCAATCTAACATTTCTACCATTGTAGGTTACATATCTCTTCTCCCGGGCTGCTGTCAGGATTTTCTCTTTGTCTCTGAGACTTTTAAGTTTTGCTATTAGATGTCGGGTGTTGACCTATTTTTATTGATTTTGAGGGGATCCTGTGCTTCCTGGATTTTGATGCCTGTTTCCTTCTCCAAATTAGGGAAGTTCTCTGCTATAATTTGCTCCAATATACCTTCTGCCCCTCTCTCTCCTTATTCTTCTTCAGGGATCCCAATTATTCTAATGTTGTTTCGTCTTATGGTATCACTTATCTCTCGAATTCTGCCCTCATGATCCAGTAGTTGTATATCTCTCTTTTTCTCAGCTTCTTTATTTTCCATCGTTTGGTCTTCTATATCACTGATTCTCTCTTCTGCCTCATTTATCCTAGCAGTTAGCGCCCCCATTTTTGCTTGCACCTCATTAATAGCCTTTTTGATTTCAACTTGGTTAGATTTTAGTTCTTTTATTTCTCCAGAAAGGTTTCTCTAATAACTTCCATGCTTTTTTCAAGCCCAGCTAGTATCTTTAAAATCATCATTCTGAACTCTATTTCCGACATCGTACTAATTTCCGTATTGAGTAGGTCCCTAGCAGTCGGTACTGCCTCTTGTTCTTTTTGTTGAGGTGATTTTTTCCATCTTGTCATTTTGTCCAGAGGAGAATAGATGAATGAGAGAACAAACTGCTAACAGCGTAACAATGTCCCCAGAAAATATACTCTAAACACATCAGAAAAGACCTGAAACCGGGGGAAAAGAAAGGGAAAGAAAGAAAAAAAAAAAAAAAGAAAAAAAGAAAAAGGAAAAGATAAAAGCAAACAAAAACAGAACAAAACAAAAAAAACAGAATATGATCAAAGATGATCAGGCTGGTGCATAGATCAGTGCCACACACTAGATATTGTGTGTATTCTGGTCTGTTAGAAGAAAGTGCTTCCCAAACTTTTAAAGAAAGAAAAACTTATATATGTATAAAAATAAGGGTTGATAAGATGAAGGGATGGAATATGACTGTAAAGATGAAAATTTAAAAGATTTTATAAAAGGAATTGATAAGAATTTGTTTGAAAAAAGAAAGAAGAGGATTTTTTTAAAAAAAGAAAAAAAATAGGGAGGGAATGTGATCAGGCAGGTGACTAGAAAAAAGTCATACACTAGCAATTTAGGGTATATTTTGATCTGTTAGAAAAAACTGTATCTCAAAATTTTAAAAAGAGAACAACTTATATATATATATATATATATATATATATATATATATATATATATATGCCAAAAATAAGGGTAACTACTATGAAGGGATAGAATAAGACTCTAAAAATGAAAAATAAAAAATGTTTTTTAAAAAAGGGATTGATAAGATGTTGGTTGAAAAAGGGGAAAAAAAAGACAGTAAAAAAAAAAGTAACTTTGAAAGACTAAAGAATCGTGGTAAAAAAGCCATGAATTCTATGTGCAATATTCCCCTAGTGCTCGAGTTCTGTGGTTCTCATTGATCGGTAAACTTGGTCTTGGCTGGCTGTTCTTGCTGATCTTCTGGGGGAGGGGCCTGTTGCTGTGGTTCCCAAATGTCTTTGCTGGAGGCGGAATTGCCCCGCCCTTTCTGGGTGTGGGCTAAGTAATCTGCTCTGGTTTGCTCTCGCGAGCTTTTGTTCCCTGCAAGCTTTTGGTACAGCCTTGGAGGACGAGAGTGAAAATGGCGGCCTCCTAATCTCCGCCCTGGAGGAGCTGAGAACTTGGCGCCCCACTCCTCAGTGAGCCCCCAGAGAAAAGCAGTCAATCACTCCTATCTCCCTGGTCTCCAGCCCCACTCCGTGCTCACCCGGCCTGTGACCAAGCATTTCTATCTCTGGCACCTGACCCCGTGTGGAGTCTCCAAACCCAGCAGATCCCTGCGGTGCGCTCCCGCACTGCTCCTCCCAGGGGAGGAAGGGGAGTCTCCCCAATCTGCCGCTTGTTGGGTCCCTGCTGGAAGAGCAGTGGCCCGACTGTGCCGCGGATCACAGTTTATGTCAACCCCGAGCTGAGAGCCTGCTCCTCGGCTCTGTCTCTGCAGCCAGCTTCCCTGCTCTGATACCTGGGAGCTCTGCTGCACTCAGGCACCCCCAGTCTTTCTGTGACCCGAGGGTCCTGAGTCCACACTGTCCCACAAGGTTTCCACCCCCTGCTTAGCCACTGGAGCGACGTCCTTCAGCAGAGCCGACTTCTAAAATTTCTGATTTTGTGCTGTGCTGCTCTATCACTTGCCTGTAGCGGCCAGTGGAGCCCCCTCCCCAGCCATCTATCCTCCCGAATATCGCCTCGGATTCACTTCTCTGCACGTTCTACCTTCCAGAAAGTGGTCGCTTTTCTGTTCAGACAGTTGTTGCTATTCTTTTCTTCGATCTCTTGTTGAGTTCGTAGATGTTCAGAATGGTTTGATCCCTATCCAGCTGAATTCCTGGGACCAGAGGAAATTTATGTCTCCTACTTCTCCGCCGTCTTGCTCCTCCCCTCATGTAAGGATGTTTTAAGTGTATTGGAAATGTAATTAAAGTGGAGTAGAAACAGAAATGGGTAAGACATATGACAAAGCCAAGAATATTAACATAGATATCAAGTCTGCAATACATCTAAGTAAAAACCAAAAATAAAATAATTTTTGATGCAGAAATAATTTAAATACAGTTATTTTTGTTAACAATTAAGTATTTGGGTACTTGAAATAGTCCCATATATTTTGCTATTTTAAATTCATTTAAAATAATTTTAAATCAGGTAAGAGTTTACTATTCAGTTAAAGGTACAGGACAAGGCAGCATGTTTTAAATAAAGGTACCTGAGAAATGATTTCAAAAATGTGGGAGAAACAAAACAAGAAATAAAGCTAACATTTATTCAGTGCCTACTGTGTGCCTGATATTCCTTTAGAAATTTTCCCATGAGTTTTTCCAGTCAATTCTCACAGATAGCTTGACAGGTTAAAATACTGGCATTTCACAGATAAAGCAACTGAAAGTTGGAAATTTGTACCTGAATACACACAAGCACTGAGTAATGGAGTCAGGATTCAAACTCATCTCTCTTTCTTTTTTTTTTTTTAAGATTTTTTATTTATTTGACAGAGAGAGAGAGAGCACAATCAGGGGGAGGAAGAGAGGGAGAAACAGGCTCTCTGCTGAGCAGGGGTTCAATGTAGGACTCAATCGATCCCAGGACCCTGAGCCGAAGGTAGATGCTTAACCAACTGACCCACCCAGACGCCCCTCAACCTCATCTCTTACTCTACCATTTCACATTCTTCTCAGAGAAAGCTTAGTGATATCCACCTCTGCAGAAATGTATGTGCTTGCTTGTAGAAAGGATCTGAACCTGCATTAAAGAACAATCTAAAGCTGGGCGCCTGGGTAGCTCAGTCATTAAGCGTCTGCCTTCAGCTCAGGTTACGATCCCAGGGTCCTGGGATCGAGCCCCGCGTCGGGCTCCCTGCTTAGCAGGAAGCCTGCTTCTCCCTCTCCCACTCCCCCTGCTTGTGTTCCCTCTCTCACTGTGTCTTTCTCTGTCAAATAAATAAATAAAATCTTAAAAAAAAAAAAAAAAAACAATCTAAAGCTATTCAGTTGGAGCAGCCATGAGGCAGAGATATTAGATTTTTTGTGTGTGTGTGGTTATTATTTACAGTGGGAGAAAGAACTGCTGTGTTGGAGGAGATTTAGTTCAGTAAGTGCTGTTCATGTCTGAGAAAGAAGGAATGATGCAGTAAGGATCTGCAGAGACACCATGGGTACTTGTTTCCTGGCACACTTGACTCCCAAATAAAGGCTCTTACTGATATGATAAAGCATGAAAAGCAGGTAAGGCTTGTAGCCTGAAGAAGAGGTAGGAGATGTAACAGCCAATTTTCACATCCTCTTATAATTAAAATTTGAAAAAAGCACACTTTGGACATGTTTGTGTGCTCCCTTGTTTTAATCGAAGACTATAAGTACAGAAATAACTTGAACTCCAAAATCTTCAGCCTGAAGACTTTTTCTAACACAAAATAGCTTGAAGACTTTTTCTAACACAAAAAGCTGACAATGCTGATAAAAAATAGGCCTGAACCTCAAATTTATTACAGGATGAGAGTTATGAGTTTAATAGAAAGAAAGAAGTTTCAATGATAAGCAGTGAATATTAGAAGATTGATTATAAAACAGTTAAGGTCTTCCAAAGGTGGCTTACAAATGTCCTACCTCTGGGACTAGGGGGAAGGTACTGCTGTTAATAGGGCTATTGTCACAAATTCATCTTCCACCTGCTGGGTGATTGGCATCTAGCTTAATGGAAGATGATTTTCCCATCTAACTGCTTAGCTCATGGTTGGGCAAAGAATTATTTGAAGAACATCTTTTAAAATTAGGACATTTGTGAAATCTCTTTTTTAAGAAATTTGGAGTTCTCTAGTAATGTTACAGATTTCTATCTTTTATGAACATGCATTTCCACTCTTAATTATATATACTTCAGAAAAACTCATGCACATATGCATGAGGAAAAATATTCCTGATAGTGAAACAGAAAATTTAAATGACCATCAGCGGGAGAATGGATGTATTTATATAATGGAATACCTTACAGCAGGTAAAATGAATAAGCTACACCACTTCTATCAAGAGTTGAACCTAGGGGTGCTTGGGTGGCTCAGTCTTGATTTCAGCTCAGGTCATGATCTTGGGGTCCTGGGATCGAACCCTGCATTGGGCTCTGCGCTCAGTAGGGAGTCTGCTTGAGATTTTCTCTCTTCCCACTGTGTGTGCATGCCCACATGCGCTCTCTCCCTCTGCAAAATAAATAAATAAATCTTTTAAAAAAAGAGTTGAATATAAAAAAAAGTTGAATAAAAACAATAAAGTGGTGATGTATGTTGACACTTAGAAAATTTAAAATGTGCAAAATGATATTCTATATTATTTATAGATATTTCATAAAAATCATATACTTATAATTTATTTTATTTATAATGTATAATTTACATTATAGATATACTTAACATTATTTGTATTTACATATAAATATTAAATATGTTATATATGAACACAGAGCTCCAGGAATGAGCTTGCCTCTGGATGGAGCATATATGGGATTAAAGAAGAATATAAAGGGGGTCTCAGTTGTATCTGTAAATATTGTGTGTGTGTCTGAGTGTGGCACAGATGGGACTCTCTGGGAAGCAAACTCTGATTCAGTATTTAGGGTGCAGAATGTTGATTAAGGAGTGTCCTTGGGATCAATATCTGTTGAAGGAAGAGGATAGAAGTGGGGACGAGGGCGAGGGGAGAAGTTAAACAGTGTGGCAAAGTCACTGGCAGCCTCAGCTGACCCCATGAGGACCTCTGCCACTAAAATGGCCCATCAGAGATGTCTTACCTTGGGACAGAATACTGGGTCTTTTATACCTCAACCTGAATCCATGACTGGATATGGCTGTTCGGGAAGGGCTTGTCTGGCACAGAGCAAATCAAGTGAAGCTGAGGCAGTCTGTGAGCTGAAGACTGTCAACTGACAGCACTCCCAGCAGCAGCTAGATTAATAAATTCTTCTCTGAAGGGGATCAGGGCACAATTAAATAAAGCAAGTCAAAGACAAATTGAGTAATAAAACTGGGAATAAATATTTGCAAAGAATATGGTTGACAAAGGAATAATTTCCTTAGTACATAAATATTTCTTACAGCTCATGAGAAAAAATAAATCAAACAATCCAACAGAAAAGTGAGCAGAGAACATAAACTATTCAGTCCTGCCATATATGCATATGCACATGCACAAAAGCAGGCAAATGACTTCTAAACAAATAAAAAGATGATGTCTCCTAAGATTGAAGAAATACAACTTAAAACCATAATTAATTTGAAAATTTTAATTATAAAGAGAATTCTGTTACAAAGTTATGTTAAATACCACAGTGATATATTGATATAAACTGTTTAAAATGCGTGAAGAACAATTTTGCAATATGTCTCAATTTTTTTTAAAGTTTATACTTTTTGACCCAGAAATCTGCCTTTCAAAAATATATCCAATAAATATACCCACATATATGAACAGAGACTTTTTATGTGATCAAATTTTAAAAAGCAAAAAATACTGGAAATGAATAAGCAAATCTCTAACAATATGGGACTTTTTAAAAAATTATTCTAGGCCCACACAACAGAACAATATACAGTCATTTAAAAACAGTATGTCTCCTTTTAAGTTATAGAATAGTTAAAAGCTATTTCTTTTTGCGAATAAAGAGCAGTAGAGAAAACTGTACATATTGCCACCATTTATGCTCTTTCTTTATATAAATACTTATTCAACTCACACACACTCATGCATATATAGACATGCACACACACACTCTATGAATGCCCAGGGTATAATCTCACTGAAAGAATACAGTATAGATAGGTAACACTGTTAGGAAAAGAAATTAAGAAACTCAAGGTCAGGGAGAGAAGAATTACTTTTCAAATTTGTAATCAATTATTTTCTCTATGAATCCATTTCTCTTTAAAAATCTCAGGTTTTTTGGGGCGCCTGGGTGGCTCAGTCATTAAGTGGTCTGCTTTGGCTCAGGTCATGATCCCAGGGTCCTGGGGTCGAGCCCTACATCGGGCTCTCTGCCCGGCTGGAAGCCTGCTTCTCCCTCTCCCACTCCCCCTGCTTGTGTTCCCTCTCTCGCTGTGTCTCTGTCAAATAAATAAATAAAATCTTAAAAAAAAAACTCAGGTTTTTCAGTGACCAACAAATAAAAATAAAACAAAAACTATGTGAAAGAAATGAAAAAAATCCAAAAGTCACGTAATTTCTTTCTTATGGTGGTGAGATTTTTCTATTGTTTTTCTTTCCTTGCAATGGATATATTACATAAATATATCAGAATATATTTATAAAAATAAGTGAATATATTTTTCAAGAATAACTAATTTTTCAGTTTTAGGTATTAAAGAAGGAACATCAAAGTTTTGCCTAAGTTTTATATTTCCCTAAATTTTATTTCAAAGCATATTTTCTGTATCACCTTAGGTACTTAGATTAATTTTTAATGCAAATTAATAGAACACTTATAAAATGCAGATGCCAAAAAAGAAGGAGAAATGGAAACTTCATAATTTCCACCACTAAGTAATGACTAAAGCTTTTATATTTTTGCTGGCGATATCTTGTGATGTGTGTATGTATGAAGCATACTCATTTTTTTCTTTTTTGCACATAATCCACCATGAATATTTCCACATTTTCGTATTTTGTGTTCATAATGTAATCAACATTTGTGTTTCTATTTGAATAAAATGATATTTTTGTTTATTTTTTTACTTTAGAAAAATAAAATATTTTGTGTTCATACAAATTTTGTGTGAAATTGAAATTTCATCCTATTTAAAAAGATGTTATTCATTTTACATGCTTCAAAACAAGGTACCTCTGCCATTTAATGACAACTTCCTGCAAAGGGAAGTGTAAGGCAACAATACATGATTGTAATCACTTGAGAAATGGCCTAGAAAATTCAGCTCAATATTAGCAATTGCAAAAATCACAGTATGAAATGTTTGAAGGTAAACAACTCTTGTAAGGAATCTATAATGAAAATTACTGTGTAACAAACCTTAGTAATCTTTGAAAATATACCAACAAAAGCACTTCAGAACATTTTGAACTCATATTCAGTGTAATGATTTTTCTCTGAAAATGAGCAATGCATACAGAAGAGTTTAGGGACTTGGTTTGCATTACAGGGGATGTGCTGATCCTCTGCCATGAAAAGCTTTTGGGCATGTATTCTAGACATTAAATTATGGTAATTGAAATGGGAAAATGTCTGTAGCCTTTCTCAATGTGTTTGGGTTAGTTGCACATGAACATCTGCTTTCCCTTTATAACCCGAGACTGGAGAATAGCATCAATTTGCAGGCATTAACAACTTCTGCTCACAAAACCGCAGACAACTCTCTGTTGGAACACCACACCATCCAGGGTGCTCAGGGAACAACCTCTAAACGCTTACACCAACATCAAGCCAAATAATGCACTTGCCGAAAAAGAAAGGGATCCATTTTCAGCCATTTTGTTTGGATCTTTCCTTCTTTGTCTGTCCCTTGGGTAGATGCAAAAGTTCATATTTTTGCCATTTTAAATCACAAATGGCAAGTTATTAGAAGTGTTTATGACAAAGTGATACAACTAAAAGTTATCCCAACCTTTTCATCCTACTGCCTACAGAAATCCATGGTATCTTTTTACATTCTCTCTCTGTATACATTGTAATACATTATTTCTGTACCTAGATTTTTCCATTCATATTTAGCATAGGTGTGATAAATGTGAAAATAGATATTGTTTAGAGAAACACATACTATTCCATTTAGAAGCATAAAATAATTATGTAACTAGTCCTTTATAGAACACATTCGGCTAATGTGAACAAAATTACAATTTTTCAATGCCTTTTCATCCATGTACAAACGGTATCTATAAGATAAATTTTAAAAAATGGAAATGTTGGGGCACCTAGGTGGCTCACTCATTAAGCATCTGCCTTCGGTTCAGGTCATGATCCCAGGGTCCTGGGATCGAGCCCCACATCAGGCTCCCCACTCCGTGGGAAGCCTGCTTCTCCCTCTCCCACTCCCACAGCTTGTGTGCCCTCTCTCGCTTTGTCTCTCTCTGTCAAATAAATAAATTAAAAAACTTAAAAAAAATGGAAATGTTGAGTAGTTAAAGGTTTATGTATATTTAATTTCTATTGATATGGCAAATTTTATTCCAATGAATTGTATTAATTAATACTTTCGGCTATGGGTCACAACCCATAGGGTTGTGAGGTTTCTACTTTCAAACATTTTCAACAAAAGTTTGTATTATCACTCATTCTGTTAGGTTTGCTATTGTAGTAGAAGAAAAATGAAATTTCACTTTTTAAAATGTCCATTTCTTTGAATAAATTAGATCAGACATCTCATATGGTTATTAGAAAATTAAAATTTTATTGGCTTATTTTTTCATGTTCTTTGTCTATTTCTAATTTGTATTGGTATAATTAATTACAGACAGAAAAACTTTGAGCATCATATTACTGAATTTTGTTTTGGTCATTTGTCTTCAAATTTCTTTAATGTTAAGTGATGTTGTAGATGTTTTATAGTGCATGATCTCATTTGTTTATATTTTCTTTCTGAAATTTTGATGGATTGTCAAACTTAAAATGGTCTTAAAATGCTGTGTGAATATATATATATATATATATTCTCTGTGCCTAGTTCATTTACTCATATAATGTTAATAATAATGGAACTTACTATAAATTTAAGAAAATGATGATAGAATTTTATTTGTTTTCCTGACTAGGAGACTAGTTGTTGATACCCATTTTTAATAAGGCAGATTTCCCTCACATAGTTAATTTTCTTTCTGTTATATGACAGGTTTGCATAACACTTTCTTTATTTCTTCATGTTCTATTCTGTTTCATTGATTTGTATATTTTGTTGTTTTTGTTTGTTTTGGTATAGTACTTGATGATAATGTATTTCCTTATCTGGCAGGGCAACCCTCTTCCATCACATTTTGTTTTGATTTTAAAGTAGAGAGGTGAGTTGTTCTTACTGTAAATAAAAGGCACAAAAATCAATATCAGTGCCTATAAAACCCCTCTTTTATCTTGTATTATTTCATTTTATTACTTCCTTTTTTATTCTTCATTCCCATTCTGTTAACTATTCACTGAATGTCCTTATAGTTCCCTCCAACCATTTATTCCAAATCGTTTCCATTCTTTAAAATACATTTATTGTGACTATTTATACAAGTTCTTAATTTACATATATTGTATCTTATTACAAATCTCATCAATTTCTGATATTTTATTTAAAATTATGCATTTGAGATGTATCCATGCTGCTTTAGCAAATCTGTATTATTATTCCTGACCTCTGTTGAGGAATTCATTTTGTGTATATTCCACATTTTATTTCTTAAAAAATTTATTTATTTATTTTATTTTATTTTATTTTTTTTTTTTAAGATTTTATTTATTTATTTGAGAGAGAGAGAATGAGAGAGAGCACATGAGAGGGGGGAGGGTCAGAGGGAGAAGCAGACTCCCTGCCGAGCAGGGAGCCCGATGCGGGACTCGATCCAGGGACTCCAGGATCATGACCTGAGCTGAAGGCAGTTGCTTAACCAACTGAGCCACCCAGGCGCCCAAATTTATTTATTTATTTTAAAGAGAAACAATGGGGGGAAGAGCACAGGAAGAGGGACGAACAGACTCCATGCTGAGTGCAGAGCCCAATGCAGGGCTTGATCCTATGACCCAAGATCATGACCTGAGATGAAACCAAGAGTTGGACTGAGTCACCTAGGTTCCCCTACATTTTATTTCTGATGCCTCTGATAAGTTATGCAAAACTGCCCTCAGATCTTTGCTGTTGAAAATAGTTGAATAAAATCCATTAACATGCCTCTGTGAAAATGTGTTAAGATTTTTTCTGGTATACCAGAGAAATTGCCAACTCATAGATTGCATGAACACAACAACTGTACGCTCCACGAGCCCTGCTGGGATGGTTTGAAAAAATTCATCATCACTAGATGAGGATAGTTCTTATTGCCAGGATTTGTATATGGATTTTTCTGTATTTTGGATCAATGCCTAAGATGCTTTGTAAACCGGTGCCTTTTTTTTTTTCAAACAGTGTGTCTCAGTTTCTTCATTTTTAAAGCAGTATGATAGAACTTATTTCATAGGATATTCCAAATATTTCAAGATAAATTAATTCCAGTTATCCACAAAATATTTGTAGAGTAGAAAGACAGGGAATGCCCCTTACCTTATGTTAGGAAGTCAGAATAAACATGACAGGAACATTAAAAGAAGGAAAAATTAAAGACCAGCCTCCCATAAACACATAAGCAAATTTCCAAACATCATTACTTCTATTCAGCATTCCATTAATGTGGTAAGTTCAATAAGGAAAAAAAAATAAGCGAATAAGTATTGGAAACATTTTTTTTGTGTGCATATATTCAAATAAATCCATAGATAAACACCTAAATTTCATAAACAAGTTTAGCAAGTTTACAGGAAAATTATCATTACATAAAATGATCATATATTTTTTTAAGGATTTTATTTATTTATTTATTTATTTTAGAGAGAGGGTGGGAGAAAGAGATTGGGAGGAGGAGCAGAGGGATAGGGAGAGAGAGAATCTTAAGCAGACTCCCCCCACTGAGTGCGGAGCCTGATACGGGGCTCAATCTCATGACCCCGAGATCATGACCTGAGCTGAAACCAGGAGTTGGTCACTTAACCGACTGAGCCATCCAGGTACCCCAAAATGAACATATCTTTTATCAAATCTATTTTTACATACCAGCAACAACAACAAAAAAGAGAATTAAATTTGAAGAACCATTTCCACTTTCATCAAAATTACCAGGAACTCAGGAATAAGTCTAAGTGCATGATGTGAAAACTACAAAATATTATTGAACAAAATTAAAAGAGCCCACATAAGTGTAGTGATATGCCATGCAGTTGGATTTAATATTTTACATATGTCAGTTCCCCTTAGATTTACCTTTAGATTCAATGCAACCCAACCAAAATGCCAGTAGTTGCTTTATTATTATTATTATTATTATTATTATTAACTGTTGATCTGAATCTAAAACGTATGAAAACACAAAGGGCAAAAATACGCAATGGATATGTTTTTCTCATTCCTCTTGAAGTTCACAGGGCCCTAAGCTGCCTCTGACCCCACATTTGGTGCCACGGCCTCCCTTGTTGCCCTGGTCTTAAGGGGGTGGGAAGTGGCATATGGAGGCAGGATCATCCCAGCATGTTCAGGCTTCCAGCATCTAATATCTCTGTGCTTGGCTTACACTTACACTGCACTTTCTCACTGCTTTCTCTGGAAATATTTTGTGCTGTGGTCTCTTCATCAACCAGATCTCATAGCCTGGTATCTTTCAAAGAGTACTTTTAATTATTCTTCTACTTTTAGGTTTTCACCTAGAGTTTTGGGAAGGAAAGGGCAAACTGCAATGGGTAGTCTGAATTTTGATCCAACTCTCTTAAGCTAATATTTTTCCTTAAAAACCTTTGAAATGAAAATACATGATGAATACAGTATATATAAATCTTCACACAACAGTGTCCTAAAACAATAGGGCTGTTGAGTATTCAAATTAGTAAAATTGTATACCTTTTTTTGTGAAAGCAAACTGAAGGTTATAAACAATGTTTCATGGTTGTCTGCAGTAATACATATCAATGATTTCCTTATGTTGTCTTCACCTTCAGTCCTGCTTTTGTCAATACTGATGACTTCTTTGAGGAGTCCCTCTAGACTCATCAAGTAACTGGCAAAATCTCCTGCTAATCTGAAATAGAAATGTGATTTCCATGATGAGTGAACATAGAAGTTTGGTTTCTAAAATGAGGACTCTGGGCTCAGTTAAAAATATTTTTCCTGAGTCCCATAAATCAACAATTTTTTTGGAAGGAAATGACTTCCTGAGGGCACCAAAATAGGCAGTTTTGCTTTATCAGTTTATCAGCTACTTTATTTTCCATATATCATTTGTATATATGTATTACTTATGAATCCAATAGTTTTTTTTTTCTTTAAGATTTCCTGACTCATAATATAAGTGACATTATAAAGTACTTATTAGCAGTGGGATATTTATCTAGAGAGAAAGATTTTCTTAGAGGCTTAGATATACCTTGAATTAAAGAATGTTAACAATATGTCTCCTTTATTAAAGATAACTCAGAAATCACATGTCAAAGGAAAAAAGGCAAAGAAAAGCACAATAGAAATAAGAATAGTGTTCTGAGCGGAAACCAAATATTTTGAAAGTAAAAGACAAAAGGAAACCTATGTGAAATGAATGTTTTCAATTTCTGAGTGTATGAAAGAACTGATGAAAATATCTCATCATTCTACATGACTAAGTAGAATTCACTTTTACTTTCATGACAGAATTTATGGTCACTTTCTAAGCAATTGTTCATCTAATATGTGACTGACAAGCATTTCCCCTCTGTTAAATTAAAATGAACATGTATTTTAGCTTCACTTAATTGTACATTTGGGGAAAAGAGAAAGAGACTTTTTAATAGTTTCATTTTTTTGTTTTGTTTTTAAATCACAGAAGTGTTAGAATTAAAGTAAAAACTGAATAAGGTTTCATTTGTAGCTATCTTATCTCAAAAAAAACCATGAAAAGATTCACAATTATTTTTCTGATAATGACAATTTTGCAGGTATGTTATGATCAAGATTTTAAGTTCCTCTCTATTTTTTCAAATTTACTGTTTCTTTAAATACATCAACATGATTATCAATAGGTTTTATGTATAATTAATAGGATAAAAGTGGACAATATTTTGGTCTTATAATGCATACATTATTCATCTTATGTCATTTTATTTACTCTAAAGAAGAAAGTCACCATAATTTTTAAGGTAATAGCTGATTTGCTTCAATAAGGAATATGCCTTAAAATTTAACTGTCATCCTTTAGGTATATTTTTATGTTACTAATTTTTTTAGAAAATCTCCAGAAGTTTTTTTTTTTTTTCCAACTCTGAATACTTAATTAACAGATTTTGCTAGAGAAATGAATTCAGTTTACTCCGAGAATTAACATGGAAAATGCTGGAACTCTAGATATTACCAACTCTTAATTTATACTAAAAATCTGTCAATACATTCAAATATAATAGATTTACAGTTCAACTTGCATTACTCTAGTGATAATTTAAGATCTAACACAATTCACAAAGAATCTTTACTGAAAACATACACGCATATTAAAATATATCACTTAACATTTTAAGGTTTCATATAGTAAATATCATATACAATTTCAGTTTCTTATAAAACTTATAAAACTTCAAGAGTTTTAATTTGTCTGGACACAAATACAATTGATAGTGTCCTGAAGCTAGTATAAGATAAAAATTAACAGGAAGACATTTACTTTTTCAACGTTTGTAAACCTGTGTAAAATTGAACACTTCAAGAATGTTTTGATGATGAAGTGTGACAGTCCCTACCTTTACCTCCTTTTCAGAGAAAAGGTGTCCCTTCTTGGATTGGCACTTATCTGTCCATGTGTGTTTATACTCATGTATGATATTCTCCTGGCATCTATAGATCACTGCTTCTTCAGATTATCCCATTCTTGTCTGCATTTTAACCTATCTTCACTGGCTTCTGCCACAAGACCATAAATATGATAAAAGACAGAAGTCTTCCATACTATCATTATCATTATATTACTATCTCTAATGTGGTTCTTCCAAAGTTATGTCCTTTGCTCTATCCTTTGCTTTTCAAATTCCTGGAAAAAAACTTTATCTCTGTTGAGAATTCCTATTTATTTTTTAATCTCTTTTTAGTATCTACCCCTGAAATCTCATTATACTGGATTGCAGCTACCGAATTTAACGAATCCTTCAATTTTAATATTGTTCTATCCCATAAGGCATATCCAATCAGAAACCAACTCTTATTCTACCTCTATCAAACCATTTCTTCTCAGTCTTTGCTGGTGTCTTGGTAGTGTGTCAACTTGGCTAGGGTAAACTACATTTCCTAGAGCTTCCTTCTCTGTGTATTCCAACCAAAATGGGTCATGAAAGACATTTTAGAGGTTAGAAGGCAAAAATGAAACACAATCACACATATATAGTCTTTTCTTAAAAGATTTTATTTATTTATTTGAGAGAGAGAGAGCACAAGCAGGGGGGAGGAGCAGACAGAGAGGGAGCTGTCTGCTCCCTGTCAGCAGGGAGCCTGACTTAGGACTAAATCCCAGGACCCTGGGATTATATATATTTATATATAATATAGATACATAATCTTTTTATTGCTTACAATGTTGGTGCAGGGGGAGCAGAAAGTGTTATAACTCATGCATGTTGTCACTTACCCATTAGCTTGCCTCATTGGCTTAGAGCATCAATTATTCCACCTTCTCTCAGACCTTTCTCTAAATTCTGGGCCAGGTCCTTGTTTAAGTCCAAGAGGAAGAACATCATTTTCTCCTTAGGACAGTTACATCATGAAGTTGGAAGCAGTAAGACACTTAAATAGATTCCAGCCTGTCCTTGAGGGTTCTAGTCCATGTTCATATTTCTAGTTTATCCTTATTCTCCCCACACTTCATATCCATCTTCTCTTTCTCACTGCCTGACCTTTAACTTTCAAGCTTTAGGATCTGATGTGAAGATAGCAGTACAGACTCTTTAACCAACTCTCACAATTATGCAAGGACAGATCCTTCTAGTAAATTTTGTAAGTATATCTCTATCTCATCTACCTATTTATCCGTCCAACTATTCATCCTTCCATTCATCCTTCTTAGTGGTTCCGCTACAATAATCAAACCCAGACTAATAAGAGTACCATAATCTTTCCTTTTTAAAATTCTTATCTTTTCTGAGTTTGATTATTACAATTTCCTAACTGGTCTTTCTGTCTCCAATCTTTCACCTCTTCCAAGTATTCTCCACTTCTCTACAAGTTAATTTCATATTATAAAAATCTCAGGGTGGCTCAGTCCGTTGAGCAACCCACTCTTGATTTTGGCTTAGGTTGTGATCTCAAGGTAATGGGATCAAACCCCACGCTCAGCGCAGAGTCTGTTTCATATTGTCTTGCCCTCTCCCTTTGCCCCTCCCCCCAAAATATATAAATAAATCTTTTTAAAAAAATCTCTTAATATTACTTCCCAAAGCAAAACCCTTTAGTGGCTTCAAGTCGCTTTTTTGTAGCACAGTACAGACATGTAGATATGATCTCCAAAGTCTTATGAGTTCTGGCATTTCTTTATCTCTTCACTCTTATTTTTTTACTTCAACCTCATCACCTAGAAGCAAAACATATACATTTTGAATCCAGCCATGCTTAAATATTTTTAATTCTCTAGACCTTTATTGTTTTTACTCATATTCCTCCCTCACTTCTATATTCCTAATGAATATGTACTCATCTTCATGACTAAGCTCAAGCAACATCCTTACAAAAACGTTTACTAATCACCCTTTCAGGTGGATAACCTATTCTTCTCTAGTTACTTAACTGTGGATGGAGATTATCTATGTAAGCCCTCCCAATGATAAAAGGATAATTTACTAGTATCAGTGATCCTTTACCTTTCTAGTGGTGGCCCCTTAACACATTAATAGAATTGGGGAGGGTGTGTTGGAGAGTTAGTTCACCATAACCTTGCATGGTACCCCTTAGTCTGTCATTAAATATGTTGAACTCCATGCTGAGTGTCTTTATGTCTGACAAACCAATAATAATAAGTATACTTTGTTACCCTGTGGTCAGCATTTCAGTTCCTATGATCAGCGCTTCTGACTCAATAATTTTAGTAAATATAGAGTGTCTTATCCATTTTCTTAAATATTTTATTTATTGATTTAGAGAGAGAGAGAGAGCATCAGCAGGGGGAAAGGCAGAGGGAGAGGGAGAGAAAGAGAATCTCAAGCAGACTTCACACTGAGCACAGAGCCTTAGGTGGGGATCGATCTCAGGACCCAGAGACCATGACCTGAGCAGAAAGCAAGAGTCAGTTGCTTAATGACTAAGTCACCCAGGCGCTTCTGTCCTATCCATTTTTCAGCTTCTTATTTCCAAATATATGGCAAACACTCCTTACCAACGCATTTCAATGTTTGCTTTGTTTTGCTCATTTACGTCATTGACCCTTTCTCTGGACTTGCAGCTGTCACATCTCACTCTGTGCGCTCAGCATAGGTCTACTAGATTTGAAGGGAGAGAAAACTGAATGGGAAGAAATCAGAGAGGAGGACAAACCATGAGAGACTCTGGACTCTGGGAAATAAACTGAGGGTTACAGAAGGGAGGGGATGGTGGGGTGGGGTACCTGGGTAATGGGTATTAAGGAGGGCATGTGTTATAATGAGCACTGGGTGTTGTATGCAACTGATGAATCATTGAACACTGCATCGAAAACTAATGATGTGCTATATGTTGGCTAACTGAACATAAAAAAAAAAAAACTGGTTATGTGCAAACATACAAAAACACCCAACAATAATTTATGCCCCTGTTTTACAACAGTAGCTAATCTTATAGATTATAGTATAGAATTATGTATAATTCTCACATTATACCATCTACCATTTCAGTATAGAAAACTACTGCCTAGTGAGGAGACAGTGGAGTCTCATGTGAAAGCACAGGGTCTGAGCCAAATTGTCTGCTCTTGATTCCTGGCTCTGCTTCTTACTCACCTGTTGTGGAACTTGGGCATATCTTTCTCTTTCCCAGAGTTTAAAATTCTGTCTCTAGAAAACAGGTATAATAATACTACCTACTTCATAGGATTGTAGTGAATAATTCAAGGGGTTTGATGCCAAGCTTAGAATACTTCAAAGAATGCCCTCTCCCTCTGTCTCTCTGTCTCTCTCTCAGAAAAAAAAAGAGAGAGAGAGAGAGAGAGAGAGAGAGAATACTGCAGAGAATGAAAAGACTGTGATCTGCATATCCCATGATCTGTTATTTGGAAAAAATGGAGTTCTAGAAGTAGTTTCCCATCCTTCCTTTCTTCCTTCCTCCCTCTCCCCTCTTTTCATTCTTCCCAATTAGACATTGCTCTGCCTTCAATATTCATAAATGTAAAAACGTATAGCCCATTTACTGGAGACACTTACATGGAACCCCAGGGAATAGGGCAAATCAGTTCTCTAGTTTTCCCAGTGGGTTCACTGCAACAAATCCACAGTGGATATTCAAGAGAACTGCTTCCTTGGCACCTCTTTGTTTTTCTTCTTTCTCTTGGTCTCTCATCTCTTAACATCATGACTCACCCCAAAGAGCCCTTCTTTCTCTTAGCCTCTGAGATTCTGCAGCAATTCTTTTCTATATGGTTTCACCTTAAAAATATGTGTAGGCTTGGGAGTGTTGAGAGCTTCACAGCCACTGAATGGGCGTAAAGAAGGTGGGAAAGATGCCCTCCTTGCTCGACCAAGAAAATAATCTACAACAGAAAAAGGATTTCTAATGTTGAGATTTAGTACAATATTATAACTCTAGTTATTTTGAAAAAAAAAATAAAGTTTCTGTTTTTTCTCTCTCTCTTTCCAAAGTCTTTTACTATTACTTTATTTTTATATCTCCAGATTACTATAGTATGAGTATAAAAAAGGGGTAAAGAGTAATTATCCCATCCTGTTGCTTTTTTGTTTATTTCTGTTTTGTTTTTCACTTCTCTACTTTGCTTTGTTTTTGCCTTTATGGCAAAGGCAGAGAGGAGAAAAATGTTTCTATTGCCTCTAGGCAGGATCATTGCTCATTGTGAACACGATAGTGAATGTTCAAGGGCAAGGAAATCCATGAGGACTCCCTTCAACGTCTAGTGCTTAGTAGAGAGCACTCAACAAGGTAGGTATTAAATAAAGAATCATTTGACAACTGAATGGAGTTGGCATTAATGGGACATTGATGATAGTGGAAGCATAGTCAGCACCATGGAGCTGAAAGCAGCAATCCAGGCAGCAATGATGACTTCTTTCTGGTCCACTTGGAGCTGCTGAAGCATCTAAGTGTCTACAGTGATGACTATGACTGTGACCTGGCCAAGACTACCTTAACACTCCCCTCATCTTGACTAAACTTCAGGCAGATTTCTTCCTGACTCCAGACTTTTCTTAGAGCATTTACTTTAGGAAACCCTTTCTCTGCCCCTTTGAAATGTGTGCAAATATTCTCCCAGGTTCTTGCAAGTTTTACAACCCAGGACTGTGTTTCTTAAAAACCTGGAAGCCCCCTCTTGAAATGGAATCATCAAGGAAGATTGCACCTCTATGTGTTACTTTCTGTGGGAGAGTAACAAGGGGCTTGCCTTTTCCCAAGTTATAAAACTACCTCTTGCCAAGAGGATAAAAGAAAGTTTACTTTTCCTTTAGGTAAGGCCAGTTAGAAAATGTAGATGCCCTAGGATCCCACTGCTCCTACTCTCACCCCAGCCTAGCTTTTAAAAATTCTTCAGCCTTTTAGTTCTGGGAGCTAGGTATTCAGACTTGGTCTATGCTCCCTCTGCTCTCACTGACAATATATCAGAATAAAATTTGCTTCTGTCTTATCATGTCTGATGCAATTTTTTTTCCTTAACAGGCCCAATCAAGAGAGTGTAATGTGTACAACTGGTCACTTATAAATTTGTGTTCAGGAGCAAAAGCAGGCGAGCAAAGCATTTGAAGCCGCTCCAGACATAAACAGCATACAGCAGAGTGTTACCCACACACATTAGAACTGGTAGAAGAAAGATATCCAGATAAGCAGGATTTATTCAGTTAAAATACATGTGGGATAAAAAGAACCAGATGTCCTGACAGCACACATATGCATATATTTACAAAAGCCTGAGGTAATTGGAGCTGACTACTTAGAAGAGACTCCTGGCTCTGAGCCCTCCAAACTGCAGAATAATTTAGAACTCTTAATGGAAAATATATTGGGTAGCATTTTATTCACATCCTTGGTTGCTTTTAACTAAGCAGGAAATCTCCACCTTTAATTCTATATATTAAACCCTCACAACAAAATCTAGTAGGGCCTTCTGACCTGCTTGCCTTGTGTCCTCTTCACTTCTTTAAGCCCTGGCATTTTTGTCTCCTGTTCTCTGAAGACTGCATTGCAAAAATTTTATTTTTCCTCTTCTGTCATTCACCACACTCCCCCACTCACTCCTCGGTCTTCAGTTATTTCCTTTTTCCAATAAAAACAGTCTCTGCAGGATTTTCTTTTGTGACTGCAATTTCTGGGACAACCACAGAATTAACTAACTTGGAAAGGAAAGAGACAGAGGAGAGAAAGGAAGAGTGAGTGTGAGGCTAGAGTTATAAATTGACCTAAGCTTCGGATCATGAAAGAAGTGGGTGAGGCAAATGGGGGAGACCCAGGCACAGACCAGCACCTGTGAGCAAAGGCATAGGGACAGACAAGGAGATCGCTACTTCTGGAAGATGGCAAAGGCATAGTAAGGTCAGCTACCATCAACGGGCCCCATGAAGATTATAAGTATTTAAACATATTTATTCAAACTATACCTTCTGCACTCAATGAAAATATAAGGCTTCCATTTTGTTTTGGACTAATCAACTCTTTGCCTCAAGTCTTCACAAGATGACTAAAGGGAGTGGGGATTCAATTTTCAGTATTACCATGTTCAAAATTGGTAATTGAAATAAAATCTTGTATTTAATATTCAGTCAGAAATTGGGAAAAAAATCCTAGTCTTGCAGGAATTTAACTTCCTAATGCCTTCTTGGCTTCTCTGCAGGATGGCATCTGGGTATAGGGAGGATGAGGAGAGCGTTTTTGCATTTAAAATGGAGGCTAAGACTTTAAGAGTTTGTGGTTGACAAAGCTGGTTTCCAAAGTAGGACTGAGGTGACGATCTTTGCCCACCTAATTTTCTCTTGCTTGATAGCATTTGCCATTGAAGAGTATGGCTTTATAACCTTCATGTCTGGAATCTTGTAGGTAGCTCAGAGCTCAGAATTGCTTCCTGACTAATAGTGCTCACCTCTGTTCCCGCTCACTGAATAATTCAACTTTCATTTGGATACCTACTATCAGCTAATGAGGTATCCAAATAAGTATGAAAAATATTGCTTAATTTGGTGTTTTGTGTTCAGGACTTTGCTGGATACCATGACATCAGTGAAAAGGTGTTTCTACAGATGTAATAAGCTTCAGGAGGGATAGTTGTTTCTAAGTCGTGAAACAAATTTGATTTACGTGTGTGCCTCTGAGTTTGCAAAAGAGACAATGTTACAAAGACTTAATTAGAAGCTTTAGGTGTAGATATTTTTTGCAGCCAGATTGCATAGCTTCTCCATTTTTTTTTTTTTTTTAAAGATTTTGTTTATTTATTTGACAGAGAGAGATACACAGCGAGAGAGAGAACACAAGCAGGGGGAGTGGGAGAGGGAGAAGCAGGCTTCCCGCAGAGCAGGGAGCCCGATGCGGGGCTCGATCCCAGGACTCCGGGATCATGACCTGAGCAGAAGGCAGACACTTAACGACTGAGCCACCCAGGCGCCACCAGCTTCTCCATTTTTGAGCTGTCTTTCGGTAAGGGACTTAACACTCTGATCATTTCCCTCATCTGTAAAATGAGTATAATTCTAGTACCGATCACATAAGATCGTAATGGAGATTAAGTACATTTTGTACAGTATTTAGTGCCTGTCACATTGTAAGTGATGATTGGTAGCTACCGAGTCTTTATCATCATTATCACTGTTATTGTTGTTATCTTTATTATTATGTCTCAACTATTAGTTGAAGGACAAAGAAGTCAGGAGGATTTTCCTGGTACACCTTTCCATGTATGCAGAGAGGTCACCTATGACCAGAATGCTGAAATAGTTAAACTGAGCTTTTGAAGACAAGTAGGCATTTGTTCAGAATTCTCAGTTTAAAAGACTCCTTTGCTCGTATTCAGGTAAACCATCCTTAGTCTATTTATACCTGTCCTCATGAAGAGATAGAGAATTCAAGGTAACCAGTAGTGGACTTGGAATAAGAAGTTGTAAATCTGGACTGATCCCGCTTTCTGTTAATCGAACATTTTCTGGAACTTTCATTAACCTATTTCTCCCAGTAAAATGACTGCCTTGTCTGCCACACAATTTTGATAGGATCAAGTGAGATAATATATGATTATATACTGTAGACTATAAAGTCTTATGAGGATTGTCAGCATTCATTTAAAAATCATTCACAAAGTGCTCACTTTATTAAACATTGAGGGTTCTTTTTATGACTTTTTTCTTCCGCACATTTCTAAATTGTTAATCCTGACTATTTACTTCTGCTGAGAGTTGGCAGTAAAAGTTTAAAGAGAAAAGACCCTGAATTCTTAAAGGCCATGGATACATTTTTATTAAGCAAAAGGAGAAATTTTTTGTGGGAATTTATCAGCAAGCTTTATGAAGCACAGAAAACGGTTTTTAAATCAGTTTTTTTCATTCTCACTCTCAAATCTGGAATACACAGAAACACAAACAGACAAAATAGGTTCTTTAGAGCTTGCTCTGTCCTATGGGGGAGAACAAATTTGTTCTGGTTTGTTTGTACTTTCCTGGAAATCTGCATATAATAAATGTTTTAATAGTGTACCAAAGGATTCCAAGAGCCTGTTACAATAAAAATGCTGGTAAACTAAATTTTGTTTGTTTCTCTTTCATGGGTATGATTTATTTGGAATCTTTAAGTTGTTGTTGTTGCTTTAAGAATGAATTTTCTCTTGCATTATATCTTTAACATAAAATAAAGAAGAACATATATTCAACGTGTACTGCATAGTCATGTTCCTGTTACAGGGATCAGACTCCAAGACTATGCATTTTAAGATTGTGCACACATGGCTATTATGTGGCATTTGAAATAGATAGCTCAGTAGTTTTAAAGCTCTGTAATTCTCAGGACTACATGCTTCCCATATACAATTTTGTCATCTGCAGTATCCTGGTGAGAATCTCTATATCCAAATACTGCAGTAAGAATAGGAGTTACAGCAATAAACAGATGCTACACACTTCTTTTCATTTATCAGAAAATAGACACACATTATGAAGATTTTAATTTTCCGGATTTCAATAAAATATTTTTATAATGTAACATTATCTATTATCAAATAGAACATAAAAGTAGTTTTAAAAATTAAATAGTTTTACAGAGTTTATTAAAAAAATAAAACCCAGCAGTTCTCTCTTCCCCACCCTCTCCCATTCTAGTCCTTGATTTCCTCTCCACAGAAGTAGGCACCCTCAGCTAATTTAGCTCTAGTTTACTGCTAATTTAGTTCTTCTATTTGTCCTCTTTCTTATATAACACACTTTCACTGGTGAATTTTTATTCAAGTGTCGATATCATTAACTAATTTTGTATTTTATGTTTTAAATACACTATTTGCTGATACTCAGATTTTTATTTTAAAATACATACCTAAAGACCCCTAGGTGGCTCAGTTGGTTAAGCATCTGCCTTCAGCTCAGGGCATGATCCCAGGGTCCCGGGATCGAGCCCCAAGTCGGGCTCCCTGTTCAGCGGGGAGTCTGCTTCTCCCTCTGCCGCTCCCCCTGCTTGTGCTCTCTCCCCTCTCTCTCTTTCTCTGACAAATAAATAAATAAAATCTTAAAAAATGAAATAAACTACATACTTAAATTATTTTAAGGTTATGCCATATGTCACTAGATATTTCTTATTTTTTTCATTATTAGAGTTTATTTTTCTTATTCTGAATTGGCTCTGCTTATTTCTAATTCCATTTTTTGTTGTTGTTGTTTTTGTCTGTATTTCATGCCAGTTTTTTCTCAAGTATCTGGCAATCTTTAGTTGTCTAATATATTAAAAATGAAGCACTGTAAAGCTGATTGGAAACTCTTAGTATATGGAAAGAATTTCTCAGTAGCAGGTGGCACTTTAATTTGAAAAATCTTTCATGAAATTGTCGAAAGATGTCTGATTTTCAAAATCTGTAGACTCTTTTTCCCGTGGACTAGGAAATTCCTCTGAGAGAATTCTCCAATCTCCTGCTTGAGACAAAGAATCTTGCCAACATCCTGAGAGCAAAATCAGGAAGGGGCTGTGAGTCTTGAGCGTTGGAATTTAGTCCTTCAATTAATCCCCCTGTTTCAGTGCTGCTTCCATGCCCTAGTAGTACCTCGTGTCCCTGGACTCCGTTTCTTGGGTTCAGTAACTCCAGAGAGTAAGCGGCCAGTCTTTTGCTGGAATGGGCTATTTCTTTGCTATGTAGATTGATGGAAAGGGATCTGTTAGGTTAAGTGCTTTCAGTTCCATTGGCACTTTCAGAGCTATTTGGTATTTGTTATTATTGGAACTGGCTGGGGTTCTGCAGGTAAGCCATCTTATGACCGGAGTGTTCTCCATTATAGTTTTTGTTTCCTATTTTTTGGTTTTGCTAAGTCACTTAACACCTTTTCATCTGCTTTTTAGTTTTAATAATGCTGCTGTTGTTGTTTCTCCTTTTCTCTTTACATGGGATGTATTTCCTTTGAAAACCTCTTCATCATCATTTAGAGTTTGGAAGGAAACAGAGGTAAATGTTTTTAATATATCATGTTTCAACAGAAGTTCACAAAGTCCTGGGATCTAAGCATGATCATTCAGGAACACTATGGAAGAAAGAAACTTTCAAAAACCTTAAAACTTACAAAGCAGAACTTTTCATTGTTGTTTCCATTTAAAACAATCAAATCACCATTCAATCTACCTTATTTTGGTCTCTAAGTCTTAATATTTTGGAAAAAAACTTTAGCCATATCACCAATAGCCAATGAATCATTTTTTTTTACTGTCTTCATTTAAAAAGCATCCTGCCCTAAGACATGAACAGACATTTCTGCAAAGAAGACATCCAAATGGCCAACAGACACATGAAAAAGTGCTCAACATCACTCGGCATCAGGGAAATACAAATCAAAACCTCAATGAGAGGCTAGTCAGAATGGCTAAAATTAACAAGTCAGGAAATGACAGATGTTGGCGAGGATGTGGAGAAAGGGGAACCTTCCTACACTGTTGGTGGGAGTGCAAATTGGTGCAGTCACTCTGGAAAACAGTATGGAGGTTCCTCAAAAAGTTGAGAATAGAGCTACCCTATAACCCAGCAATTGCACTACTGGGTATTTACCCCAAAGATACAAATGTAGTGATCTGAAGGGACACGTGCACTCCGATGTTTACAGCATCAATGTCCACAATAGCAAACTATGGAAAGAGCCTAGATGTCCATCAACAGATGAATGGATAGAGAAGATGTGGTATATATATATACAATGGAATATTATGCAGCCATCAAAAATGAAATTTTGCCATTTGCAACAACGTGGATGGAACTAGAAGGTATTATGCTAAGCAAAATAAGTCAATCAGAGAAAGACAATTATCATATGATCTCACTGATATGAGGAATTTGAGAAATAAGACAGAGGATCATGTGGGAAGGGAGGGAAAAATGAAACAAGACAAAACCAGAGAGGGAGACAAATCATAAGAGACTCTTAATCTCAGAAAACAAACTGAGGGTTGCTGGAGTGGTGGGGTGTGGGAGGGATGGGGTGGCTGGGTGATAGACACTGGGGAGGGTATGTGCTATGGTGAGCGCTGTGAATTGTGTAAGACTGATGAATCACAAACCTGTACCCCTGAAACAAATAATACATTATATGTTAATTAAAAAGTATTCTGCCCTTTCTATTCACACACCAAAATCTTTTATATAATCCAAGTTATGATACTAATTATCAAGTTATTTTTATGAACTCAGAGTATCCTCTGTTTACCTACTTTGATGTTTTAAGGGATTGCCATTGCTCCTCAAACTGATTCACCTGTGCTCTGTTTTTTCCTTTCCTAGACTGTAAAACTAGTAATCCATTATTGAACATAAAGTAAAGACTGTGAATACTTGTCTATTAATTTTAAAAACCTCTTGTTAATCCAACAGACAGACTCAAATAAAAACTTGTATAGGAGATTTTTCTACTCCTAGACTAGATGACAGGTACTAAAGTCAAAGAAAGAGGTGGAAAGGAGAGAAAGAGGAAGGAAAAATCAAATTAGAGAGGAAAGTTTGAGACCAGCAAGCCAAGAGCCTCTGTGGAGTCCATCTTGTTGCTGCCTGCTGAGAACAGCCCATGGAGTACAGCCAAAGTGCCACCAGCCCGCAGTGACACTGATCTGTGGGGCATGACAACCCCACTTCAGTGGCTTATGACACTCATGAGACTCGGGGAACTGAGATCAGGGCAATGACCAAAGCACTATAAATGGATCACTCTAGTAAAGGCTCTATTAAGAATTAAATTCACCCTCCTTTCTGGGGATAAGGGGAAAAATATGGTGGCTACTTTCTTCCAGTGACAGATCCCCAAAGTATGGCTCATGAATTTTTACATCAGAATCATCTAGTGTAGTCTAGATTGTTAAAATACATGCCCCAGCACCACCTCAGCAGCATCCCTAGTGGTGGGGCAGAGGGACCTGCCTTCTAAAGAAATACCCTAGATTAGCATTATGTTCTCTAAAGTTTTAAAGCCTCTGCTATGATTATTTCTATTTTGAATTATATTCAGGAGGAAGAGTCTTACTTACATTAATTATATTAATTAATGAAGAAATTTAAAGGTTTCTGTTTGCTCTTTGATAGATTTTGTCCTACATTTGCATTAGGGCCTTCATTATTTGGTCTAAACTTTAATCCCCTATAAATGACCTTTAACAATAAATCTATTATCTACTCATCTATTCACCCATCCATCTGTCCATCTATTCATCCATCTATCCATCTCTCTCATTAATTTGTTCATTCATGAATTTTACAGGCATTTACTGATCAAAATAATGTAATAAACATTTTAGTAGATGGTGACCACAAAAAGAGGAATATAAGAAAATCTAATATAAAAGATAGGACCAGAGTTTAAATGATACATACCTAGGTATGAATCCTAGATATGTAATTCATAAGCTGTAAATTTAGACAATTAATTTAATTTCTATATGTTTATATCCTTGACTTCAATAGAAAAATGATTTTTGCTTTGCAGGGTAACTGTGAATAGTAAGTCATACAGTTAATATAAACTATGGCATATCATGTATAACACATAATGATAAATCTTGCTAGTTATTGTATTATTATTATAATCATTATAAGCATTATCTTTGTACACCTTGTATAATCTCCCTCTGCAGAACTACACTGTGGCTGAGGATTTAAGCTCAATGCATCCTGAAGGTTTTTCCCTGACAGGGATTTGTTCTAATTGTGCAGCGTAGAGCTTGAGAGTAATTTCAGGAAGGAACACACTATTACATTTTTACTTCAGTGATGAAGTGGACATTCAAGAATTAGTTTACAGACTCCAAACAGTAAAATAAGAAGGGTGAGGTAACCTGTGAAGCTAACAACAATGGAAAATAAGGGTATTGGTGGATGACAGGATTCACAATGTTGAAGATTAAAGAAATTCTCTGAGCCTAAGTTCAGTACTGGTCATAATTTGTGTGTGGCACCATCAATTCGGTATAGAAAGGAGTAGCAATGAAAAGAACACATTCTCTCATGTTAGTCCAGTGAAAAGAAAACCCAGGAAGATGAATAAGTAATGCATCACATGAAAATGTGATGATGGAAGAACATATGAAGTCTGATGAAACTACAGCAAAGTTAAATTTAAAGATATAAATAAATAAATAAATAAATAAATAAATAAATAAATAAATAAATATTGCAGATAAAATACCTATTGTAGAAATGTTAGCAAACTCAGGCCCACTCTTAGTATTTTCAAGACTCAGAGAAAAGTACAAACTGAGGTTTTCACACCACTTGTCTAAATATTTAAAAGTTATAAATTAAGGTAACAAAGTTTTATACTAAACATCTTTTGATTCCTACTGTCAAAAACATGGACCTTTTTAACAATATAAAGTCAGGTGTAAATTTAAACTATTTCATCTTCAGTGAGTTTCCTATAGGAACTTGGTGGTACAGTAATAAAAGCCCCTGAGCCCCCAATTCCAGAAACCCTTTTTTTTTTTACTACCCCAGGCTTTATGTAGCATAGCAAGGACCTACAGATATTTCAGACTGCACTGTTCAATGTCCATCCATCATCCTTATCCCCAAAAAGCCATTCACTGGCCACCCTCCTTGCGTTAGCTTGTACACATTGTTGGGTCAAGACCTTAGGGCATGGGATTCTGGATTTCTGGGCACACTGGACAGGCTGTAGAAGTGAGGACATGGCCACATCCAGAGTAGGGCTCTATAAAACATGGGGCCTAGGGCAGGGGACCCTCCTCCTTGAGGCTCAGGTCATTTTAAACAAATGTTCCACAGAAAACTTAAAGATTGATGAAGTGAATACAGACCGGAAGAATAGACAAGAGCTGAAGTAGAAGACAAAGATTTTTCTGAAGAGATATAACAGCATGAGCAGAGGCACAAAGATGAAAAAGAAAATGGTCTATGTGGAAAGAGTTACCCTGACAAGTGTCACAAGGGAAAGCTGCCTACTCCACACCAGACTTTGTAAACAGCCAGTGCCCCGCAGTCTCAGGAGAGAAGTGAATTCAAGCATCCCAACCTCAATGCATATCTACATTCCTAGTCTCACACTCCATTTAGAGGCCTCCTTATGTGAGGGCAGGGATCCAAATGGTGGGCCTTGGCTAAGATCCTGCTAAGACATCTCTGCTTACTCCTTATAGGAGAGGGGTAAGTAGCTTGAAAATGTTTTTCTCACTCTGACTCAATTCTCAGTACCATTCAATACCCAGCCCTTCCCCCTTAACCTCCTCCAGCCTCTGGGTCCTTAAAATGGCAGGAACCTCTGTTTGGGACTGCCTGGTTCCCTGGACAGTGTTCTCAGTGGGACGATCCTTCTGTCTCTGCCCCCACCCTTAGCCTTGTCCCAGCTCTCACTTTTTGTCCCAGCTCTTACCTCTGGCTTTCACCCAGTGACATGACTAGGGAAAATGTTCTTGTAGGGATTCTTCTGTCTCCTAGGACTGGTGACTGTCCTCTTTACCTCCACCCAATCCTTGTCTCTGTTTGGTAAGAAAACAGTTTTATGTTACAACATTTTTAAGAGGAATTTTCTTCTATGTGTTGAGAAGTGTTATGTATAAGAAGGAGCAGAGCCTAAAGAAACCTCAAGGATTACTGAGTCAACACTTCCAGCAACAGTCACTGTGACTCACACCCTGCTTTATAAAAAAGGCTTTTGGAGAAAACTCATACAAATGTCATCTAATGTTCAGGAGGAAATTCAGCTACCAAAGGCCAGTTTCATTTAAGTGTTAATGTAAAAGTAAGCGCTATTGGGACGGCAGAAATTAACTGATGATTATCTTTGTAAAATAAAAATAAATAAAAAAGGATTTGTTCCACTGTAGAAAGATTAAAATTTTCATTTTGAGATAATCTTGTATTGTTCATGGGTAAGTCTTGTCACTTTTTCTGAGTATAAACTATAATGAAAAGTAAAGGCCCTGATTTAAACACAAGTTTTCTTCTGCCAGGATTATTTTATGCTTATTAAAAATTCCTGGTAATAAATAAGTGCCAAAATTGTCATATTCTCGTTTATGCTTTATTTCTCTGGCTTCCCATCTGCTCTGGTTTCTGCAGTTTGGCGGTATAATCAGTTTTCCCTTAACTCACAACCCTGCTGTTCTGCCTCTGTCCTAGGACCAGCAATATACATTATACCATAAATAAGTGTGGCCTGAGCTCATACCAAGTTGAGGCAGGGGGAAGGGGAGATATTCATAGGTCTATCTAGAAAATAGAAGCATAACAGCCTTAATTCTGGAATTCTGGACCTCTTGGTTCCAACTTGGCTGACTCAGAGATTTAGACAAAAGTTATACATACAAGATCCAGGTGCCAGGGGATATGGTACATGGACATAACTGGGTTTTCAAGGCCAATCTCTGAGTGAAAATCAGGGAAAGAAATAGGATGCCAAATAAATGGACCAGGCATATGGAATAGGGAGAAGGAAGGTTTACAGACAGTTACAGAGGTAGCTCAGGGTCTGCTGGGTTTATAATCCTAAACCAGCCTCAGATGATACCTATAGATTAGATAGGAGAGCTAAAATGTAACCAAGCTTGGTTCTATTTGGAGCAGTGATCACAAATCCAAATGCCTAAGGAAGACAGATACATGAATGCATGAGGCAGATCCTATGTAAGAACATTATCATCACATTGGGTAATTGGTGAAAACTGGCAAAAGAAAGAGTACTTAACATTGTCTAGTGAGAACAGCTGTTACTCAGATGGTGGTAAATATTGCTATTTGGAAATAAGGCCAATATTGCCGTCTATAGATTTATGAGGAGCTGCAAATCTGCAATTTAGGTGAAATCTCCCATTAAAAATGTTGGCAGAAATTAAGAAAGGGAAAACAATACTCTATTCAGAGTAACAAAACAAAGTCTGCCCTTGGATGCAGACTACCAGTTTGAGAGATCTATGTAGATAATAAGAAAAGCTGAGTTGACAAAATTTCATCCTGACCAACTTGGAAAATCTCTGTGGGCATTGGCCTAATTAATGAAGGCTCAGTAATGTTGAAAGTTATTAAACTCTTATCAGAGTAAAATGGCTTTCCCCTATTCCAGTAGCTTCTGTGTGGACAGAATCTCTCTCTCGTTTTTTTTAAAGACTTATTTATTTATTTGAGAGAGAGAATGAGAGAGAGAGCACATGGGGGGGGAGGGTCAGAGGGAGAAGCAGACTCCCTGCTGAGCAAGGAGCCCGATGATGCAGGACTCGATCCTGGGACTCCAGGATCATGACTTGAGCTAAAGGCAGTCGCTTAACCAACTGAGCCACCCAGGCACCCTGGACAGAATCTCTTAAATGCACTCTTGCCTTCTATCTGTGCCATTACTCACTTTGCCCTGAAGGGTTGGAAAGTGACACTTGGTTAGTAAGGGAGCAAGAATATGGTATGTGCACCACCCTGATCTTCTTTTCTTTCTCTTGAGGTTAAACTGCACACAGGGCAAATTTAGTTGCCACTGTTCCTCCAGATATTTCTCAATCACTGAGAAAATTGCTGCCCCAGATTAGTATGGCTTGGCCCAAGCAATTAAAGAGTTGGCCCAATTTTGGGATACTGTTTAGGCAAGTCTACTTGTCCATTGTACCCAGAATAACACTCTGCACCTTGAACGTTCTACAAGTTAGATTTTTGCTTTCATTTGCTACTCCTTCATTTTACTTCTCAAAAAATCATGTAGAGAAGAGACACGCTATCCATCAGCTGGTTTGTGAAGGACCTCAATGAATTTGTGCCAATTTTGTTTTAACACCAAATAGTGCTTTATTTAAATATCTGTTAACATATCATATAAAACTATTTTGAAAGTATTGCTCTTGTTCAACATTATTTTGTACATACAAAAATCTAGAGGCCAGTATACTGATTTGCATAAGCATACCATAAATTACTGTCAAGTCTATGGTCAAAAGTAAGATAGACTTCTATGTTCCCATCAGATATGTAAAGAGATTGGACATCATCCCTCCTTTCTTTACAACAGGAAAAGTTAAATAATTTGTAAAATCACAACTCTTCATATAGATCCATCAAAGAACTGAGATTAGAGAGTAAGGTTATCAGGAGCCGGAGCCAAGAAGCAGGAGCTTACCTCTGAGGACAATTCCAGTAGAAATATTTAAATTGTGATTGAGGAATTGTTCAGTGTGGGCAAGCTTGAGTTACATCCTCCAGGGGCCCCAATCTTAGGTAGACCCCCACACTCTCATGGATTTTACCTCCAGGAACCCAAGCAAATTCTCAGGGTAAAGATTAGTAAAAAATACCTTCACGTTTCCAGCACAGGGAGGTGGAAAGTAGCCTCCCTGTTGTACTAAGAACATTCTGTTCTTCTTAACAAAAGCCTGCCCTGAAAGGAAATTCTTTTGTGAGACTCTAATTGACTTGAGTTTTATTAGAGCAAAAAGCCATTCGATAGAGAAAGGGTAGTTTTCTCAACAAATGGTATAAGAACAACTGAACATCCAATGGGGGGGGAGAATTTAGACAATTTTTACAAAAATTAACTTAAATGGATCATAGACCTTAATGTAAAATGAAAAAATATACAACTTCAAGAAGATAACAGGAGTTTAGTGAGGAATTTTTAGATGCAACACCAAAAACAATGTGAAATAGAATACTGAGAAGTTGGACTCCATTAAAATTAAAAATTGCTTTGCAAAAGAAATTGTTATGAGAATGAAAAGACAGGCAATGGACAGAAAGAATATATTTGCAAAACACAAAGACTTGTATCAAAAATATACAAAGAACACTTAAAACTCAATAATAACAAAACAACCCAATTTTAAAAATGGGCAAAAGATCTGAATATACACCTTCCCAAAGAAAATATACAGATGGCAAATAAGTGTATGAAAAGATGTTCAACATCATATGGTATTAGGGAATTGCAAACTCCCTAATTTCTGGTTTTTTTTTTTTTTACTGGCATGGAATTGCTCTATTACCATAGAATTAACATGAATAGCTTACACAACACTTCCAAACAATAATGAAATGCTGGCCTTTCACAGAATGACTGTGAGACTTATATTCATTTTCAGATAATAAATAAACAAATATGAAGCATTGCAATGGGCAATAATTTCTACTCAAGGGGTTTTTAACTATCTTGCATATGGTAGAAGCAAAATCAAAATTACTCACTTGAATTAAGGTACATTTTTCAGCCTTTGCGAGAATCATGGATATATTGAAATCTTGCCTTAAGTTTCCATCTTACTTCGGCCACATTCTAATCTTATAACCTATTTTTTAAGCTTTGTTATGGGCCAGGCACCCTGCTAAGTATTTTATAAGCATTACCTTATTTTATCTTCAAAATATATCATCAGGTAGGTGTAATTGTTCCTATTTTCCTGATTGGGAGACAGGATCATGTGTATTAATCCAAGATCATATAGAAAGAGATAAATGTCTAATGTGAAGTCAGATCTTCATACGACCACAATCCATATTCATAACCAGTATGTTCCACTGCCTCTTTGTCACTATGCCACCTTAATTACAGTACATCATATTATACCTAATGGAATTTCCATTGCTGAATGGTGAGCCTTCCTATTAAGGAAAATTAAGAAAGAGAGAGGTAGAGAACTGATGGTTGAATATGGAAAAATAATGAGGGATGATATTATTTTTCCATGAAAATTAGAGCAGATAAAGAAAAAAAAAACAAACAAGGAAAAAAGTAAACCTAGATTGTTAGCACTCTCTTCCTAAATCTGTTTGGTAAAGACATGCATACATCTATGTTGATGATGCTGTCTGGAGTTGGGTGGCAAAAGTAAGCATTTATTGTCATAAAATCCATTGGGTTTTAAATGTTCACTTTTTGACCATTTGAAAATGGACCAGTCTGAAAAATATTTCCTCTTAGTGTATATTTTGTCTTCAACAAATATTGATTTACAAGTATTTTGTTGCAATTACAAGAGGGATTCTGAAACTTTGATATTAAGAATGAGAAAAAGAATCATAGTGGATATGCTATGCTAAATAAAAAGCTGAAAACCTCATTTCTTAGTGTGTTCAACTTAAAGCTAAACTTAATTCTCTTAGTATGATATTCTTATTTTTTTATTTTTGTGTAAAATAAAATTGTAATAGCTTTCTTAAAGTCACCGTTAATCTGATTTCCTCTTTATCCATAAGAGTTAAGGCTTCAATCCAAAATATTTCCACGAATGCAATAAACCCAACAAGAAAGGAATTACAATTGTGAAACATTAGAGTGACAGGAGATATTAGACATCATGGCTGATCCATGAGGGCCTTCTGTGATATTGACAAACTGTGTAATCATTCCAGAGAAAATGGCCAGGGACCACTTTTTTGAGTCAGTGATTTGCTCTTTCCAGTTTTCCTGTGCTCTCATTCAAAGCCAGAATTCCCATGCAAGACTGTTGCTTTACTCCTCCCTGGGTGCTTTGTACCCTCAGGATGTTCACTACCTATCTGCCCCCACCTCCTCAGCCTGCTTCTCTTGCCCTAACCCCCTTTCCTCTGTCAGATCCATCAAATATGTCCATTCTGTTTCTCTTCCCCTAGAATTCTGTTATAGAGTTAAAGTAATTTTTACAAAGATATTAATACCGGCTTATTATTTCCATAAGCACCAATTGCATTTAACACAATTTACATTTTATAAATACTTTTAAGTCTTAAATCCTAGAAAATGCCTTTCCCCAAGATTATGGGGTTTGAGGCTAGAACTTGGGGTATGTCAGTTTGAAAAAAAATCTATGCACTGGGAACATGAAGCAAAGATAGGATATAGGCATTCACTGAGAGATAATGAAGATCTCCTTTCCAGAGAGATTAGAAAACCATAACTAAAAGGTGCAGTAAAATATGGGATTTCTGGTCGTAGGTGTTATGAATATAGTAAAACCACCCAATTAATCAATTATCATATCTTATTTCTTTTACTGCCCTTCCCACTTTCTGAAATTATTTATTTACCATTATTTACCATTAATGTAGTTTCTCCAACTGAAAGGCAAGCTCAGTGAAAACCAGGACATTATCTATCTTGCTGGTTACTTTATGCCCATCACTAAGAACAAAGTTTAACACATCTGAGGTACTTAATATGCATTAGTTGAAACATTTAACTAATAGTATTTATAAAGGAAAAAAAGGGAAGAGAAAGCTCCAGGCAAAATTCTAACAAAACTTAACACTATACATATTGCCTAAATCATAATCCTTACCTTAGTCTGACAACCAAGCCCTCACAACCACATATCAAAATATTTTTCCAATTTGATGAAGGCCTTCTATACTTTAGCCATTTCAAACTAGTCACTATTAATTAACAGTTCCCTCCTTCTGTTTGCTGATGCTATCCCTCCTCTCTAGTATTACTTCACGGATTTTTTCTCTTCAAAAAAATGTACCTATTCTTAAGTGCCCGTCTTAAGTATACTGCCTGAGTAAAGGTCATCTCACTAGCTAATATTACTCTATCACTCCCTTGGGTTTCCATAACATACTTATTTCCTTCACTGTACTTTTTCCATTCCATCTTGTTTACAAATCTGTGCCCATACCAAATAGACTCTTGCAGGCAAGAACATGGCCATACCACTCAAATTCTTTCTGAACGAAAAATGGGTAATAAGCGATTCTTAGTCATCTTTACATTTCACTTCTATATTCTTAGCATAATGAAGAACCTCAGTAAATGTTAATTGATTTAAATGATTTAAGTCTAGACATTTGAAAAAAATTCTTATACTCTTACAAAAAGCAACAGAGTGTGTGTAGTCATAAGTTACAAATAACCAAGAGTCTGGAGTTTTTCAGAGTAAATTATCCAACAATCTCCATTTCTATTGAGCATATCTCATTTCCACTTTCCCCTTTTCTCTTTCCCTGGTGTTTGCTTTTCAAACTATTTCAAATGCCACAGTCTTGGGACGAAGGGATTGAATGCTCTCTATTTGAATAGTATAATGGGCACCTTGAAAAGCAGAATGCCATTTGTCCCACCAGAATTGAGATCTTTTGAGTAGGCAAATGGCTAATGGCATTTTTAAATGACCATTGCTATTTTGTGGCCTTTTTGTTTTTCAGCATTGAGATAGCTGTCTCACTTAATTTTAGCTCATGCAATCTGCAATTTGTAGTTAATTTATTAGTGAGGGATTTAGTTGTAAGGAAATTAAATGTTGAATGTTCAGTTTGGGACAATCTAATAGAGCTTATCTATTGCGGTTGCTTCTTAATAAAGATATTAGACTTGATAGTTCCCTTCAGCTATCTTTGTTAAGTATCATCAAACAGAAAGACCTTTCGTTAGTATTTTGAAGTTTTTATGTTTTCTTTGTTGTGTTTGGAAAGTGTTTGAAACATTCTAACTAGTCTAGGAATAGCAGTCACTGACTTGTCTTGCTCCACAGGTATGGTTTCATCCCCCTTTCAACTAATCTTAAATTTCTTAAGTTATTAAGTCCTCTTCCTTAATAAAATTTGATTTTTGAAGCATTCAGATATGAACTGTTATCATATAAGGACTTTCAGGTAGCTGAAAACAATGATGACAGCTTGTTTTTGCCTCTAAATATTTTCTCCAAAAATGGAGAAAAACAGGAAGGAAAAATATAACACTACAGAGAAAGATGAGAATGACTTCAAGACAAAAAAAAAATGTCAAAACACCAAATTACCTGAAAGTAAAAATAGAAAAAAAAATGCCTATTTATGGCATTTCTAATATTTCCCTTTACCCCATGCTAACAAAGCAAAACCAGTTGTAGCTTCTGGAGGAGAGAAAAAAAAAAATGAAAAAGGAATTAGAAGCATCTTTTGGCACTTGGAGTGGTTAAGGGAAAAGAGAAGCCATGCAGGAAAATTTATGGTTCTGAAAGACAAAAGAGAACTAAACATTCAGGAGACACAACTTCTCTAGCCACCATAAAAACTAATAAACAAACAAAAAATTCACTAAAGTACCTTGATTTTGCTACATTTACAGAGAAGAAAGTCATGACTTAGGTATTTTGAAAGACCCACTACCCCACAAGACAAAAATTATCAGGAAATGATCAGCAGATTGATAAGAAAACCAAATACAACATACATTAACTGAGGAAAATTCTCCCTGTGGGGGGAAAAAAAGAACCACCATAAAGTAGAAGAAAACTGTAATAAACATTTCAAAAAAAAAATAAACATACTAAAAAAATGTAAATGTATGAAAAACCACTTGAATTCAGAAATTAGAATATTAAGAAAAATGGACAAAGATAGAAAATAATGAAAATAGCATTGATTAAATACAGGAAAGAATGGAAAGGAAATAACAGAATTATCTCAAAAACTAAGAATAAATTACAAGGTGCCTAAATAAAGAGAAAACTTGGTAAAGAACATTGAAGAAAGGTATAAAATAACCAAGACAACAAAAATGAGATAAAGAAGTAAAATAGGATTAGGAAGAAAGTAATGAAAATGGAAGATAGCCAAAGAAAAGATAACAGTTTTATTTGAGACACTGAAGAAGAAAAACAAACAAACAAAAAAATGAAGACTTAAAAATTTAATTCAAGAAAACTTTTAATTAAATATTTAGATGTACATATTTGAAAGGTCCATCAGGTACTTGGGAAGATAAATTCAAGACAAACTACTTAGGGACATATCCTAGTAAAACTAGTCAAATGAAAAAATATAATCTATAATATTTCCAGGCAAAACATGTTAAGTAACTTAAAAAGCAAAAGAAAAATAACTTGAAAGGCACAATTTTAATAAAATAAAACATATACAAGAAGGTGGCAATTGGGCAAGTTTTTCTTTTTTTTTTTTCTAACTCAAAGCAGTAAGGACTGAACAGAGTATTATTATTCAATTTTTATTAAGTTTCTGAATTTTAATTCCAGTAGAGTTAACATACAGTGTTATATTAGTTTCAGGTGTACAATATAGTGATTCAACAATCCTATATATTGCTAAGTGCTCATCATGATTAAGTGTACTCTTTAATTCTCTTCACCTATTTCCCCCACCCCCACCCCCAACCTCCTCTGGTAACCATCAGTTTGTTCCCTATAGTTAAGAGACTGTTTCTTTGTACCTCTCTTTCTCTCTGTCTTTTATTTTTCCTTTGTTCTTTTGTTTTGTTTCTTAAATTCCACATATGAGTGAAATCATATGGTATTTGTCTTTCTCTGACTGACTTATTTCACTTAGCATTATATTGCCTAGCTCCATCCATGTTGCTGCAAATGGCAAGATTTCATTCTTTTTTATGGCTATTTTTAATGGTTATTTTATATGTCACATCTTCTTTATCCATTCATCAGTTGATAGACACTTGGGCTGCTTCCATAATTCAGCTATTGTGAATAATGCTGCAATTAACATAGGGGTACATGTATCCCTTTCAATAAGCATTTTTTTTAATTTTTGGGTAAATACCCAGTAGTGCAATTACTGGATCATAGGGTAGTTCTATTTTCAACTTTTTGAGGAACCTCCATACTGTTTTCCAGAGTGGCTGTACCAGTTTGCATTCCCACCAGGAGTGCTGGGGTGTTGCTTTTCTCCACATCCTCACCAACATTTGTTGTTTTGGGCAAAGTATTTTATATACAACCAAACTGCCCTTCAAATAAAGACTATTGGGGGGCAAATCAGTTTTCAAAATACTTAGGGAATTCTGTGTCCCCACATTCACCCTAAAATATCCACTAAAAGAATAGTTTTATCCACCCAAAAGATGTCTAAAATAAAGGCAGTACAAAGATGGAATTTATTTTTATTTTTCTGACCAATCTTGGATAACTTAGCAACAAATTAAATAATGGCAATAATGGATCATAACCCATAAAATAAAATAAATATCCATTAGTCCATAATGATATTAAATATATATATATATTCTTATATAGATGTAAGAATAAATAAATATGCAATAGATAAGAACAAGTATTCTTTTTTTTCATTTTTTTATTTTTTTTAAAAGATTTTATTTATTTATTTAACAGGGAGAGAGACACAAGGAGAGAGGGAACACAAGCAGGGGGAGTGGGAGAGGGAAAAGCAGGCTTCCTGCCGAGCAGGGTGCCCGATGCGGGGCTCGATCTCAGGACCCTGGGATCATGACCTGAGCCGAAGGCAGATGCTTAATGACTGAGCCACCCAGGCAGCCCCAGGAACAATTATTCTTTACTGCAGACTTCTAATACAAAAATGTAGAAGAATTGATGGAAATAGAAAATCACCATTAGACAATCACCACAGCAATCGTTTTCCAGGCAAAAAAAATCATGAATGAAACCTATGATTAGTGAGTTAAGATCAGATGAAAACAGATATTTGCATAGTATTTAAAGTATTCCCAGTAAAATATTTATTAGATACCAAGGAAAAAAATAACTTTATAGTAGAGAATTCTGGCAGACACCACCTAACCTAAGAGATCAGATTTAACAACCCCATCATAGGACCTAGTATTATCATGTATCTCTAGAAAAAGTGCACTGACAAAACAAAACACCATGTAACTTCTTTGTTATTCTGTCTAAAACTGCATAACATCAACCTAATCATGATACAACATCACACTAAAATTAAGGGATATTCTAGGAGCACTTGGGTGGCCCAGTGGGTTAAACGTAGGACTCTTGATTTCGGCTCAGGTTATGATCTCAGGGTGGTGAGATGGAGTCCTGCGTCTGGTGCCACGCTCAGCACAGAGTCTTCTGGAGATTCTCCTCTCTCTCTCCCTCTGCCCCTCCCTCCCTCATGAGACTGTGCTCTCTCTCGCTCTCTCAAATAAATAAGTAAATCTTTCAAAAATTAAATTAATGAACATTCTATAAAATAATTTACTAGTTATCTTCAAAGGTATCAAAGTCATCAAAGACAAAGCAAGACCATGAAACTACAATGGATTAAGCAGACTTAAGCATTAAGAAGTCATGATAACAAACTATCATGTAATTAAAAAAGAATCCATATAATATTCATAGTTAGTTAAAAGTATTCCATCAATGTTAATTTCAAGTTTTGCTTCAAAAATCTTAGTTTTGTCAATAATATTCCTTGAAGCAATTATGGAGACTTCTCTGAATTGATCCTCACATTCTGACCCACTTGAGAAACAGGCACAAGTTTCAAAAAGGATCAAGTCATCACCATTATTGCTGGTAAACCCAAGTTGGAGAACACCGCTTGGGTCTGCCACCACTTTAAAGATTTCTAGAACTCAGGGCTTTACTTAGGGTTCCCCTGCAAAGTTAAAATCTCCTAAAGTTTGCCCTATTTTTTTTCCTGGTATTAGAAGGCAGAAACTGGACCTAATCTATGTGCTTGTAACAAAGGAGAATAACCCTGTGTCCCAGCAAAATATCTAGAAAAGCAGAGCTCAATAGAAGGGGACTAGCTCAACAAGGTCATCTGTTTTCCAAATTTTACTGATTGGATAAGTCATTCTTCCTTCCTTGTGGAGTTACTGAGTTAGAAGAGTAAGGAGTAAGAGCAAGTATTCTCAAGAAGATATAGTGGTTTTTTTGTTTGTTTTTGGCTTTTTTTGTTTTGTTTTTTTGTTTGTTTTTTAATATATTATCAGGAACCTGGGAAGAAGAGAATTGTTACCTGTGATTAAACTGGCCATATATCCTGGTTTAAAACTCATTACTCAATACTGTATCTGGTGAGGACTGCTTTCTCTCCCAAAATCATCTTAATTTGGACAAATAAATAATATGGTTACCCTATTCATATATCAATACTCACAGAAATGGATAAAATGTTGTCTAATATTCTTCTGTTTTTTTTTTCTTTAAGCAGTTCATCTATTTTTCACTTTATCTGGAGCTTATGAATTTTTTTAAAAAGATTTATTTATTTTAGAGAAAGAGAGATAGAGAGCATGTGTGAGTGGGGGGAGGGAGAGAATCTTCAAGCAGACTCCCTGCTGAACATGGAGCCCATCCAGGGCTTGATGCCACAACCCATGAGATCATTATCTGAGCTGAAACCAAGAGCTGGATGCTTAACCAACCGACTGAGCCACCCAGGCACCCCTGGTGCTTATGAATTTTAATTAACATTAATCAGGGTGAGTTATTAACCAATATGATGGTGAAATTTCTTGTCTAGAATAACTATATGACTCAAAATAGTTTTTCCTCCCATCCCATAACACCATAACATCTAGTCCATAATTTGCTATGGATCAGAAAACATTATTGGCTTAAACAACAGAAAAGAACACTGGTGAACTTGGGCAGACAATGAATACAATAGAAATATGGGAGTGAAAGAGAGTCTAGAGTAAATTGAAAGACTGACCAGAACTGACGTGTCCCTAAAATGCCAAAACTAGGAAACCCAACCACAGCCTTAGAAGGAAGAATGTATCTTGGATGCTGCTGCTGAACATATCATTGCTACAGGACACTCCTACTGCTTCCCTGAATGCATCTGAAAAAAAATCTCTACTATTATGTTTCTATTTTGGATGTCTCTCTATCAGTTACATACCTAAATAGATACATGCATATGCCTCATTTATTTTTATTTTAGTGGTCTATATATTCATTTCTCTACATCAATCCCCTCATGTTTCATTACTCTATAGCTTACTGTCTGAACCTAAGTAAGTTATTTTCTTCTTTTTCAAGAAAAGTTAAACCAGGATCTGGGGGAAAAAAATGATAACATAGGAGAACCCAAGTCCCTATCCCCCTACAAAGATTAATGATTACACAGGTATCTATGGACAAAAACTGTCCCAAGAGACTATTCTAGAGTCCACACAGCAAGTTTTATCAACATCATGGAACAAAAGAGCTAAGAATAATCACACAAGAAGAGAAGGAAGACAACTTCATTTTGCTTGCATCATCCTATCTCCCTAGCTGGCATCCCATCTTCCCAGCTAGAAAGAGTTCCTCTTTGCAGGAAAAGAGAAAGATGAAGAGCTTCTCCAGCCTCCCAAGGTACTGCCAATGGTCCTACTTTGGTTTCACCCTGCCCAGACTGGCAAAGCTGAGATGTATTGAGCCAGCTAGAAACAAGGAAGAAAATTAGAGGCTATTATTAGCAGTTAGGCAGCAGGACTGATCTCAGTTCACAGAGACCTGTTCTGCAGACATACTCAGGAGATTCCTCCACTAATTTCTCCAGCCCAGCTACTGTGGACTTTTGCAGATCTTACCAGGTTTCACCCCACAAGTATTTGCATTCACTGATGCCAGCCACCTGAATTCCTCTCTACCACCACAAGAGCCTGGGAACCAAGATTGCAGCCAGCTCAGGCTTCTGAAAGTTCAAGACACCAACCTATGCCCCCTGACTAATCCCCACCATTGTGCTCATGCTTGGGGCTAGGCCCTCCAGCTGTGTGCCTGCATGCCGCAGCCCAACCTCCTTAAATGGTCTCCACTGCAGTGTGCAGGCCAAGGGGAAGACTATGAAACTGTAGGAGAGAATGCTGATAGCCAGGCCCCTGTAGCTACCAAGGAGCTCAAAGTTGGCCCTAGCTCTTGCTATCTGCTCAGCACCACTAACTATCACGGAAATGCAAATCAAAATCAGAACGAGAAAACACCTCACACCTGTTAGAATGGTTATCATCAAACAGACAAGAGGTAAGTACTGGGAAAGATGTGGAGAAAAGGGAACTCTTGTATACTTTTGGTGGAATTGTAAATTGGTATATCCATTATGGAAAACAGTATGGATCTTTCACAAAAATTTAAAAATAGGACTACCTTGTTCTCCAGAATCCTGTTTCTGGGTTTACATCCAAAGGAATTGAAATTGGTATCTCAGAGAGAGATCTGGACCCCTGTGCTAATTGGAGAATTATTTGGAATAGTGAAGACATGAAAACAACATAAATGTCTGTCAACAGATGAGTAGGTAAAGATGGGAGAGATATATAGGGAATGTTATTTAGCCATGAGAAAGGAAATATTGCTGTTTGTAACAACTTGGATGAATCTAAAAATACCAAACTCAGAGAAACAGTAGTGGTGTTTACCAGGTCTAAGAGGTGAAGAAATGAGAAGATATTGGTCAAAGGGCACAAAATTCCAATTGGAAGATAAACAAGTTCTTGGGATCCAATTTGCAGCATTATTGCAGTGTTGCATTGCATACAACAATACTACATTATATAAATGCTGCCAGGAAAATAGATCTTAAATGTTCTCACCACAAAAAACAAATGGCAATTCATAGCATTAACTAATGCTATGAAGGTAATTATTTTGCAATATATAAATGTATCAATCAATACTTCATACACCTTAAACTTACACAATATTATATGCCAATCATATCTCAATAAAGCTGAAGAAAAAAGAAAGTTAAGCCAATTCTATAGGCGCTGTAAGGTTCTGATGATTCCGTTATACTAAATTCCATTATACAGGAATATAATTTAATTATATCATCTGGAAAATAAATAAATGCAAGATAATCATATCCATTGCCATTATGGAAAAACATTATTCAGTGTGTGTTATGTTATATCATATGTGCTAGAATTCATTGATAAATAAGACACCCATGGTCTTTACTACTCGTATGTGGATGTGATTATTTTGGACATGGTGGGGCACAATAGAGACACAGTGTTCAGTGACTTTGTAGGAGGAGAAAATCAAACAAACAGTGAGGAAATATGACCCTATATCAGGTATATATTTGTGACCAAATAGTGTTTAAGTACGGCTATTTGGTAATGTAATTATGGAATTTTGGTCAGTGCCCTCAAAAGAATGTAAACCAAAATGAATAAAAGTTTATACTCTGATTATCAGAATCATGATTGAGTAGTTTGAAGGTGTCCACTGAATTTGGTTATCTACCTACCACTGAGAAAATAAAATAAGAAAATAAAATTGAGAATTAAAAATATTTCTATAAACATATTGAAATGTTTTTTATCTCAATACATTATAGAGAGAAACATTGATGATTGAAACCACAATATAGGATGAGAACTGCATATAATTTATTATGCTTAGGCTTAAGTATACTTTACTGCATAAGCATAATGATATATTAACATGTACATAACAACACGGTGATATTAATGTTCAATCATAATTCACAGAGAACTTCTCATACCAAACCTAAGCTTGAGCAAGAGTAGGCACTGTTGCATTTCTAGGAAGATTTATTTTCTCACATTTTCTAAATTCAAATGACCTTTTCTTGTGTACTTACCTGTTTTTTTCTTGTCTTACGTTGTTTAGTATTAGAAAGAGCACTCCTTGTCATCAAAGTCTGCGTTTCAGTCTTATTTTACAGCAAGAGACTTTACTCTTAATATGTGAAAATTAATCAGAGGAGGTCAGGAAAGACCACAAAAAATATTTCATGCATATGCAGAGAAAAGAAAAAAAATGGAACATATAAAAATAAAATATTTCTAACCTCTCATAATTTAACTTTTATAGCCTTGGGGCTTTGTTTCACAAACAACTATCAGTCCCACAATGAAATTTGAAGTCTTTCTTTTGTATGTGTAAATGGTATTCCTTATTGTTTTCTCTCTTTCTAACACAACCAAAAAGCTACACATATGGTGGGTAAAGCAAAAAAAAAAAAAAAAAAAAAAAAGCCTCCCCTCTAAATCATGGCTTATCACCAATTTCCTATCAATAGTGAGCAGAAACATTAAAAATACACCAGAGAAGACTGACTTCCAGAGTGGTAGCTTGAGGACCCAAGTGAACGATTTTCTGAGAAAATACTGGCAAACGACTAAAATTAACTGCTTCAAAACTCTGAAAATTAACCAATGAAATAGAATGAACTGAAAAATCATCCATTCAAGAAAACCTCCTGAATCTCTGTAAGAGACCATTGTTTGTGACATTTCAACTTGGCACTATTCCCATGCCCTTTTGAATTCCCCTGCTGCCCTATCTCTGTGGTACAGTAGCTCTCAAAAACTAGTAGTATCACAGCCAATGGGAGAGCTAATGTCTTTTGAAGCTCAGTTATAACCCCACACCCAAATAACAGTGAGTATTTCCACTGAAATCCATTTCCAAGGTGTGTGGCTATTTGGTGTGACTCAGAGCTCATCTAAGTAGGAGAGGAAAATAAAAACCTATCCCCAGGTCATTACTAACAACTATAGCAATCACCCTGCAACATCACAATTGTCTAAGGCTGTGATTTTAGTTGTGGTAACCAAGTCTGGCACTCCATCATTAAAACATTGAAAAAAAGTGTAATGAACTAGATGATCACAAGACATTTAAAAAGCTACAATATATTCCTTGAGATCTAGAAGGCTACAAATATGTGGAAGATTATATACATTTCTAGGATAGAACTGGGATAGGAAAAGGCCACAGTCATTCACCTCTGGCTGACCTTGAGACCATACCCAAGCAGGAAGTGAAAGCTAAGACTGTCTTAAAAACTTCCTGAAGTTAAGGTGTGCTTTCACACCTTCACATCTTAAAAACTCCCTGAAGTTAAGGTGTGCCTTCACACAGTGATCTCTTTGGCAAAAGATGAAAGTCAACACTTTTAAGGAAATTTTCTGACCAGTTAATAGCTGACCAAATTACAGTAATACAAGGTTAATTCTAGAAAGCCAGTTCTAAACATAAAAAAAATGCAAAAAAAAAAAAAAAAAGCTAGCAGAATCTCAGTGGCTTCACACTACAGAGAATACAAATCTACAGAAATCATTCATAAGAGTGGTAAACAAATAGAAGCAACAAGAAAAATAACAACAATGATGAAATATTGGGGAGAAGATTTATCTAAAAACAAATCTTGGCGTAAGGGATCTGATACTAAAATTGTTAAAACATATTATCAAAAATGTCCAAGTGTTAAAAAAAATTATAAAATAGCCAAAAAAACAGGAAAGTATGGTACATACACAGGGAAAAAAATAACCAACAGAAAATGTCCCCCAGGGGTTCCCAAATCTGAAAGTTCCTCAATTATGTCAAGTCAATTATCATTTTTAAAATGGGAAAACTTTATGGTATATATTATACCTTAACACAGATATTTAAGAATATAGTATATCATATACATTTGGATATTAATATTAGACACACTTTACACCACCATCAACGCATAGAAGCACAAACACGCCTAAACTGAGGATCATAGATTGAACATAATTTTTCAACGGCCCATGTTACAAATAATATAGGAATGTGCAAAGGTTTATGTATGTTTTAAAAATCACAAAGCTATAAAATGGATGTATACCAACCACCAACCCTTTATCTGCTACCATTTAGGTGAGCATTTCAGTTAATGGAACACTTTTGCTAAGGAATTTTAGAGATATTCTAAGAAAGGAGTACATTAGAACCCATTAAATATTGAATACGCATTTCCAGGCTCTAACATGGGTTAGTCATCCAGTTTATAGCTTTCATTTTATAATACATAATTTTTTCTGTACATGACTGTGGAAAATTAACACACAGTTTTGATCCAGGTGTTCATTTTAAACTGTGAAGGAAGGTGGGTTTTTTTTTTTAAAGAAACATATCATTGGAAAATATGCCACACTCTGTAAAATAATCTAAGTGAAATCATATCTCTGCATGATTACCAAACTTAAAGTTTGTGGACTCATATTTTCCATCATTAAAATGACATTCAATGAGTTAGTAAAATTTAAAAGAACAAGAAGAGATAATGTAACATGTTGTAAGTATATTGTGAGAAAATTCATGTTCTCCTTTTCACCTCTGCCATATACTGTGATTAGTGTATCTATCTATACTAATCAGAGACATGTGTTCAAAAGGCAAGATGTCCACTCAGTTGAGCATATGCCAACCTGCAGAGATGTAATCATACTACATCCAGATAATGTGGTAGAAAATGCACAATTATTCATGAGCCATTTGGAGAAAGAAATAAGTTCTTCATTAGCCATCAGGGAAATTCAAATCAAAACCACACTGAGATACCACCTTACACCAGTTAGAATGGCAAAAATTGACAAGGCAAGAAACAACAAATGTTGGAAAAGTTGTGGAGAAAGGGGAACCCTCTTACACTGTTGGTGGGAATGCAAGTTGGTACAGCCACTTTGGAAAACAGTGTGGAATTGCCTCAGAAAATTAAAAATAGAGCTACCCTATGACCCAGCAATTGCACTACTGGGTATTTACCCCAGAGACACAGATGTAGTCAAAAGAAGGGCCATATGCACCCCAATGTTCATAGCAGCAATGTCCACAATAGCCAAACTGTGGAAAGAGCCGAGATGCCCTTCAACAGATGAATGGATAAAGAAGATGTGGTCCATATATACAATGGAATATTACTCAGCCATCAGAAAAGATGAATACCCAACTTTTACATCAACATGGATGGGACTGGAGGAGATTATGCTAAGCGAAATAAGTCAAGCAGAGAAAGTCAATTATCATATGGTTTCACTTATTTGTGGAACATAAGGAATAGCATGGAGGGCATTAGGAGAAGGAAGGGAAAAATGAAAGGGGGAAAATCGGAGGGAGAGACGAACCATGAGAGACTATGGACTCTGAGAAACAAACTGAGGGTTTTAGGGGGGAGGGAGTGGGGGGATGGGTTAGCCTGGTGATGGGTATTAAAGAGGGCACGTACTGCATGGAGCACTGGGTGTTGTACGCAAACAATGAATCATGGAACATTACATCAAAAACTAATGATGTAATGTATGGTGATTAACATAACATGATAAAAAATATACAAAAAAAAAGAAAAGAAAATCATACAGTTCACTTCTAAATTGTAAAATAAGAATTGAAGCCTGATCCTTGTATTTGAAAATATCAGACATTATTTAAGACCCCTAGAAGTCAGATAAAGTATACCCTAAGCCTCCAGGAATACTGAGCAAGAATTTGGAAAATGGTGACAGGAGTTTGCAAGATGTCATTTTAATGTATTTATAAAAGCTCATGTCTCTAAGGGATTTTTCTTTGTTCAAGAAAATGTCATGGAGATGTATGTCTCAGACAGTGTTTATGAACAGTAGAGTTATTCATAGTTTTCTTTACCCAAGTTCTGTGTTCTGTGTGTCAAACTGCCTGCATGCATTTATGATGGCTTCTTGCCATATGAAGTCAGGCTGACTTAATATATATAAACTTGTGTTACTCATACAGCTTTCACACTCCACCTCACTGAGAAGTATCCATAATCCAAAAGAATCTTATGTGGTTATTCAATAAAGTTTGTAAGAAAAATATGTAGATACTTTAAAGTCAGCCACAAATTGAAAATAAGTACATAGCTGCAATTCACTTAGTAAGCTCCTCTTTCTACTTGCCCTCTTGACAGAATCTGGATATTGAATAATGGGAATTAAGAAAAAAAAAAGAATATGTTTATTTGAGTAGAAATGTGTTAACAGTTCACCTTAAATTAAGTAAAACAGAAAATAAGAGACAGAAGGACAGAGAGGCAGAGAAAACCATTTAGTAGCTTTATAGCTTAGATATGCTTCCAAAGAGTATTATTTGAAAGACTTGCTTGTAGACATTTATTAGGAACGAACTTAGCCCAGTAACCTCACTGTTAAGACTTATGGAGTCTTAGACAAATTCAATTTTGATACTTCTTTCTAATATTTATTAAGTGTATAAAAATTTAGCATTTATTAAATTTATTTTAATTTCTCCTTTTCGCTTTAGTCATTAATAACATTGTGGTAATACTGTCCTACCTGACATCATAGTTTGGTGGGTTAATAGAGATTTGTAAAGTCATTGTAATATTACGTGACACATAGTAATGTATTGTTATGGTTATTATTAAGGTAGTTCAACCCTATGTGAGGTGCTAAAATAAATGAGGTTTGCCCTACTGCCCTCCCATCTCCCCTTTTATCAGTCTTTCCCTGTCTATTCCCTGCTCCTCCATCTTTCCCTCTTCATTACTTCATAAAATAAAAATTCCCTCTACTGCAAAAATAATTAAGAAAGCAATCCCATTTACAATTGCATCAAAAAGAAGAAACTATTAAGAAATAAACTTACCCAAGGAGGCAAAATATCTGTACATTGAAAACTATAAAACTTTGGAAGACAAAAATAAATGAAAAAGTATCCTGTGTTCATGGGTTGGAAGAATATTGTTAAATGTTCATACTACCCAAAGTGATCTACAGATTTAAGGAAATCCTTATCAAAATTCCAACAGCATTTTTTACAGAAATAGAAAAAAAAATTCTAAAATTTGTATGGAATTACAAAAGACCCTGAATAACTAAAGCAATCCTGAGAAAGAAAAGCAAAGCTGGGGCATCACACGTCCTTATTTCAAATTGTCTCACAAAGCTATAGTAATCCAACCAGTATGGTACTAGTATAAAAACAGACATATTGAACAAAGGAACAGAATTAACAACTTAGAAATAAATCCATGCATATACGGTCAACAAAAATGTCAAGAATACAAAAGAGGGAAAGGATAATCTTCTCAAAAATTATGTTGGGAAAATTTCATATCCATCTGTAAAAGAATAACATTAGACCCATATCTTACACCATGCACAGAAATCAAGTCAAAACAGATTAAAAAAAAAAAAACAAAAAAAACTTAAAGGTTTGAAAGCATAAAACCTCCAGAAGTTCCTTGACATTGGTCAACTGTAAAACAACATGGATAAATGTTAAGGACATTATTTTAAGTAAAATAAGCCAGTCACAGAAGGACAAACACTGCATGATTCCACTTATATGAGTTATCTAAAATAGTCAAACTCATAGAAACAAATAATAGAATGCCGGTTTCAAGGGACTGAAAATAAGAGAAAACGGAGAGTCCCTAATCAATGTAAAAAAACATTTCAGTTACACAAGTGAGATCAGTTTTACACACTGTCCCCATAGATAGCAACATTACATTACACACTTAAAAGTCTGTTAAGATGGTAAATCTTATGTTAAGAATTCCATAATACATACATACATACATGCATACATACAGCTTAAAACTTTTTAAAGCATAAAAAATAATTATGCAGCCATCAGAAAAGATGAATACTTACCACTTGTATCAACATGGATGGAACTGGAAGAGATTATGCTAAGTGAAATAAGTCAGCAGAGAAAGACGATTATCATATGGTATCACTCATATGTGGAACATAAGGAATAGTGCAGAGGACCATAGGGGATGGGAGGGAAATCTGAATGAGAAGAAATCAGAGAGGGAGACAAACCATGAGAAGCTCTGGACTCCAGGAAACACAGTGAGGGTTACAGAAGAGAGGGAGGTGGGGGAATGGGGTAACCCAGTGATGGGTATTAAGGAGGGCACGTGTTACGATGCAACTAATGAATCATTGAACACTACATCAAAAACTAATGATGTGCTATGTGTTGGCTAACTGAACATAATAATAAAAAAATAATTGAAGGAAAGTACTAATAGCATTAAAGAATTGTACATGGACATGATTGAATAGTGATTCAAAGACTTGTGTCTATGCATGGCACTAAAATATTCTGTGTGGCCATAGCTAACTCTTAATCTTTAGCAAGTCATTTAACTCCCATTTTCTCATCTATAAATAGAATAGAAAAGATGGATTATCTAAAGTCTATTTTGTTATAAAATTGAGAATTTATAACCATTGTTTTTGTAAATTAAGTGTGACATAAGAATCAGAACAATCCTTACAGGCAATATGTTTCTTTTATGATAAATATTGATATTTTTAATATTGTTACAAAATACTTTTCCTTTCTGGAAGAACAGTTGTAGATCAGGATAGTCATCAATCTAAGGCACTATTGTAAAGTCAAGTGGGACACATTTTGTAAGATAGAGACCCTTTAAAATACTAGTAGAAAAAAAATATGATTTTTCAGTCAGTCCTCCATCTGATCACAAGAAAATCCTAGCTTAAACAAATATGGGTAGACAGTAAGTGGCAATTATTACTAATACTGTTAATAACTTTTCTTCTCTCCTTTAGCTTATATAATTTCAGTTATTTTGCCATTGTAATATCTTACCTTTAAAAATGATGATGAACCAGTAAATCTTTTGTGTGTGTGTGTATTATGCTTCAGTAACAAATAGCCTCATATTTTCAGTGCCCGACTAGCAAAGTTTATTTCTCACCAATATAATATGTCAGATTCAATGGATTGGCTGTAGTTCTTGTTTACAAACTGAGCAGCCTTGCAGTGTAGGAAAAGTACAGGGCAGATGACAGAAGCATGGTGGCTCTTAATGCTTCTACTTTGATGTTGATTATATCAAATGTGCTCATGGACTATTGACAAAGTAAATCATATGGCTAAGCTCAATATCAATTGGGTAAAGACATATACTACCTCATTAAAAAGCATTACAAAAGACATGGCAATAGATGGGTATGACCCTTTCAAATATTCAACTAATAATAACCTACCATGGCTACTTTTCCCCAATTCAATCAATATTCTTTTTTTTTTAATTTTATTATATTATGTTAGTCACCATACAATACATCATTAGTTTTTGATGTAGTGATCCACGATCCATTGTTTTCGTATAACACCCAGTGCTCCATGCAGTACGTGCCCTCCTTAATACCCATCACCGGGCTAACCAATCCCCCCTCCCCCCTCCCCTCTAGAACCCTGTTTGTTTCTCAGGTCCATAGTCTCTCATGGTTCATCTCTCCTTCCAATTCCCCCCCCCCATTTTTCCCTTCCTTCTCCTAATGCCCTCCATGTTATTCCTTATGTTCCACAAATAAGTGAAACCATATGATAATTGACTTTCTCTGCTTGACTTATTTCGCTTAGCATAATCTCCTCCAGTCCCATCCATGTTGATGTAAAAGTTGGGTATTCATCTTTTCTGATGGCTGAGTAATATTCCATTGTATATATGGACCACATCTTCTTTATCCATTCATCTGTTGAAGGGCATCTCGGCTCTTTCCACAGTTTGGCTATTGTGGACATTGCTGCTATGAACATTGGGGTGCATATGGCCCTTCTTTTGACTACATCTGTGTCTTTGGGGTAAATACCCAGTAGTGCAATTGCTGGGTCATAGGGTAGCTCTATTTTTAAATTTTTGAGGAACCTCCACACTGTTTTCAAAAGTGGCTGTACCAACTTGCATTCCCACTAACAGTGTAAGAGGGTTCCCCTTTCTCCACAACCTCTCCAACATTTGTTGTTTCTTTCCCTGTCCATTTTTGCCATTCTAACTGGTGTAAGGTGGTATCTCAGTGTGGTTTTGATTTGGATTTCCCTGATGGCTAATGATGATGAACATTTTGTCATGTGTCTGTTAGCCATTTGTATGTCTTCTTCAGAGAAGTGTCTGTTCATCTCTTCTGCCCACTTTTTGACTTGATTATTTGTTTTTTGGGTGTTGAGTTTGAGAAGTTCTTTATAGATTTTGGATACCAGCCCTTTATCTGTAGTGTCATTTGCAAATATCTTCTCCCATTCTGTGGGTTGCCTCTTTGTTTTGTTGACTGTTTCCTTTGCTGTGCAGAAGATTTTTATCTTGATGAAGTCCCAAAAGTTCATTTTTGCTTTTGTTTCACTAGCTTTTGGAGATGTATCTTGAAAGAAGTTGCTGTGGCCGATGTCAAAGAGGTTACTGCCTATGTTCTCCTCTAGGATTTTGATGGATTCCTGTCTCACATTGAGGTCTTTCATCCACTTTGAGTTTATCTTTGTGAGTGGTGTTAGAGAATGGTTGAGTTTCATTCTTCTGCATGTGGCTGTCCAATTTTCCCAGCACCATTTATTGAAGAGATTGTCTTTTTTCCATTGCAAGTTTTTTCCTGCTTTGTCAAAGATTATTTGACCATAGAGTTGAGGGTCCATATCTGGGTTCTCTATTCTGTTCCATTGGTCTGTATGTCTGTTTTTGTGCCAGTACCATGCTGTCTTGGTGATCACTGCTTTGTAATATAGCTTGAAATCGGGCAACATGATGCCCCCAGCTTTGTTTTTCTTTTTCAACATCTCCTTGGCGATTCGGGGTCTTTTCTGATTCCATACAAATTTTAGGATTGTTTGTTCCAGCACTTTGAAAAATGTCATTGGAATTTTGATCGGGATGGCATTGAAGGTATAGATTGCTCTGGGTAACATAGACATTTTGACAATGTTTATTCTTCCAATCCATGAGCATGGAATATTTTTCCATCTTTTTGTGTCTTCTTCAATTTCTTTCATGAGTGTTTTGTAGTTCCTAGAGTATAGATCCTTCACCTCTTTGGTTAGGTTTATTCTGAGGTATCTTATGGGTTTTGGTGCTATTGTAAATGGAATCGTTTCTTTAATTTCTCTTTCTACAGTTGCATTGTTAGTGTATAAGAAAGCAACTGATTTCTGTGCATTGATTTTGTATCCTGCCACATTACTGAATTCCTGGATGAGTTCTAGTAATTTGGGGGTGGAGTCTTTTGGGTTTTCCACATAAAGTATCATGTCGTCTGCGAAAAGAGAGAGTTTGACTTCTTTGCCAATTTGAATAGCTTTTATTTCTTTTTGTTGTCTGATTGCTGTTGCTAGGACTTCTAGTACTATGTTGAACAACAGTGGTGAGAGTGGGCACCCTTGACGTGTTCCTGATCTTAAGGGAAAGGCTCTCAGCTTTTCCCCATTGAGGATGATATTCGCTGTGGGTTTTTCATAGATGGATTTTATGAGCTTGAGGAATGTTCCCTCTATCCCTATACTCTGGAGAGTTTTAATCAGGAAAGGATGTTGTATTTTGTCAAATGCTTTTTCTGCATCAATTGAGAGGACCGTATGGTTCTTCTCCCTCCTCTTATTAATGTGATCTATCACATTGATTGATTTGCGAATGTTGAACCACTCTTGCATCCCGGGGATAAATCCCACTTGGTCATGGTGGATGATCCTTTTGATGTATTGTTGGATCCTATTAGCTAGGATTTTGTTGAGGATTGTGGAATCCATATTCATCAGGGATATCGGTCTGAAATTCTCCTTTTTGATGGGGTCTTTGCCTGGTTTGGGGATTAAGGTAATGCTGGCCTCATAGAATGAGTTTGGAAGTTTTCTTTCTGTTTCTATTTTTTAAAACAGCTTCAGTAGAATAGGTATTATTTCTTCTTTGAATGTTTGGTAGAATTCCCCAGGGAATCCATCAGGCCCTGGACTCTTGTGTTTTGGGAGGTTTGTGATCATTGTTTCAATCTCGTTACTGGTTATTGGCCTATTCAGGTTGTCAATTTCTTCCTGTTTCAGTCTTGGGAGTTTATAGGTTTCCAGGAAGGCCTCCATTTCATCCAAATTGCTCAGTTAATTGGCATATAGTTGTTGATAATAATTTCTAATAATTGTTTCTATTTCCTTGGTGTTAGTCGTGATCTCTCCCCTTTCATTCATAATTTTATTAATTTGGGTCCTTTCTCTCTTCTTTTGGATAAGTCTGGCCAGTGGTTTATCAATCTTATTAATTCTTTCAAAGAACCAACTTCTAGTTTCGCTGATCTGATCTACTGTGTTTCTGGTTTCTAATTCATTGATTTCTGCTCTAAATTTAATTATTTCTCTTCTAATGCGTGCCTTAGGCGTCGTTTGTTGCTTTTTCTCTAGTTCTTTAAGGTGTAGAGTTAGTTGGTGAATTCGGGATTTTTCTATTTTTTTTGAGTGAGGCTTGGATAGCTATGTATTTCCCCCTTAGGACCGCCTTTGCAGTATCCCATAGGTTTTGGACCGATGTGTTTTCGTTCTCATTGATTTCCATGAATTGTTTAAGTTCTTCTTTGATTTCTTGGTTGACCCAAACATTCTTGAGCAGAGTGGTCTTTAGCTTCCAAGTGTTTGAATTTCTGCCAAATTTTTTCTTGTGATTGAGTTCCAATTTTAGAGCATTGTGGTCTGAGAATATGCGGAGAATAATCTCAATCTTTTGGTATCAGTTGAGACCTGATTTGTGACCCAGTATATGGTCTATTCTGGAGAAAATTCCATGTGCGCTTGAGAAGAATGAGTATTCTGTTGTTTTAGAGTGGAATGTTCTGTAAATATCTATGAGGTCCATCTGGTCCAATGAATCATTCAAAGCTCTTGTTTCCTTGTTGATTTTCTGCTTAGATGATCTGTCCATTGCTGAGAGTGGAGTATTGAGGTCTCCTACAATTAACATATTGTTATCAATATGACTCTTTATTTTGGTTAACAGTTGGCTTATGTAGATGGCTGCTCCCATGTTGGGGGCATAGATATTTACAATTGTTAGATCTTCTTGTTGGATAGACCCTTTAAGAATGATATAGTGTCCTTCCGTGTCTCTTATTACAGACTTTAGTTTAAAATCTAATTTGTCTGATATAAGAATTGCTACCCCAGTTTTCTTTTGAGGTCCGCTGGCATGGAAGATAGATCTCCATCCCTTCACTTTCAGTCTAGATGTATCTTTAGGTTCAAAATGAGTCTCTTGTAGACAGCATATGGATGGATCCTGTCTTTTTATCCAATCTGCAACCCTGTGCTGTTTTATGGGAACATTTAGGCCATTCATGTTGAGAGTGATTATTGAAAGATATGAATTAATTGTCATCATGTTGCCTGTGAAGACGTTGTTTTTATAGATTGTCCCTGTAAATTTCTGTTGTAGATCACTCTTAGGGTCTTTCTCCTTTTATAGAACCCCCTTAATATTTCTTGCAGGGCTGGCTTAGTGGTCACATATTCTTTCAACTTCTGCCGGTCGTGGAAGCTCTGCATCTCTCCATCCCTTCTAAATGAAAGCCTTGCCGGATAAAGTATTCTTGGTTGCATGTTCTTCTCATTTAGTACTCTGAATACGTCTTGCCAGACCTTTCTGGCTTGCCAGGTCTCTGTGGATAGGTCTGACGTTATTCTGATGTTCCTCCCTCTGTACGTAAGGAATCTCTTCCCCCTAACTGCCCTTAAGATGGTTTCCTTGGTTCTAAGATTTGCAAGTTTTACTATTACATGCCGGGGTGTTGGCCTGTTTTCCTTGGTCTTAGGAGGGGTCCCCTCTGCCTCTAGGACACAAATGTTTGTTTCATTCCCCAGATTAGGGAAGTTCTCAGCTACGATTTGCTCAAATACATCTTCTAGCCCTCTCTCTCTCTCCATTCCCTCTGGGATTCCAATTATTCTGACATTGAAACGCCTCATGGTGTCACTTATTCTCTGATTCTATTTTTATAGATTCTGAGTTGTTTTTCCCTGGCCTCCTCTTTTCCCTTTTTATCTATTATACTGTCTTCCAGATCGCTTATTCTCTCTTCTGTCTGTTACCCTAGCTGTTAGAGTATCTAGATTGGATTGGATCTCACTGATAGCATTTTTAAGTTCTGCCAATTCACCTTTTATTTCTGCCCTTAGAGACTCTATGTTGCCATTAATTGATTTCTCCATTCTAGCCATTGTCTTCACAATTGCTAGCCTGAATTTCATCTCTGACATCTTGGTTATGTCTGCATCCATTTGTAAATCTGCAGCATAAGTCATAATCTCTGAGTCTTTTCTGTTTTGGGGGCTCCTCCTCCTAGTCATTCCGTCGATGGGTGTTTGAGTGAATGTAAAGAGTCCAAATTATTGACCAGAACCCAAGCAAGATGCACCTGTTTTCTTGGGACCTTAGGGTTGCTGGCCTCTTGTTTTCCCAGCCTGTCTTCTGGGGGAGGGGCCTGCCACGCTGTTACTCAGGCAACCCTGTTTGGGCGGAGTTGCCCTGCGCCCCTGTGGTGGGGGATGGCCTCAGTGGGAATCAATCTTTGGGGCTTTTGTTCTCTGGCGCCTTTCCCTGGCGGCTTTCTGCGTCTCTTCTGCGAGTCAGAGCAGAAGAGACCGTTTCCAACCCTCTGCCTCAGAGCAGAGAGACCTCAGTCTGTTCTTCAGTGAGCTCTCCAGGCCACACTGTCTCTGTTTCTGTCCGTGCTGCTATAAACTGCAGCGCCCTGGGTTGTGCGCCCCTTGGCAGCGCTCCCAGTCCTGCCTCCAGGTCGGGGCACGTCTCCGCCCTTTGTGTTTCTAAAACTGCCAGCCATTCCCAATTCGCATGCACGCGACTCCACCACTTGGGGTTTCCACCCCTGGGGGTTGCAGTTCACCGGTGCGACCCTGACGCACCGGGTTTCCCTCTTGTAGGCTGCAGTTCGCGTGCGCGCGACCCCTCCAGTCTGGTTTTCCACCCTGGGGGCTGCCCTAAAGTCCTTTCCGGAGGCTACCAGTCTGCGAGTCTGTGCCCCGTCAGCAGTGCGCGAGGCTGTCACTCACCGGCAGTGTAGGATCCCCACGTCCAGGTACCCTCCCGCCTCTGTTTATCCTCCAATATCTGCCCGCAGGATCACGGCTCTCCGCTTCGTACCTCAAAACCAACCGCCTGCGATATTCTGTTTGTAGAGATCCAGATCTTCTTACATCTCAGGCTGGTTTCGTGGGTGCTCAGAGTGGTCTGGTAGTTATCCAGCTCAATTCCAGGGACCAGTTGAAATAGGGTCCCCTACTCCTCCGCCATCTTTCCCCTCCCCTCAATCAATATTCTTAAGACAAAATTTCAATGGTATCTCTTATATTATTTCATAGCTACAAATTTTTGTTTATTCAGTTAAAAGATCTCTACTTATAATATCTACTTAATTTGGAATTGTGCTAATAATATTGTTATTTATTTATTTATTTATTTGTCAGAGAGTGAGAGCACAAGCAGGGGGAGCAGGCGAGGGAGAAGCAGGCTCCCCGTTGAGCAGGGAGCCCAATGCGGGACTTGATCCCAGGACTCTGGGATCATGTCCTGAGCTGAAGAAAAAGCTTAACCAACTGAGACACCCAGGTGTCCCTAATATTGTTAATTTGATATGAATTCAGAAACCTGATGAAAAATGCAGTTTATTATTATTTATTAAAATGCTTATTTTTTAAGATATTTCTGACATATATTTGTGTAATTGACATATTAGAGAAATTTATTTATCCTAATTTTGAGGTTACCCTAAATTTTGTACACTTCAAATTCTTTAAATGGAAGGAGTATGTTTCTTCTTGAGAGTGAGGAGTGAGGATTAGAACAAAAGAGAATTTGACTCAATCTTTGTCTCATTTGATTTAAAAAAATAAGGTGTTAATAAGAGAAACTCTATCATGGAAATGTATGCTATGGATAAGAAACTAATACATCAGATTTTCATGGAAATTATTTTAATAATAATCAAAGAGTTAGTGAATTCAGTTTACATTTGCTTTTTTCTTTTTCCTAAGGCAAGCTCACAAGACATACTTAGAGTTGTAAATATTAGCCTTAAAGTGTAAATTTCTAAGCAGAGCATGACCAGGTAGATGAATGGATTCCATTAATGTCAGTGGAAGCCATGGAGTTAAATCTTATTTTCATTTGCCTCAAAAATGAAGCCCTAAGCAAGTTTGTAAGTGGCAAGTTTTTCAAATGACAAGAGAAATAACAGTTTAGTCAGGTAACTACTGCTCTTAGTGTTAATGTACTAATAATTCATTATACCAACTCTTTTTCTGAATAAAGTCATTTTCTAAATGGTTTTGAAGCCAAAATGTCTGGCATGATGGAAATCTAGATTTTGGTTGTTTTCTTTATCTCCCTTTTTAAGACAATTCTTAAAAAAAAAAATCCTATATCAAATATTTTCTAAAATAATTCTTCAAAATGTATGACAGTTTTATTATTTGAAAATTTGCATTTTATGATAAAAAAAAAGCTGAGTGAATGTGAAGAAAATCCACAACTGAGTGTGTTATACATCCTAAGAAAATGTTGATTAAATTGAGGCATTTAATAGCTCTGGAACAGGTTTTAGTAAAGTCTGGCCTGCAGTCTGTTTTTTTAAAATAATGCTTCAATTGTTTAGATATTATCTATACTTTCTTGGTACAATGGCAGATCCAAAAAGGAAAATGAAAAGAAAATAAAAAAATCCTAAAGGCTCTTTTTTCTGTAGGCCACAGATACCTGGCCAAATTGCTAGAGCTGAATGATAGAGTAATTCTGTACTCAAGAGTTTTTGTTTTTTGTTTTTTTTGTTTTTTTTCTTTCACTCCAGATTCCTACCATCCCATAAAATTGGAACTTCAGCTTTTTCAGTAGAAAGAAGTGTCCACTCTTCCATTCATTGTCCGTTGGCTTTTTCCAATGGGAGGGTCATGGTTTCAGTCAGCCATCCTTCTGTCTACATTTCTCTTTGTTGGAATCACAAATCTCCTTGATTTTTTGACACATAGGATCTGAGATAAGATAAGATCTTCAGTGTGACTGATTTGATAAATATCTACTATTAAGAACCAAATTTTCCCATATGCAAGTCCAGAGGTTAATTTTGGGGGGTAATAGTATTAAACTTGATTTTGGTCTTCAGTCCAAACCAAGTTCTTCAATGCAGCTCTACTAGTAATATTTCAAATAACTGATGATTTGATGCCTGTAGATTCTTATCCAAATTAATCAGTTGACTGAAAATTTGGAGAGAAGAAAGGAATGAATAAATACCATTCTCTAACTTCTACACTAACACTTTAACTCCAGCACTCTTGGTGTTGACCAGAAATCTCCCCTGTGTCCCACACTTGGCAAGGAAGAATTTTATTACCAAATGACCAATACTTGGTAAATTCAATGTGATAAGTGAACAAAATTTTGTAAATAGAGAAGAGAGATGCTTCTACCTATATATTGTATACTGTCCAGCCCACAGAATAGAGACATTTTGTTTTTTGGGTTTTTTTGAAACATTGAAAATATACTAAAAGTCCATTCCATCACTCATGTCTGCCCAGGGGAGTACTTTGCTTGGTCAGAAAGGGAAAAAGGTCAATATGAGTGGGTGGCTTAGGCCCTTCCTGGTTCTCTCTTTATGATTTACTTTTCAGCTTATAGAAAAGATTCTCCTCTTACTCTCACTAGTTATACAAACCTCTGTCAGGACACAGACCAGGCCTAGGTACCTTTCAAATTCTCTTGGGCTCAAGAGCACACAGTGTTTGACAAATGAGAAGAAGGTCAGGAATCTTTTTGTGATGGCATTAGAAATCCAATCTCCTGACTAATGGATTCCACAATTTACATGTAAGGGATGGAAAGACAGGGCCAGTTTCTTGAGTGAGTGATCTATTCAGTTGCACAGGGCCCCAGGGTTAGAGGGGCTCAGTGCTTGGCTTAATATTCCGTTGTCACCATCTTAAAATTCTTGGTTTTTTAATTAATTAATTTATTTATTTGAGAGAGAGAGCACAAGCAGGGGAAGCAGCAGAGAGAGAGGGAGAAGCAGTTTCCCCGTTGAGCAGGGAGCCCAATGTGGGACTTAATCCCAGGACCGTGGAATCATGACCTGAGCCAAAGGCAGTAACTGACTGAGCCACACAGACAGCACCTCTCTTAGTTTTTTTTTTTAAACAAGAGATCCTTCATTTTCATGTTGCACAGAGCCTCATAAGTTATGTAACTATCCCAGGGAAAGGTATCAGAAGCCATATTCTTTGTCAAGTTCAACCAAAAATAAAGGTCATTCTGATTTCTGCTTTTTTCATGTATATTTCCCAAATTCTCCATTACTCAGTTAGAAAAAACTGGTGTTTTTCTCCCCACAGGAAGAGTTACCCGGAAATCTCAAGTTAAGCAGTTCATTCAAGCAGCTCATCAAATGTCTATCCATGAATAGCTTCCCATCGACTCATATTTGCATAAGCACAGCATGTCTTTAGAAGTAAAACCCTGGTGCTTCCTTATAAGGTCATTCAAGGACCTGCATTTCTTGTATTTTGTTCCTGTGCCTTTTCATAAAGAGTTGTCTTTGACCCAATTGTTTAAGCTGTCTCATTGCCTTATATACATTTCTGCCCATGGGATAGAAGAGGATGTCACGAAATAAGTCAATCAGAGAAAGACATGTATCATATGACCTCACTGATACGAGGAATTCTTAATCTCAGGAAACAAACTGGGGTTTGCTGGAGTTGTGGGGCGTGGGAGGGATGGGGTGGCTGGGTGATAGACATTGGGGAGGGTATGTGCTATGGTGAGTGCTGTGAAATGTGTAAGACTGTTGAATCACAGACCTGTACCTCTGAAACAAATAATACATTATATGTTTAAAAAAAAGAAGAAGAAGAAGAAGAAGATAGCAGGAGGGGAAGAATGAAGGGGGGGAAATCGAAAGGGGAGACAAACCATGAGAGACTATGGACTCTGAAAAACAAATTGAGGGTTCTAGAGGGTAGGGTGGTGGGGGGATGGGTTAGCCTGGTGATGGGTATTAAAGGGGGCACGTTCAGCATGGAGCACTGGGTGTTATAAGCAAACAATGAATCATGGAACACTACATCAAAAATTAATGATGTAATGTATGGTGATTAGCATAACATAATAAAAAAAAAAAACTGAAAGTGAGGGAAAAAAAACAGAAGAGGATGTCTAAGGCAAGAGGCTTCATTTTCAAAGAGGTAACCTGTAAATTGAATGCATGACTTTTTCACAAGATATAATTTTCCCAACTTAGTTGTGAGGCCATAACCATGAGGAGAATTAGCAGCCATGGTTCTTATGTCTAACTAAAACTCAGTGACTTCTCCTGGGAGAAAGACAAAGAGAGAGAGATTGAGAGGGAGGGAGAAAGAGAGAGAGAGAGAAGGAGGGGCAGAAAGAGGAAGAGGAAGAGAAGAAACAGAAGGAAAAGAAAGGGAAGACAAAATGGTATGGGAAAGAGAATGAGAAGAAGAAAGATGAGGGGAAAAGGGAGGAGGAAGAGGAAGGGAGGAGGAGGAGAAATCATGCTACTGGGATTATCATTAGTGCTATAATATCTGAAGTCTTGAAGAGTTTACTGTCACTGGCACACCATTCTAATAGAATCCAAAATACATAAAGAGTTAATATATAAAAGCATCATAGTTAATTCTTAGCTAAACTAAATTAAAGTAAAATGTTGAAATAACTTGCTTGGCATCAGTCTCTTATGAAGTTGGTTGCTGGCAAATAGAAAAATATTACAATGGATATATTTATTCAATATAATTGTGTTCCTTGTTTTTAAATTTGCACTCTTCCAAGCATTTGGTGTTAAGATATAATGACAACGCTATGATAGGTTTTGCTTATTATTGTTAATCCCATATTTCTAAAATGTAAGTTGACAATCTTGATTTTTAAAAAATAAATAAGGATGAACGGTACAAATGAGCCAAAAAACATGTGACTAGTAACATGAGTAAATGAAACTTTTTCTTTATAGTGAGTTTACAGCTCTGAAAAAATATAAAATCATATATCTTTAGAATATTAAGATAAATTAGAACCACCTGGATAAGGAAATAACACAGAAGCCTTAAGGGATTTGTCCATGTTACAATTTAGTAAAGGCATTGATGCCCCAAAATCAGAGGTTTCAAGCTCTGTTTTTTTTTATTTCATAATTAAAGTTATGTTTCTGATAGAACAGAATTGCTCAAAATACATAATATGGAACAGAGGCCCACTGGATATTATTATTTACAAAATAAATTGGGTATCATATCCAATAAATTCATGAAAAGGCTATGGTAAAAATTAAAGAAAAGCTAGTAGGGCTTTTCCCAGCCTTTCCTAAATTAAGATTTGTGAGTTAAGAGAGGGATAGAGGACAGAACATTTCCATAGTCCCTGCTTTTGGATTAATATCACTTTAGCTTTACTTACTGAGAATACTTTGGGAAATGTTTCTCTGTTGGAAATGGTTTTAAGCAGGCAGTCAACAGATTTTCAAAAACCTATTGTATCAATACATTTGAAATTCAAAGCCAGAAGGTACACTATACAACTTATGCATTAACATACAGCACCCTGAGATACTACTAACTGAAAATCTATGGACACAAGTTTAGGGTTCGAGGAGTACACACCACTATCTACTTTTCTGTTGTTATGGAACTCCAGTACTGCAGTTCAAAATATATTGATTCAGAAACAGTCACTTTAAGTTTTTGAATAGTATTTGCTTCATAATATGTGCTAAAGAAACATGTTGCATGACTCACTTGTGAAAGCACCTCACTTTGGGTTTTTAAGATTCATTCTTAGGTAATGGAAAATACTAAAGACATCTCCCCTTATTAGTTTATGACAAACAAAACAAAACAAACCACACACACACACACACACACACACATACACACACACACACACACACACGATTGAGGAGGTGATTGGAACTACAAAGACAATTCATAGTAGGTTATCCTTTTTCCGTTTGTCCACATCGTTGTCTACTTTTCTGGTTTAGGTTTGTTTTTTTTGTTTTTTTTAACTGGGTTCCCATTTCCAGTGCTCTTCATTCTCCACTGACTTTTTCTTTTTATGTGTGTTACTATTCCCACTCTGTTTTCCATAAACATGACTCATTCTAATTGAGTCACAAATAGATCCAGGGCATAGAAGTATCTTTAAAAGAACATTTTTGAATACCAGAGATTTTTTTTTAAGTCAGAAGATGAATATTTCATATTGGGGCTTCTTTCACATTTTTCAAGAAGAGTAATGGAGACGTGATTAGAGTCAGCTAATGAGTATTTTTTGGGAAGTAGTTTGGTGGCAGTTTCACATATCTCTTTAGTAGGCTTGTTTGACATTAATAAAGTCCCACTACCAGGGTCTGAAGCTTTTCTCATGATTAGACTCAGGTGTGTGTTCCCACGAAGAAGGCCACAGTACAGTGCCATTTTCATCTGGCTGTATAAATAGTACATATTATCAAGATGACTTAATACCCTTCATGTTCACCTGAGTAGTGTTTGTCACGTTTAACCACTTTAAAGTTACTTTCCCCCCTTTTCTCACATTCTAGCCTTTATAAAAAAAAAAATTCACTATTTAGAGCCCATACCTAAAAGAGTGGGGTTCATGCTCTATCTCTTGAGGGCAGAGTATCTACGTACATTGTAGAAAAGGGAACATCATCTCTTTTCCCTCATTATGTATCCATTCATTTATTTATGTCAGTATGGACTCATGAATATTTACTTTATTCCTTGGGTTATAATCCAATAATACTTTATTTATTTTGTTGCTCAAATTGTCTCAGTTTATAGTCATTGGGAATTCTTTCAGTCGGCTTGTGTCTCCTTCTTATACCCCCATCATTTTGGGGTTTGTGGGGTTTTTTGTTTGTGTTTTGTTTCCTTTTGCATACCTTCTTATTTTCTGTCAGTGCAAATACTCTAGGCTCATCTTGTACATCTCTGCCCAGTCCTGAGGTTCATTTTATTGGAGAATAGTTTTAGAAACCAAGATCTGGGTGCTCTGTACTCGGTATCTGAGCATGTTTTTTTTTTTTTTTTTTTTTTATAAACCTACTTCTTCCCCACTTGAAAGTGATATCCCACGTACATTATTGCAATAATGATAGAATTTATTGAGTAGTTGCAGAGTGCTTGGCAGTTTTAATTACTTTATATTACTTCACTTTGTCTCTAAAATAACCCCTTGCGGTTGATATTATTGTTTTCGTTATCTTATCCATAATATGGCTAATTGCTAAAGGTCACACAGAATAATAAGCTATGTGATAGGATTCACACACGTCACTCTAATCCAAAAATGCCGAGCATTTACTACACCTTTTTTAAGACATATAATCTTTTCTCTCATTCATTATAATACTTTGTATTCACACTATTGCCTCCTTATATTTACAAATTAATTTCTAATGTTGTGGAAGCCTTCCCCAAAAACCTAAATAATATATAGAAGTTAGGCACTTTTCTTTTGTTTGCAATAGTTTAGCACACTATATTATAATTGTACACATTTAAATCTCTCTTCATCAGTTAATAAACTTCTTAAGACGTGGAATTCTGTTTTTTATGTCCTAAATCTTTTCATAATTTATCAATACATTTTGATGAATGCATGTTTATTTTCTCGATCAAGGTACAAGCAACTAACATATTTGTTCATATTAATATTTTCAGGACTAATGTTTTGCAGTCCTTGGGTGACATTGTAGATGTTCAATAATTGCTGAGTAAATGAAATAAGTCTTATCACTCCTCATGTGGATAGAATTTGTATTATTTCTCAAACAGGAATTAAATACAGAAGGGCTAGGTCAATTTCATGTGACTTTTTATGTTAAGAATTTGTTTTTCTAGTGTGATCTTTCTATCATTTCAAATTGTTTTAAAGTTCATGGAAATTTGTTTTGTTTTGTTCTGGTTTAGAATGAATAATTCTTTATTGACCGAATAAACATAATACTTGACTTCCTACATATTTTACCCAAGGTAAATGAAAATATGGTTAAAATAAAGATTGGGTAAAATGGAAAAATTTTTAAAAGAGTTATGAATACTGGAACAGAAGGGAATTATTTCTGGAGTGTGATTATTCATAATTTCTTGTTTCTGGCAAAAACAAAGGAAAGCAGAGTTAAAATCAAAGTGGATTTAACCCTTTATCTTTATTCACCAAATTCAGTGAACAGAAAAATATGCACCTTCTAGGAACAGCTTTTGTTATTTCGGAAATGCTAAAAATAGATTAAAAGAAAAATAGTTATTGACCTAAATCTATCCAGTGTTAGAAGAATTTTTTTTTCCCATTATTCAGAAGCACTTGGCTAAAATCTATTTAAAAAGTACTAAGTTTTGAAGTATGTTTGAAGAATTCAATTTTGATGTGACAACCAACCCAATATGATTTTGACCTATTGAAAAAATTTAGTGAATTAGGTTTTTTAGATGTTAAACTCTCTTTGGGAAGGAATTTCTTATTCATCTTTCTGCCAATTCTTATCCCTTGTCCTTATACTGAGTAAATATTTATTGAATGTCTGCATAAAAGACTGATTAAAATTTTGTTTTCCAGGAATGTTTTCATTAAAAAAACTTTGCTTTAAAATATTATTAAGTAATCTAAAGTAGTTAATAAAATAATAGTTACTGAACTTTAACATTATTCTATCCTTTACTGGATAGAAATTATTTCTTTATAAATTTACTTATACAACTGCTATTGTATCCTCACCATTTTGGGCTGGAAAGTAACAATTATAATACGCAAGGAAATTGTTTTGACAGGAAATAAGTGACTGATCAAGTCATGTGGGTTTATTTCCTAAATTGCATTTGGAGTTTTATTTTCAACTTTAATAACAAACATTTATAAGCACGGACAAATGAGTCATAAAAAACAATCACATTGTAGCTTATTAAAATCACTGATGTTTTCCCCCAAATTCTTAGGATATGTCTGTAACAGAAATAAATAGAGTGATTTGGAAATTTTGTAGTTTATCTGCACCCACAACTTCACAAATTAAAAATATACTCAGATATCTTTTTATGTTACCATTTTGGGTGCTGTTTCTCTAAAATATTAATTTCATTTTAAGCCCCTGCACATACTCCAATAATTGGGGCATACAAAATAAATATTTGTTGGAGTAAATCTTCTCCTACATTAGTATCACTTTGGGTAAGAAGGGTGATCTACTAGAAAATAAATGATATTAATATCATTACTGAATTATAATCAAATTTATGTATCAACTTTTAAAAATCTATTTCAACCAAACTGAATATTCAAGATATTTAACCCTCATACATTTTATTTTATTTTTTATTTTTTTAAGTTTTTATTTTAATTCTGGTTAGTTAACAAACAGTGTTATATTAGTTTCAGGTGTACAGTATAGTGATTCAGCACTTCCATACATCATCCTGTGCTCATCACAGCAAGTACACTCCTTAATCCCCATCACCTATTTCACCAATCCTCCCACAGAACCTCAGGTATTTTAAATCTTGTTCTGGAGACTAGTCAATTCAGTCAAAGCTATTGCTTCCCAATAAATAAGCTACCTTGTGTTAAAAAGATTCTAATCTTTCATATAGATTTACACTCAGTGAAAATCAACAAATAAATTCAATGTATAAAACTGTTTCTTGACAGTGTGCCCAAAATATTCTAATATTTCACTTATTGTTTCTTCTTCTGAGTGGTAGACATCTAGTTTTCAAATCATTACATTGGTCATTAGCACATTATAAGCCTCAACTTATTCCATCATGCATGAAGAAAAAACAAAAGTCTTAAAATGAATACATAAATATACTTTTAACAATAACTCTAGAAAGAGTGACAGAATTTGTGATTTTGTAAATAGTCCACTTTATGACAATAAGCCAATGTTAAATCAATCAAAAAGAATTTAAGCTTATGCTTTCTTTGTACCTAGCATATGTGTAATATATGATCTCTCTCTCTCTAGCTATAGATATATAGATATTTCAGATACTGAAACAATAGAAATGGTACAGATCAAATTCCAACATTCACAAGTGGCAGGGGAATTTGGATTGGAAAACGCTATCACACTGGGCAAGAACAGACTAAGGATTTCACTGCAAGTAGACTAATTTTAGAAAATGTATCAAATCTGCATATAAGGAGAAGGGGCCAATAATGAAAAAGGGGAAATATCCCTTAGTCAGACATGATAAACTATTCAATTTTTTAAAAATTTTATTATGTTATGTTAATCACCATACATTACATCTTTAGTTTTTGATGTAGTGTTCAATTTTTAATTGACAGTTTTATTTGGGGATAGTTTGAAACAGTGGTTCTCAAACTTTTGGTTTTAGATTCACTTTTTTTTCTTTTAGATTTATTTATTTATTTGAGAAAGAGAGGAGAGAGAGAGAGAGAGAGAGCCTGAAGGTGGAGGAGGGGAGGGAGAGCCTGAGATAATCTCCAGCAGACTCCCTGTTGAGCAGGGAACCTGACATGGGGCTCCATTTTATGACCCTGAGATCATGACCTCAAGAGTCTAACGCTTAACCAACTGAGCCACCCAGTCAGACAGCCACCCAGGCATAAAATCAAGAAGGATCACAAACAGCTTTTGATTTTATAGGTTAGATCTATTGATCTTTACCATATTAGAAATTAAGACTGAGAAACTTTAAAATATTTATTAATTGATTTAAATATAACAATTATAAACACATTTCATATTAATAAAAATAACATTTTAATGAAAACTATAATTTCCAAAACAAAAAAAATAATTTTCATGAGAATGGTGACATTGTTTAACATATTGGCATTTCTTTAAGATAGGTAGATAGTCATAGCAGCTTCTGCATTCAGTCTGTTGTGATATTTTGTTTGCTTCAAGTATATGAAGAAAATTTAGGCTCATACAGACATATAACTGGGAAAAGGAGGAGGGAGTATTTTAAAAACCTTACAAGTTAGTTGCTGATAATCTAATTTGATATTACGTTAAACTTTAATAAATGGTAGTTTCTTAAAGGTTAGTTGCAATTTGGAATCTGAAATCATATCAAGGAACTCATATTCTGTTAAATTCCATTGGTATATCTCTGACTTAAAACAGATTTTTTTTTGTAAAATCATTAATCATTTGGAGAATTTTGGTTTAAGATGGGTATTAAAGAGGGCACATTCTGCATGGAGCACTGGGTGTTATGCATAAACAATGAATCATGGAACACTACAAAAAAAAAAGTACTATACAATAATTATTTAATGGGATGGAAAAACAAACATCAATAAATAAAGCTACATGCAATACTAGTCCTAGCACACTTCATGGTGGTCAATCAATAAATAAATGTTAATTAAGAGAAGTTTTTTCCTGTGCCTAAGGAAAAGGAAAGAAAATGAGAAGTCAGGTCAGTAAAACAAATTTAGATGTCAAGACACTCATTTAGTTTTTATCCCTGTTTTGCCACTAACCATAGCCCTTGCTCATATGGAAGGTGTTTCTTTGGACCTCAGTTGTCTTAAGTATATATTGAGAGAAAATAATTGGCTTGCTTTTAGATTCTTTACATTTCTAAAATCAACAGTATGTTAAGGACATATATAGGATCATCAAGGATATATATGCACATATATAGAGAGATGTAATAATTATATATTACATATATGGTAATTAGATATACATACATATATATTTTTATTTTAAAACATACATATATAATTTAACAGCTACTACATGCGGTATGCGTGTGTATATATATCCTTATATATATTATTACATATAGTATATAGATTATTATATAGCTCTTAGATTATGGTTTCAACCTTCACCATAACTTTTGATCAAACTTGTTCAGCTGTGATGAGTTTACAAAGCAGCCTAATTAGACCAATATTTTCTCCTATTTTCATTCAGAGCACAGCGTCTGTAGAAAATTCATAGCCAGTTTGATAGTAAGTTATGATGTTATGTCATTTTGGCCAAAAAACAATAGGAGAAATTCTAAAATCTCTCGAAATGCTCAGAGAAATTCCATAGGTTTATATAAGCATAACGAAGCAGGAACATCTATTACAATGTAGGATTTTTGGAAATTGATGTGTTTTTTCTCTATTATATATAATGTTGAGAAGACAATATCCATAAAGCACTGAATATAGTATAAACTAAGACATATTCTTGTCCTGGTGATTACTATTTATGGATGATTATAATGAACTGTTTCAGAAAATGTTTAAATTTTAGGAGTATCAGATTTGTTGGCTAGAAGAAGAAAACAGTAATTTAAATGTGTAAAAAGTATTTTATTAAGACATAAAATAAAAGCAACACAAGTAATCGAAAATAATGAGCTATAAACCAAAGGCAGCGATTGACGTCAGTGCTATCAATAGCTATATTATAGTATGAAATAAAATAAAAATCACAACTTGGAAATATAAGACCACATCTTCTTAGAAATCAGAAATATGGAAAATAAACTTTCCTTAAAGAGAAATCCCAGGCTCAGATGTTAGCCAACCTAGATTTTAAACTTGACTAATGTCTTTTTAACCATGGAAACTTCTATCTCTTTCTATCTGTAATAAACTTCATTTAAAGTAAATGGTGCCAATTTCTCTGTTGTGATATATATTGCTTTTATTTTATTATTCTTCTATTCTTCCATTTATTTGAACTTTGAATAATCATATTTTATTTTTATTAAAAAATGATAAAATTATAAGCAAATACACAAAGATTTTTAAAAGTGGTTTATTCTGAACAATAGGAATTCAAAGAATTATAATGTTCTCTAACTTTTCTATATTTTTGCATTTTAATAATTAAAATTAAATTTATTAAAATAATCAATCATACTGTTATTAGAAATAAAAAATTTACTTAATGCTTATGATAGCCTAGACACACTATAAAATTTTATACTTATTAAATACTCATAACAACTCTATGCAACTGAAAATATTATTATCCTTTTTCAGCAGTTAGAAAACTGAGGTTGAAAGATTAGTATATTCTCCCAAATTGTGTTACAGATAAAATTAGAACATAGATATGCCTTATCTTGCCTATGAGATTTGCACTTCACATTTTCCACTCAGTAAAGGGACCAATTAATTCATTCAAAACTACAAATCCAGTTGTCTTCTCTGTACATAGCCTTTGGGTTGTCAAAGTTATTTTGATTTGTAACCCATTTCCAGTAAACAGAATTTTCTTTCTCTCTTATTCATGCTTAACAAGAATGTAGAATAAAAAGTGTTTTGGGAGAATATTGAGAAAGTATTTAAATATTAGCATTGACTGAAGTAGGTGAAAAGATCATAGGAAGCATCTAAGTGTGTTTTCATTTATAATGCCTAGAAAAATCTGCACTGGTGGTTTCTGTTAGAAGTTAATTTTTTTTTTTAATCTCATCTGGCATGTGTGAATGATTGTGGCTGAAGAATAAGAAATTATTTTAGCTCAAATCTTATTTTTCTACAATAGATCTTACACCCTAGGACATCAATTTTTCTGCAAAGGATTCTTCTTTTTAATTTTTCCCTTAGTATTCCTTTTCTACTGTTCTACTTTCTGAGTAGTACTTTCTACTTTTCTTCCTCTGAATGGGTTTGGTCACTATGATCTTTTGCTCCTAAGAAAGGGAAAGACTGCAAGGGGAATCATGATATTCAGACCTTCGAAATAGAATCAAGTTTGCACCATTTTGGTTTCAGTGAGAGTTAAGCCTGAATAGGTTTCCTGTCTGCGATTCACAGTCTGTTGAATAAAGGACATAATGTGAATAATGTGGAAATGATGATTAATTCCTCTTGAAACATTTTCAGGTCAAGGTTTTCTTGATGCTATAAAGGAAACAGAAAAGATATAACTATGTTTGCATTTTCTTTATGTGTTCTCACATTTCACTCCCACTTCTCATCAACAGGAGTTCACGGTCTTCTCATTAAAAAATAATAATAATAATCCTTTTTTTTAACCTGTTCAAAGTTACAATAATTTTTTTTAAACTGCATTTAAAATGTCACATATCATCTTAAAGAAAATTTCCAGCTTTAATGAGATATAATTGATGTATTGTGTATATTAAAGTATACAGTGTATTGATTTGATACACCTATCTATTGGAAAATGATTACCATTGTAGTGCTAGCTAACACCTCCATCACCTCACATAATTACCATTTCTTTTTTGTGGTGAGAACATTTAATATCTACTCTCTTAACTTTCAAGTGCATGATACAGAATTGCTAATTATAATCACCATGTTGGGCATTAGATCCCAAAACCTATTCATCTTTTTTTTTTTCCCTAAATTTTAACTCCAGTATAGTTAACATAGAGCGTTGTTATATTAGTTTCAGGCGTATAATATAGTGATTCAACAATTCTATCTATTACTTAGTGCTCATCAAGATAAGTGTACTCTTAATTCCCATCACCTATTTTCCCCATCCCCCCCACCCATCTCTCCTCTGGTAATTCTATAGTTTATTCTCTATATTTAAGAATCTATTTTTTGGTTTGTCTCTTTTTTCTTTGTTCATTTGTCTTGTTTCTTAAATTCCACATATGAGCTTATTATATGGTATTTATTATATAGTATTATATGATATTTGCCTTTCTCTGACTGACTTAATTCACTTAGCATTATACTCTAGATCCATTCATGTTGTTGCAAAAGGCAGGATTTCACTCTTTTTATGGCTGAATAATATTCCATTGTATATATACATCTTCTTATCCATTCATCTATTCATGGACACTTGGGCTGCTTCCATATTTTAGCTATTGTAAATAATGCTGCATTAAACAACAAGGTTCATATATCTTTTCAAATTAATGTTTTCATATTCTTTGGGCAAATACTTAATAGTGAGACTACTGGATCATATGGCAGTTCTATTTTTAATTTTTTGAGGAACCTCCATACTGTTTTCCACACTGGCTGCACCAATTTGCATCCCTACCAAGTATCACAAATCATCTTTTAAAATTCTCTTTAAATTATTCTTTTTTAATTCTATGACCTTCAAGTAGATTTTTTATAATTTTCTTATTCATCAGAAGTTAGTAAAAGGAATGGAAGGGAAAAATAATAAAGATAGAGAGGTTAAAAAAGGAAAGAATAGGGGAATGAAAGTAAAGAGAAGGAAAAAAGAAAGAAGAGAGAAAACAGAGAACTAATCTTTACTCAGCATTGTATATATGACCAGATATATGTGTTAAATCATTTAATGTTCATTTTTTAATGGTTGGAAGCATTTCTACTTTGTGATATGTTTACATAAATATTTTATATTGAATCTTAAGTTTTATATTTTGAAAAAAAATCAGATTTACAAGCATATAGCTTTTACTATTTTCATTTAAAAGACATGATACAATTATGCATATTATACATTAAATTAAATTATTTCAATGGGATATTTTATCCACTTTTTATTTTCAAAAGATAATTGCCTTATTAATTTTGACATAATTTTATACTACTTCATTGAAAATGTTATTTTTGTAATGTTATTATTAGATCTTTTTTAACCCTTAATGATTAATATTTTAAACAATTATAATTATTTATGCATTCTCTTTATTCTATCATCGTCTTCTTCAAATTTTTGCTTTATTTTTATATTGCTGTTTTAGAAATAAACTGACATTGAGCTCTGTGCTCAGCAGGGAGTCTGCTTGAGATTCTCTCTCTCTCCCTCTCCATCTGCCACTCCCCCCACCGCTCTCTCTCTCTCTAAAATAAATAAGCAAATCTTTAAAAAAAAAAAATTCTGAGATTTTCAAAGTTGTGTTGTCCAGCATATCATTATTATAAGTGTGTATAGCCCTTTTTACCTTTAATGGTGGAATTTGGATAATTTATGTCTAGAGTTATATTGGCTATAGTTTTTGTCATCTTATTTTATTTTTTCTTCCCATTAATGCTTTGCTGTGATGTTATTAGGGTTTTATTAGGGTAAATAGCATATTTGATTTTCTTTTGCCTTTTAAATCAATTGGCAAGGTACAAACATTTTAAACTTATAATGAATGATAGTATTTTCTATGTTTGCCTCGTCTCACGTAATCAAAAATAACAACTTTGGATTTTACTTTATTCAAAACAGAGAAATAATTGTATCCTTTTGGGAGGGGGGCTTCAATGAGTACCTCCTTTACCTACATTTTCCCATCTCTATTGATTTAACCCCAAATTCAGGATCTCTTTTTCTGTGATCTTTTTCTCTTTAAATTCTGTGTCTTATATCATTTGACAATTAGCTAGATATGTAAAAAATGTTCTACCTTTGTTACTATTTAATATTATTTGTTACAATATAAGATCTCATCTCAAAACTAAACAGCAATATATACTTTAAATAATTCATCTGAATAACAGAAAACACTATCCAGAAATTATTTAATGAAAACATCTACCTTATATATATTTGGATACTTTAGAAGTCACAATTGGCTTTTTAAGTTTTGTTTACCAAAGTAATTTTCATGGTTCACAATTTTATTCTGAGAGCTCTTAAAAGTGCTTTTGCATTGCGTTTTCATCTAGTCACATTGAAAACTTAAAGGTATTCTGATTTGTACATTGTATTATGCCTGCTTTTATCTACTTGCAGTTATAAAATTATGTTTTAACTTATTTGAAAAATCAAAGGATATACTATATACAGACACTTATTTTCCACTGATCATTTTAAGTGGAGTTCAATAAGAATTAAATTTCTAAATTCAGAACTCATTCTACCAAGTGAAAATTTACTCCACAAAATATTTTCAGATGAATTCCATAATTTTTCTTCTATAATCTCCTACAATATATTTTATTGTTCCCATAATGAAATTCCATGTTTATCTTATATCCCATATATATTGTGGTAGTATTTTTATATCTATTTAATGTCTTGACTGGATTTTCTCTTTTGTCAATTCTACATTTTTCTGCTTCCAACATTAACCTATTAATATACTATTTCATTAATATATTATGTTTTGGCTTGAAATATGCATTTTTCTGTTCAAGTTTAGGCAATTATTTTCCTCTAATGCTCATTGGGAAAAGGATTAACATTAGAAATAGTTTTTGTTCTATTTTGAAGAAATGAATTTAAGAAATAAATTTAGGGGCACCTGAGTGGCTCAGATGGTTAAGCGTATGCCTTCAGCTCAGGTCATGATCCCAGAGTCTTGGGATCGAGTCCCACATTGGGCTGCCTGCTCAGCGGGTAGTTTGCTTCTCTCCGTCTCTCCCTCTCTTTCTCAAATGAATAAATAAAATCTTTAAAAAAAAAGAAAAAAGAAAGAAATTTAGTTCCAAAGACTTGTATGCATGTATGTATGTATTTATTTTAAGATTTTATTTATTTATTTGACAGAGAGAGAGCGAGAGCAGGAACACAAGTAGGGAGGAAAGGGAGAAGCAGGCCTCCCGCAGAACAGGGAGCCCGATGCAGGGCTTGATCCCAGGACCCTGGGATCACGACTGGAACCGGAAGCAGACGCTTAACTGACTGAGCCACCCAGGAGCCCCATAAAGACTTGTATTTAAAAACAAATATTCATTTGCACTATAAAACACTTGCATTGGTCTTTATTTTAAATTTTTTAAAAATGTATTTTAAATTTTTATTTATTATTATTATTTATTTATTTTGATCTTATTTTAATTTTTTTATTTGATAAAATGTTTTTCGTTTTTAATTAATTGTCTGTACTGCAATAGCTGAAAAATTCCTTCATTTAGATTATTATGCTTTTACATTTGTGGAAGAAAAAGAGGTTTGAAGAAAATATTGGTTAACATGCTCCAGTGCTGGATTTTTTTTTTTTTAACTTCATGTTAAACAAAATACAAGAAAATAATTAACAGAAAATTCCCACCAAGTAGTCAGACAATTCATCATTTCAAGACAGTGCAGAGTTACAGAGATAAGATCAGGAAAGGAGGGAAGATCTAGAATATGAGCCTGGCCATTTTTATTTCACTTTTTTTCCAGAGGCTGTTTTATTCCAGAGGCTTCTACCAATAATGAAAGTGGTGGCCAGAAGACTGAGATGTTAAGGAGAGTTTTTGTCAGACTGTTGGAACTGAAGGACCAAAATAGAAGTTTAATGCGATTCAGGGAGGCAAGATTGCATTCAGCATCCCAGACTTCTGATTGGAATACCAAAAAGGACTTCTCTAGAAGTAAGAGCAAATTAAGAATAGACCAGCACTGAAACCATGGGGGATCTTGCAATCATGGAAACCTCTACTTGGATTACAATGATCCTGGATTGATGGAATTCTTCTGCTAGCTGAATGCCAGAAGAAAAAGGATACATTCTCTGGGGAAAAGAGAATCAGTAGAAAATCAACAGAAATAGAATAGAGAGTAGATATTCATATTACGTTTAACCTTTTTATATATAATGCTTGAGATTCAATATGAAAGAGTCAGTCATAAAAGAGAAAGGTATTAGTAAGGACTAAGAGAGAGAGAGTTGAGAGACAAAGACAGATAATTAGAAACAGATTCTCAGGAAGTTCAAATGATGAAATATTAGACAAGCTATGAAATCAATATGATTACTATATGGAAGAACTTAAAAGACAGGATACAGACTTCTGCTATTCAACTTGGAATTGCAAAAAAGACAATATCTAAAATTGAGACTAGTAAGTTTAATAGCATATTTGACAGAGCTGAAATAAGAATGGGAGAGCTGTGAAATAAGTCAGGATAATGTATCTAGGCCTAGAGAAACAAAAGGAAGGATATACGTTTGCTTTTCCAGTATATTTTTTTGCAAATAACATATAATTATTTCTCTCTTTCATTTATAATAATTATTTCATTAACTCATAATCACAAAGTTTCAAAAGTATTTTTATTTTTTGAAAATTTAATCCTTAATATATTTTTTAAAAAAATATTTGATTCACTTTCAGCTAAGAAGTGGCACTTAAAATGGAAATAATTGCATCTGAAAATTTCTACAATAATGTGGTTTTCATCGACCACATCTTTCAAAGAGTTTTATTCTGGCCTTCTAAGAATGATTATTTGTAGATATCTATTATATATTATTTATTATGTATATTATAATATAGATATATATTACTTTTGGAAAGCAATCTTTCATGCAATTATTCTTTCTGTGACTATATTTATCTATTTTTATAAAAGGCTGCTAAATATGATGCAATTGAATAGCATTTCTCATCCTGATTAAAAATTTCAGCTGGTCACATAACTGACAGAAACTTTTGATTGAATCAAATCAGGTCAACTGCTTTGTTCTTTTTGTTTATTTTGCTACTTTCTTTGTTTTTGAAATAGTAATAAACTCAGAGTTTAAAATTCAACATATATTGAAAAGAAAACAATAAAAATTCTTTCATTCACTCAAGTCCTCTGGAAATGCAGTCACCTCTCCAGACACAACTAATGTTACAAGATTTTTTTATATCATTTGAGAGATATTGTGTATGTCATGTAGATATAAAATAAAATAATATAATATAATATAATATAATATAATATAATATAATATAATATACTTTTCTTAACTTTTTGACACAAATGATATCCTATAACACATATTTCTCTGTTTCAGAGAGATTTTTCAAGACTCTCACTGGCTTCCAAGCAACATGTTATACTAGAATCAAACTCATTAAAATTAGTCAAGTGAAAAGGGTACATCTTTTACAGGGTCCCTAACAAATTGCTGAACTTTGTAGTTACAATTTATTTACTTATTTATTTATTTGATTTGTTTATTTATTTTGGAGAGAGGGAGAGAGAGTGCATACATGGGTGAGCAGAGGGACTGGCAGAGGGGGAGATGAAGGGAGAGAATGCTCAAGCAGACATCCCACTGAGTGAAGAGCTGGACTGGACTCGGGGCTCGATCCCAGGACCCTGAGATCATGACTTGAGCCAAAAACAAGAGTCCAGCACTCAACTGACTGAACCACCCAGGTGCCCCTCATACAGTCACAATTTATAAAATATTCTGTCTTTTGTTCATATTCTGAAAGGATCCTTTTGTTCCACTATTTACTTTTATTTTCAACAGTTGAATTATTCTTATACTAAATTATATCAGAGAATAAGGCAGGGTATAGACATCAAACAGAGACATGATGGTAAGAATTTGTAGTTATTTGTTTAATATTTTTAATGTAAAATCAAATTTGAGTATTAAAGATCCTTGTGAAAGATATAACTGTCTAGAGTGAATTTTTCAAACTCTTTCTTTATATTTGTTGATAATTTACTAACATCAGTTTTAATATATATGTTACTCCCTTACATGCATGCTCTCTATATCCTGGAAATGCAAAGGCTTCTAAATGAAAACTGAGGATGGTATTAGTAAAAACCTCTACCCTGATCAACTACAGGGAATTTAAAAGTAACATGGGAATATATGAGGTTATTTAAAAATATTTTTAAATTTATGTATTCTGATAAGCCTTTAAATAATTAAAATTCCCTAGAGTAACTATCCTGGGCATCACATGAGCAAATGTGTTTAAGGTTCCAGTGGTAAAAGATGAAGCTGGTCTGTGTTTGGTGCGCGGCATAACGCAAATTCACGCTAAACTCAAACTAGCTACTCAGCTCCCGCATAGTTTTGTCATGCAGGAAAAAGGAAATACAGGTCTTCTGACGCTGTAGATTTTCTAAAGCAGTCAGAAATTCAGATTTGTATTGAAATATTCTGATTTCCACATGTCTTTCAAATCCGCCGATATTTAATGACGAGTGGTTCAGGATACATAAGTTTTATATTCTACAATCTCAGTAGATTCTCAGAACACTCCAAGACAGGCAAAAAAAGCAACTGAGGATCAGGAAGTATAACTTGCTCAGGGCTCAGTAATGGCCAGGAGTTCAGCAGTAATTTTCGATGCCTAAATTCCGATAACACTTCACGCATTTGATACATTAATTAATTCATTGTGATTGAATAAAGAGTCCTGATTTTCTCTACCTTGTCTGAAAAATCCAGCAGGGATTTTGTTGCTGTTGTTCATTTCCTTTGCAACAGGTGTTTTACCTTCATGCTCAATAGCTATTTCAATTAAACTGTCAGGATATGTTTCACACTCACCAAAACCTGGCATCGTACAGCGGAGTGTGCACAACCTTTTATAAAGGAGTTTGGAGAGCTCGCAATGGATACACAAATGTTTTTATATATAAGTCTTCTGATCTCCCTCTATAAAGCACTAAATAAATCCCTAAATAGGTTATTGTTATAAGAAAAATAAAGTATTTGGTTCTAATTATGCATTGATTTCAAACTCAGTTTCAACAAGGGCTGAAGGTAAAGGACATTAAGTTTTGCTTTGTAAGCTCTTCCAGGAATGAATTGCATTGGCCTCTTGAAATGCCTCCTAGTCATCATTTTCAAAGGCATTTAATGGTTGTACTAGATCTAAATCATAACTTACATGTGCATTGATACTTGCTAGTTGTATTAAAGGCCTGAGTCAGCACTGGCCATGGCTGAGCAAGATCAGTTTATTTGGTGGCTTCCACCCAACTGGAAAAGGGTTGCAACTTTCACTGTGACCGTGATAAACCACTCTGTCTTGTAGCCTGATCGAGAAGATTCTCTGAACTTACTATATGGTTGTGTTCTTGCTTATTGTTTTAAATAAATTCCTAAGAGACTTGGTTTAAGTTGTAAATTTAAATATGGCTTTTAATAATTTAAAAAAAAGTAGAAATTTGAATTTCAAGGCAGTTGAGAGATAATATAGTCCAATCCTTTATTTTAAAGATAGGGTAAGCAGGCACATAGCAAGATGATTGCTCCAGGTCAGAGAGCTTGTTAGCAGCTAAGTTGGAATGGGAATATAGGGTTCCAGAATGTAAGGCTAATATTTGAACTCCTGTACTATGTTTTTAAGTGCTAGGATTTAGTATTGAGCCATGTTAGCATAAAAAGAAAGAAGAGGAGAGGTGGGAAATCAGACTTGGAAATAACATTAATATTCTATGTTAAAGATTTCCTACAAAATGTTTCATGGAGGCTATAATGTTTTCTCTTTTACTGAAAAGTATCCGAAATACTCAACAACTCCACAAAGAAGGCAAAACCACACAGCTTAGGAACAACCACAAACTCTTGCAAGCAAGAATTACTTCCTAACTAATACTTACTTTAATTAATCTTTTGACCCTCTTCTGCATTCAAGCAATTCTTCTAGGTGACATGGTTATAAATAGTCCCCATAATATGAAACTTAGAAATGACATGGGTGCAAAATAATTCTTCCATCAAGAGTTGTTTAGGATAGGGTTGAAGTGATATGACTTCTGAGTAATATATCCAGAATAGATTTATAGAGATGATAAATGTTATTTGTCCTTAAGCAAAAACAAATAAGCACTTTTCAATAGGTAGGAATGAAAGCATTATTCCCAGTTCAATTATTAATGTATATTCCAGGCAGACAGAGTGACAAAATAAAAGTATGGAGGTAAAGTGGGGCAGGTACAACAGGAACATAGCAAAGGTAGAATTTGGCTCAGAGATAGTGTATTTCAAAGGTAAAAGTTGAAGATAATCTTGGTAAATAAAAAAAAAAACAAACTTGGATTATATACTATGACACTTAAGTGTTATAAAATATAGGAATGAAGAACTATAGAAGATGTTTAAACAGAGAAATGATAATGATAAAAACAGTGTTTTAGGAAACTTGTGTTAGTGATAGGATGCATAGGGATGGTACCCCAAGGAAAGAAGTGTTTGAAGATATCATTTAGATGGAGCAGTGGAAATGTATGATACAAAAGCATGTGACTTTCTTGAAATAAAATCAACATATCTTTATAATTAACTCAATGGGGAAAGTGAAAAATATAAGCAAAAAGGTATCATTAAAGATGATTTTTAAATTTCACACCTTTGAAGAATAATGATATAATAAACAAAGATAAGGAAGTCAGTTAAATAGAACAGATTTTAAAAGAAAGGTAGTGAGTTTAGTTTTGAATCCTCTAATTTTAAGACACTAGTCTGGCCAGGTGAATTTTTATTGGTAGATTTAGATCTATGAATATGGTAGGTATCCTTCAAAATGTGATATTAGAAACAATCAAGGGGAATGAAAATCAACAAAAGGAGTGGGAATTTCAGGAATGCTCCTATAGAGAATGTGGAAATAATGATCCAGCAAAAGAACAAGAGATGATATAGTCAGAATGTATGAAGCAAACCAGTGGGTGCTGAATGGTAAAAACAAAACAAAACAAAACAACAAAAACAAAAAAGTGAAAAGAAGTCCAATATGAAGTTGGAAAGATAAGTAACTGCCATTTCTTTAAGCTCTGAACCCAAAACAGACCTTAGAAGACAGAGAAACTCTGAGTGTCTTACCATCCTTGAGGACTTCATAGAACTTGAAAGTGTACTAGAGCAAAGGTAGAGCACTTAGAACACTATAAATAACATCTTGCTTTAAACACATTATATGTATCTCTTTCCTCTTTTTTTATTTTTATTTTTTCATTTTTTTTAATTTAAATTCAACTAGCCAACATATAGTACATCATTAGTTTTTGATGTAGTGTTCAATGATTCATTAGTTGCATATAACACCCAGTGCTCATCACATCATGTGCCCTCCTTCATGCCCATCACCCAGTTACCCCATTTCCCCATTATATGTATTTATTATTTGAAAATAAATAGCCTGAGATTTAAAGCATCTGTCAAACAGTCTATGATATGTGCCATTTTAAAACATTCTGACATCATTTCATGTCAAAAAGTCTTTTTCTAGATTTTGTTGACTGGATTATATGATGCCTGTCAAACTGACTGAGTCTATCGCTGACCCAGATAAATGTACATTACAAGTAAACGCAGTATGTTTGATATGTGAATGAAATGTCAAAGGTAATCCTCTAGCTAATCCATAGCGTCTCCCAAACTATATGACCATACTTAAGCACCTTTTTATCTGATGAATCCCTATTAATGAGCAATATTTCTTTTCGTGCTAAAGTTATATTATATTAATTCTTTTTTTCTAAAACAGAAATGTGTGTCTCCAAAAAATAAAGCACAGCATTAGGAATTTCACACATTTTATAACTGATAAAATAACACATTTGCTTTCAAATGACACATTCATTTTTCCCCATTACATTCTTTACTCTTCATTAGCATTACATGAGATAATTTTCCAAAATAATGTTTATGAGCAGTACTAACAAGCATAAGATCTTTTAAAAATAAACCACACTTAAGGAATAGAGAACTTCGTATTCCAACTACTTGATTTTATTGAAGTGATAAGTATATTTGAAAGAATAAAAAGTTGCTCTGATGTGATGAACAATAGTAAGGTTATTCTACCATTATTTAACATTTAGTAGTAAAAAATATTGAGAAAGTTACTTATAGAATATAAAATCCATGTTTCAAGTCAACAACAAATAAACATGACCTGATTTTTAGAGAACAAAAAGATATTAAAGAAAAACTGTTGAAGGAAATTTTATACACTCTTACACACACACATAGGTAAACACACCCCACCCGTATCTTACCCCTTATATTTTATGTATTAGAGGGATTTTAGCTTTCCTGAAAAATAAGGGTTTGGATTCTCATTTCCAACATTTAACTGGAAATATAGTGAAACCTCTCTAATACAACTCTCTTAAAATTGTTGGAATATATGTATTTAAAATTGAGATGATGCAAAATTATTGCAGTTTTTCAGAAGCATGACTTTTTTTAAAGATTTTATTTATTTATTTGAGAGAGAGTGAAAGCAAGAGAGAGAGCAGGAGCGGAGGGGAGGAGCAGAAGGAGAGGGAGAAGCAGACTCCCCGCTGAGCAGGGAGCCCCCCACATGAGGCTTGATCCCAGGACCCTGGGATCATGATCTGGGCCGAAATCAGACGCTTAACCCACTGAGCCACCCAGGTGCCCCTGGAAGCATGATTTTTGTTTAAATTATGAATCCATAGAGATAAAATGGCTCCCAAAACAGCCTTTGTGTTGATTTTATCTACTGAGTTTTACCAAGAGACTCAGATTTACCAAGTAAACGGTCAAATGACAAAGCCAGGGCTATGAGCAGAAAAAAGTTTAAATTGGGACATCCAAGTGGAGCTAAGACTTCAAAAGCACAAAATCTTCAGTGAGTAGAGCTAAACAACAGGGGAAAATGCATGTCCAATTTTGATTCTGGTAGGAGCAGAAAAAAAAAAAAATTGAAAATCTTTAACCACAAATGTGCATTTAGATTTGGGGTTAAAATCCACTTACCTTTATGATCTGAAACCCCAAAGTAAAAAATCTGAAGAAATTTCTGATTGGTAGTATCTTCAAGTCCATGACAGAAACAAAGGCAAATACTTTGTAGAAGAAAATACTTTAATTCAAGCTAAATGCCATCTTGATTAGCAGGGCTTTACAATAAGTCTTGAAAAATGTTTATGGTGAGTTCTTTGAATTTGTTTTTCCAATGTTTTGCCTTTCCATATAAATTTAAATAATATTTAAAATAAAACACACAGCCTGCTTGGATTTTGACTAGGATTACATCAAATGTAACAATATTAAATCTCTCTCTCTCTCTTTTTTTTAACATTTTATTTACTTTAGAGAGAGAGTGGGAGCAGAGGGAGGGGCAGAGGGAGAGGGAAAGAATCTCAAGCAGACTCCACGTTGAGGGAGAAGCCCTATGTGGGGCTCCATCTCACAGCCCTGAGATCATGATCTGAGCCAAAACCAAGAGGCGGGCACTCAAGGCACTGAGTCACCAAGGCACCCCTAACAATATTGAATCTTAAAATCAAGAAGGATGTGTAGACTTGAAGGCTTTTGATTTTTTGATGCAAAATGATTTATCATGTGTTTATACTGGATGAAACTATAAGAGTCACAGTCCTCCTTTTGCCCATATACCATTTCCAGGTGAAATGCTCCAGGCTTCTGGCTGACTCTGATCCCTGAGAAGCACCTTCCAGGACTCGGCTCTAAAGACTGCTTGTGACTCAGCACCTTGTAGGTTTGGGCATTACAGAAACTTGCACAGACTTGCTGAAGGGGATGGCACCCTCGATGCTGGTTTCCACCTGGGGTGACAACTCGGCACCCTACATCCAGAAGGGATTTTGGAATGAGGGAACTGGAGTTGCCAGCAGCAGCCTGACTTCCACCAGGCATGTGCAGGCAGTGTGGGAGAAGGACACCTGAGTGGCAAGCCAGTGGTGCCCTGCCTGCTTAGGATGAGTCCTCTGAGCCTAGCCATCTGGATCTAAGACCTGGACCTTCACAGTGCTCTGAGGATCCTGCGCGTGTGCTGGGGTTGCATCGACATCCGGTCCACAACCAACCCAGATGTAAACCGCAAAGGGTTGCCTGACTTGCCCACTGGCTCAGGGATGATGGCTGAAGCTTTGTGGGTCTCCTCTGGAAGTAGGAAGTGCAGGAAGGTACTCTGCCTCAGCAGGGTCTGTAGAATTTTGACCACTTCTACAGGTTCGGATGTCATGAGTAGGGGCATAAGGTCAAGAAGTTTGTCCACAAAGCTGTCCTATGGGTGGGGCAAGCCAGCACTAAAACAGCTCCGAAAAAAGCCCACTTTCTGTAAAAACTTTTCACACATCCCAGTAAAAGAAGGGGTCAACTCCTCGAGTAGTCTGTGCTGTTAGTATGAGTTGCAAGGCTTTGGCCTATAGCTTCATGTGATGTATAATCACCGCTTGTTTATTGTCCACACCACTGTCCATGAACTCCGTTTTGTTGGTCTCTTCCATGATCTGTTTGCTGCTGCTGAGGCCAAATCACTCTGCTTCAAATACAAAAGGGTGGCCACATGCCACAGCTTTTCTTGCCAACACAGACAAATCTGGAGAGAGCTGAACACAGAGGTTGCAAAGATTAGTATATCATTTGAAACTTACATGTTTGTTTTGCGTTTTTGTGGAATTTCTTACATAATGGACAGAAATACCCACCTCCCCCCAAAAAAGTCCACATCCTAATTCTACCTTATACTAACATACATGGAAAAATTGACTTTACCCATATGATTAACTTAAGGATTAAGATGGGGAGGTTATTTTGGGTTATCCAGGTGAGCCCAATGTCATCATAAGGACCCTTATAAGAGAAAGAGAAGGGCAAGAGTCAGAATTAGAGGAGGTGATATGATGACAGAAGCACTGAGAGACAAGGCAGTATGAAAATGGAAGCGATGCCAAAGGGATGCAGGCACCCAGTAAAAGATGCGAGTGGCAGGGAAGTAGATTGTTTCTTAGAGCCCCCAGAAGGAATGCAATCAGGCTGACACTGATTTTAAAATTTCTGACCTCTACAAATGTAAGAAAATCACTTTATATTGTCCTAAGTCAGTTTATGGTAATTTATTATAATAGGAAACTAGTACCTTATTAGACTTTTAATGCCCAGGTGGTCCACATGATGTCCCCTCTTTTATTTCTTATATTAGTAATTGTGTCTTCCTCCCTCCACCCCTCCCCCAACCTTTGACTTGCTCGGTTGATTAGAGTTCAATTATGTAGATTTTTTTTAAAAGAACCATCTTTTAATTGCACTGATTTTCTCTATTCTTTCTCTGTTTTAATTTAATTGATTTCATTTCAACTATTTAATTTATTCTTTTCACTTATTTTGAACTTAATCTATTCTTTTTCTAGGTTCTTAAAATTTTCTTACATTATTGATTTGAAACATTTATTCTCTTCTAGTACACGCAATTGAGGGTCAAAAATTCCCTCTAAGTAATGATTTAGCTGAATTATAAACTTTTTGATATTGTGCATTTTCATTTTCATTCACTTCAAAGTATTTTTCAGTTTGTTTCAAGAATTCCTCTTTGACCCATGAGTTATTTAAAAATGTTTTACTTAGGGGCGCCTGGGTGGCTCAGCTGGTCAAGCCTCTGATTTTTTATTTTGGCTCAGGTCATGATCCCAGGGTCATGAGATCAAGCCCTGCATTGGGGTTCCGCACTCAGAGCGGAATCTGCTTGAGATTCTCTTTCTCCCTCTCCTTCTGTCCCTGCCCCTGCACTCTCTCTCTCTCCCTCCCTAAAATAAATAAATAAATATTTTTTCTTTTAAAAAAAGACAGAAAGAAATGCTTTGATTAAATTTAAAATAATTGGGAATTTTTCAGTCATCTTTCCATCACTGATTTTTAGCTTAAACTTATCATCACATAGAACATACACTGCATGATTTCTATTCCTTTAATTGTCTTAAAGTTTATGTCCCAGAATAGGATTTATCTTGGTTAATGTTAAATGCACTTGAGAGGAATGTATTTTTGCCTGTTATTGTGGTGTGTTCTATAAACATCAGTGAACAGCAAACAGAATCAACTCAAAGAAAATCTCTCCTAAACATATAATAAAAGTGACAAAAACATAAAATAAAGAAAAAAAAATTAAGCAGCTAAAGAAAAGTATCACAACACATGACACATGGGAACAATGACTCAAGTGACTGTGGTTTCTCATCAGAAACACTGAATGACAGAAAACTATGGAATAATATTTTAAAAGAAAAAATGAAAACAAAGAATTCTATATCTAATAAAAATACCCTTCAAATGTGAATGACCTGTTCACGTGGAGGAAAACTAAGTAATAAACTGCAAGCAGGCGGCTATATACAAAAATGCTGATAGCACTCCTCAGGCTGAAAGGAAAGAATGTGAGTGGGCAACCTGGACCTTCAACATTAATGGTAAATAGTTGGATAAAAATAAAATACTAAACATTTTTCCCTTAAGTTCTTACAATTAATATATACCTTTAAAATATGTAATATTGACTGGTAAGTTTTTAAATATGTGTATATTGAATATGCATGATTACTATAACATAATGGTAGGTGGGAGTAAAACACACACACACACACACACACACACACACACACACACACAAAATCCACTATTTGTCTCCAAGCTTTCTACATTTTATGTGAAGTGATACAATATTAACTCTAAATAGTTTGTGAAATCTTAGGTATGAATGTTTCAATTTCTAGAGCTACATCTAAAAAAATATAAAGAAAGCCAAAAGGAAAATAGGTAAATTAGAAAGAGATAATTAGAAAAATTTAAGTAAGCTAAAAGGAGCCAGGAAAATTGAAACAGTGAAACAACAATGACAACAATAACAAAACAAATGGGGCAAACAGAACACAAAGGAGAAAATGGTAAACTCAAATCCAACCACATCAGCTGTTGTACCTCAAATGTTAATGATCTGCATACTCCAATTAAAAGGAAGAGACTGGCAGAGTGAATTAAACAATAACCTAAACAGAATCTTACTGTATGCTACCTACAAGAGATAAATTTTAAATACAATGACACAGATTGGTTGAACGTGACGGATGGAAAATGATAAAGTGTGTAAATGATACAAGAGGACTAGGATAGCTATTTAATCAATGATTAAAAAGACTCTGAGACCAAGAGAATTACCAGAGATTAATAAAGATATTTTGTAATTAAAAAATGAGACAGTTCATCAGGAAGAAATAGCAATTATAAATATGTGTGTCCCAAATAATAGAATCTCAAGTTATAAGAAGAAAAAAAAAGTAGGAAAAGTAAGTAAAAAAAAAGAAAATAATGGGGGCACCTGGGTGGCTCAGTCATTAAGCGTCTGCCTTTGGCTTGGGTCCTGATCTTGGGATTGAGCCCCACATCAGGCTCCCTGCTCAGCGGGGAAACCTGCTTCTCCCTCTCCCACTTCCCCTGCTTGTGTTCCCTTTCTCGCTCTGTCTCTCTGTCAAATAAATCAATAAATAAATTCTTAAAAAAAAGAAAAGAAAATAATGAAGACTAGTAATCAATGAAATAGAAAACAGACTAATAGAGAAAACTTACAAAACAGAAACTAGTTCTTTTAAAAGATTGAGTACATTGCCAAACCCCTATCTAAATCAATAAAGAAAAATAGGAAAGCTATGCAAAAAACCCAATATCATGAATAAAACAAGAAATTTTCACTACAGATCCAACAGATAATTAAAATGATAGCAAGAACATAATATAAACAATATTATGTCAAAAATTTGATAACTTCAACAAAATGTATACATTTTACAACTTACCAAAATTGACATGAGAAACAGATTCTGGAGAGCATACTAGTTATAAAAATAAATTGAATTTATGACAAACCTTTTTACAAATGGGAAAGTCCTCTTCGCCCAGATAGATTTACTAGTAAATTCTATCAAATATTGAAGAAAAAATTAATACCAATCTAATGGAAACTATTTCCAAAATTGTGAAAGAAAATTCATGACACATTTTTTAGTCATCTAGTTTATTTGCATAATGCTTTTGAGGGCAATATAACTCTAATATGAAAACCTTACAAACATAATATAAAAATGAAAAGCACAGATTAATAGCACTCATGAACATAGATGGATACCTAACAAAATACTAGCAAATCTCATTTCAACATAGAAAGAATAATACATAATAAGCAAGCAGTTTTATTCAAAGAATGTGAAGTTTATGTAACATTTGAAAATCAAATAATGGAATTCATAATATTGACAACATAAAGGAGAAATACTATATAACCATTGTTATAGATTCAGAAAAAAAACATTTAATAAATTCAACATGTATCCATTGAAAAACAACCAACAAAAAACCTCTTACCCACTAGGAGTAGTAGGGAACTTTCTAAAACTGATAAAAAACATATGCAGAAAAACATTTAGTCAACATCATTCTTACTGGGAAAGTCTAAATTATTTTCCCATGCTTTTTTAAAAAAAGCAGGAATACCCATTTTCACCACTTCTATTCACATTTTCCTAGATTTCATAGTTATTTGTAATTAGTTAACAAAGAGAAACTAAAACATCAAGAACAGAAAAGAAAAAAAATAGTCTCGATTTGCAGATAATATAGTTGTTTACCTAGAGAATCTCAGGAAACCTATGAAACAAGAACTGATAAACAAATTTAGCAGGAACAGAGGGTGCATGGTTACTATACAAAAATCAGCTAGAGTCTTGCATTAGCCTGAAATAATTGAAAAAAAAATGAAGAAAACAATTTGACTTACAGTAGTGCCTAGAAACAGAAAGTGCTTAGAAATAAATCTAAGACATCAATGACCTCTACACAAATGTTGTTGGATAAATTTTTTTAAAGACCTAAATAAGTTTGTGAGATATACCATGTTTATGGATTGGAAGACTCAATCTTCCTTATGACGGCAATTCCCTCTTAATTGGTCAGTAGTTTCAAATGTCAATCAAAATTATAGCAGGCTTTTTTTGGTAGAAATTTTCAAGCTTTTTCTGAAATGTATATAGAAATGAAAAAAACTAGGGAATAAATAAGCAGTTTTTAAAATAAAGAAAAAGTGGAAGGATTCACCATATCAGATTTAAAGACTTTAAAGATGTAGGAGTTAAAACAGTTTAATTTCACTTTAATAAAGTGAAAAGACAGATATATAAATCAATGTAATAAAATTCAATATCCACAAATAGATGGCAAGGCAATGCAATGGGAAAAGAAAGTCTTCTAACAAATGGTGCAGGGTTAACTGGGTATACTTATGAAAATAATTGAGCATTTACCCTAATTTCACACCATACTCATACTCATCCAATTTATATTTAAAAAAATAATTTTAACTGGAGCACAATTCATAACTTGAACTGAAACTAAAAGTAAAACCTAAAAATATTAAACCATTTCCTTGTACGTTGATTAATTCTGGAACAGAGATGGTAATTATTTTCATACATCAATTATATATTCTACAACCTTGCTAATTCTTACTCGTACAAATACTATGTTTATTTTCCTATATTTTTAGCTACAAATGTGTATATATATATATATATATATAAGCTATAAATGATGATAATTATGTCTTTTCCCTTACAAACTCACACTGTACCTCTCTTTCCAAGCTATTATCTTACTGTTGACAAAATATTCCAATATGTTGTTATACAGGAAAAGAACTTTGATTATAAGCACTTTTGCCTTATTAAATATCTCAAGTTTTAGCATTAATTATAACCTTCATTACAGATTTTGGTGAAAAAAGTCATCTTATGAAAGTTCATTTTTATTCCTTTATGTTCTAATATGTTTATAACAAATATTGAACATTAATGAATGCTGTTTTGCCTCTATTGAGATGATAATCGGTCTTTAGACTTTTAGTGTAATGCTTTATGTTAAATGATTGTCTACACTGAATCACATTTGCTTTCTTTGGATAAATTTCATTCTTATCTAAGACTTTTCTGAAAATTGTTTGCATCCATGTTTCTGTACAATATAAGCTTATTTTCTTTTCCAGTGCTATGCTTATCCATGTTTGATGTTGAAATTATATATATTACATATTTTCTGATTTGAATTGATACCTCCTCTCCACACTTTCCACACTCTTTTTTTTTTTTTAATGGAGCTACTAAAGTATCTAAAACAAGGGAGTGGCATTATCAGATTTTCATTTTATTAAAGATTAGTAAGATATCAGAGTGAAGAATTAATTCAAAGGCAATAATTATATTAGAATCAGGAAAAGCAGTTAGGAGGGTGAGGGTTTGTTTTGTTGTTGCTGTTTTATTACCAAACTGGTAGGTTCTTCTTTTGAGGTTTGTGAAGACTTAGCAGAAAATAGAAGGGAGAAGGGAGAGGGAACCCGATGAGAGACAAAGAGGAAGTGGAAGGGAAGAGGGTGCACAATGAATGAAAGAAAAACAAAAGTAAGAAAACCTGTTGCAATTATACCTTTTACCCATTGTGCTCAGATATCCCTGGTGTCTCCCAGAGGACCAGCCAGGAGTTCCCAGCCCTTTTCAGGTGGTCTTTGTCCTGGATATCCAACCTCAGGATGGATATGTCTCTCACCCTCCCAAGAGTGAGTCCTGAACTTACCTTGTAGCTGCTTTTGAATTTTTGCCACTCACTTGGAACACTGATCTGTTCTGTTCATTGCAGTCCCCCTCATCTGTGGCCACTGTCATGGGGAGATGGTGGTCACAGAAGGGGCAAGCTCGGGTATGAAGTAGGATGGCCCTGGGAGTCCTCCCTAGCCAGTGATTCCAAGAGTCTCCTCTGGTCCCAAGAATGTGACAGGAGTTGGATGGCTCTTGCAGGCCCCTGGAGGCCCCCCAAGCTAGGAGGGCCAAGGCCGCCTGAGCAGAGTCACCAGAATTTGTTCCTGGAGTGATAGGTTCTTTCCCTACTTATACTATTCACCAAACAGCCAAAAATCGAGACAGTATTTGATGGCAAGCAGGTAATTTATTCAACAGCCAGAGAATGAAAAAGGGAAGCTTAGGCTCTAAAGGCACCTTTTCCCTGGTTAGGTCTCATGGTATGGGTTTTTCGGGGTTGGAGTAATTAAAGGGCTGGTAAGCAAGCTGACCCTGGGGTTTTTCAGAGCAAGGGAAGGGGATTTGGAATCAGTGCTATCTCTTTTCTTCCTTTAAATGGGCTCAGTAGGATCTATCAATAGGCTGATAGATGTGTTTTTGTTATTATAATTAGATGACTGTGATCTCAAGGTCATCTGGAGGATTAGCAGGGTGTCTGACCTGGACCAAACCTGTGAAAACTGGGCCATGGGGTTTTGTTTGGAGTTTATGCCTTGTGGCATCTGGCCTTAGTTTCTGGTGGCAAGCAGCACCTGGAAGCAGGGCTAGAAAACTGGGTTATTGTGGCTTGTTAGTCAGTTCTGGTGACAGTTGTTTTATGTTTGTTTGGGATTTTGTTTTGGTAATTTGAGTTTAAATGATGAGGCAGCAGAAACAGATAAGGATTTAAAAGTTATCAGTAAGAAAAAGTGAGATCTATATAATGTAGTGGCCATTAGATATGTGGGACAAAGGCTAATGAAGTTTCCATGTTTCTGGTTTGGGAACCACTATGATGAAGCCATTGTGTAGAGAGTAAAGGACAAATATAATGGGCACAAAGATTGTCATGATGACATTGATGTGCCCATGGTAATTACTAACCATTTAGAATTTATGGGTATAGGGCCCTGAGGAGAATTTAATTTTTGAGATTGCTATCTAAGAGGGGCTAGAGGTCATGATTATAGCCATAGAATGATTAGCAATTTGGTAGAAGGCAAGAGTTCCACGAATTGAGAGTGCATTACAGGAGGATATGCAAGCTAAGATTCAGCCTTGGTTTTTGGTTTGTTTTGCCATAAGCTTGTTGCATTGCTTCATACTAAGCTGTATTTCAGAGTCAATGTAGTAGCCCCAAATCTGATGCCTCAAAATTACAGAATTTAGGGAATCATCCAAATTCCTTACATCTGGGTGATAACAGCTGTTAGCCAGACTGCAGTCTGCCCTCCATACTCACACCCTTGGATTTCAGGCTACAAAAGGGGTACCTTAATAGACTAATTAGCAGAAGTGCTATAGGCTTTGCTTTTATAGCCCTGATGTGTAATTTTGGACAGAAATAGTTTTGGAGGATATGAAGGACTCCAGTATAGAAGATAAATATAAATGCATGATCTTGGTTATGATTCTGCCCTCCTAGGATTGTGGTGTTAACAGGAAAATAGAGTTGAGCCTGAGCACAGCTCTAGTAAAAGCCTTTGTTAAATGGCTTAACACCTTGCTCTATAAAGAGAGCATAGTCCTTATCTTTACAGAAATATATCCAAGCAAACCTTATTCTTGTGCAAGTGAACATTAATGCTTTATTCTTCAGATTTCACCTACAGAAAGAGTATCATGTAAGTCCCTTTCATTCCCCAAAGTGGCTGCTATGGAAACAAGTCTTGATGCGTGAAAGGAAGGGAAAGCTAGCTGTACTGTGCTTAAACAAATAGGAGAAATTTCCACGAGATTTCCAATTCTTCGTGGAGCCAATAAAGAAGCAACTGGGAAGGTCGCCAAACAGCAAATCTAAGGAAGAGATTGCTAATTCAGTTTTGCCAGTTACACTTTCTCAAGGCCCATAATTAAAAGTGAGCTTCAGCTATCCTGCTATAGCAGGAGGGAAGAATGAAAGGGGGGGAAATCGGAGGGGGAGAAGAACCATGAGAGACTATGGACTCTGAGAAACAAACTGAGGGTTATAGAGGGGAGGGGGGTGGGGGGTGATGGGTATTAAAGAGGGCACGTACTGCATGGAGCACTGGGTGTTATGCGCAAACAATGAATCATGGAACACCACATCAAAAACTAATGATGTAATGTATGGTGATTAACATAACATAATAAAATAAAAAAAAGAAAAATAGGCAGAAAACAGTTAAAAAAAAAAAAAGCGAGCTTCAGGGTACTAGCAGAGAAGTCGGATTTGCTGTGAGCCTGAGAGGCTTGTAAATTGGCTGCTTTTGCAAACTGCTTTCATTCTTGTAGGTCAAGAGGGGAAGAATTGACGCCTTTGTGTGATGGAATAAATGCTTACTTAGTGGCTTGGAAGAAGAGATTTGCCTCCCTAAACTTCTAAGATTACATAGAAAGTGAGAATTGGAAGAGTTAGGTTTGTTGTGAAAAGTTATAAGTATACTAGATTACAGCACTGTGATTAGCTTTGTAGTCACATAACCCCAGTTTTGTCTTCCACATGCCCTTTACAGTAGCTGTGCAATTTGGAGCTTAACAGACACCATTTATCGGGTTTATCTCTAAAAGACTCAGTCAAAATATACAGTAGGCAGCAGAAGTTATCTATATGTTTTAATAAATGGGAAGTTTTCTCAAAATGCAAGTATATTTTGAAAAAAGTCTCAGAATCTATTTCCCTAGGATATCACAGCCTTGGTTTAAATCTAGTCACATTAATATTTATAAACCATGTTTTCAAAATTTTCATCCCCTTCTGATATAATGGGATCTCTAGCCTCAAGCATTGTCTTACATGTCCTAATAAACAATGCCTTTAGACTCCCACAAAAGTCTACTCCTACACTGGCCTACTTTCAAGATGTCCCTGACAAGTACTTATTGCAGGAATCTCTTGACTGATTTTGGTGCCCAGAATCTAGGTGCTTCAAACCTGGTTTTACTTCTGACTACAGACAGACAGCAGTACCCTTCAGAGTCCCAAAGAACCAAATTAAAATTGAGAAGCCTGAGAGAAACTTGCATGGCAAAACTTCTTCATGATCCATGGAGAAATGGGGACAATGTTTTTCTCCTGGGTTAGTTATACACAAGTACGTAATGAAGGTGAAAGGAAGTGCTTATATTGATTTGGTATTTATCTGGCATTCTTTCTGAATTCTCCCTTACATAATCTTATATAATCCTCACAACAGCTCTGTGATTCAGGGTTTTAAATATTGGGGGCATGGGTTCAGAGAGAAGAGACATGTTTCTTACTCTTAAGGCTCTCGTTTCTGCTCTCTCTCTCAAATATCTTAGGTATAACAAGTTCTTTCCCCTCTGACTGGGATGGAAATACAGTATCTCCTAGCTTTGCTCAACTTTGAATATCTCTGATTTGCTCTAACCCACATGCCTGCTCTGGATTACCTCTCACATGGTCTCATCTTGAGCATGTATAGCTCAACTTTCAGCAAAGGATATTTTTTTTAAGATTTATTTATTTGAAAGAGAGAGAGAAAGCACTCGAGGATGGGGGAGGTGGCAGAGGGAGAGAATCTCAAGCAGACTCCCCACAGAGCCCTAAGTGGCTCTCTATCTCAGGACCCTTGACATCATGACCTGAGCTGAAGCCAAGAGTCTGACACTTAACTGTCTGAGCCATCCAGACACCCCTCAGCAAAGGATTCTTAAGGGAACCCCCACACATTCTTCCAGAACTCAAGTTCTGCACAATTTTCTCCTCCATACTTGCCCTCACATTGCAGCCCCTTCAGCAATCCTGACCTCTGATATTTGCTGCCTAAACTTAGCAAGACTGCAGCAGTTGGTTAAGAAATTTTCCCTATGCAGAGAACCTGACCAATAGTAGGGCTCATCTTGTGAGTTTCCCTTTTATTCCAGATTGCAATCTAGGTTGATCTATTTTTCAATGCCTAAGTAGTAACCTCATATATTTTCTCTATTTTATAAATGTGTAATTGTTAGTCCAGTACCAGTTCACCTTTCTTGGCTGGAACTATGGCTTCTTAATTACAGAATAAGAAATAATTTCACTGAAATCCCCCCAAATTATTGGAAGAATGAAAGGTACAAATTGTGTAAAACTCTACAACTAGTCTTCATTTTATTCTGTTGAAGTCTCTGCACTAGATGCAAGGGCCACTTGGATTTTTTTTTTTAATATTTTTATTTATTTATTTGACAGAGAGAGAGACCGCAAGAGAGGGAACACAAGCAGGGGGAGTCGGAGAGGGAGAAGCAGGCTGCCTGCTGAGCAGGGAGCCTGACATGGGGCTCGAACCCAGGACCCTGGGATCATGACCTAAGCTGAAGGCAGACACTTAACAACTGAGCTACCCAGGCACCCCACCACTTGGATGTTTTTAAGAGCATTTTTATTTATATTCTGTTTAATCACCCAAAGGACAGGAGCTGGGATGTATACATTGCCAAGACCCAGATCTTGGCACAGAGCTCAAAACTTAATTACACTTAATAATATTTGGTGAATAATTAATTGAATATATGAGGAAATTATTCTCAAAATTTTAAATGTAAAATAAATGTTAATATAATAAGTTGTGTAGCCATTCTTTTGAAATGATACTTTCTTTTTCTGAACTCTAAGATTTTCTACTAGGAGTGTAGACTGAGAAAAGCAGAAATTATGTCTTAGTGTCAGAAAAACATTTGGAATTACTTCCATGGTAAAGAAAGCTAGGGAAACTATGGAAGCTAGAACAATTTAAAATCAGAGGCTTTAAATCATATTTCCATATTGACATGGTATTTGGAATAACACTAATGGAATTTTTTATTGATATGACATCCACACAAACCTTTAAATGTAGTTAATCTTAGACTTAGTTTTCCTTAAAACTTATGTGATTTGATCAAGGTGATAGGGTAATAAAGATTGGGCTGGCATAGGAAATATCTGTGTGCAGAGATTGAAATTGTATGCACATATCAAAATGTTCTGCACATTTATAGGTATTAAACTTGCATAAAAACAACACTGCATAGTCAGGTTAAACAAGAAAAATACCACTCTTAAGGTACTTAAGAATTAAGAATACTTGAGAAAACGTGTGCAGCTAAGATTATATTTTTAAACTACATTATCTGATTCAATTGCATTTATAATAGACTTATTAAGAGCCTTTGGAATAAAGGAAAAGGATACTGAAATTAGAGTTGAAGAAATAGGTTTGAAACTTTGCTGTTTCATGATTTTTGTATGACATTTTTTGTGATTTAAATAAATTTTAAAACATTTCTTCATATTTAGTTTAATGTGAGAATTAAATCAAATAGATTGAGAAAACCTAATAGATTTGTTCAACATGTATTTATAAAATGAATAAATGAATATATATGATATATATTCAGTTTAGTGTGAGAATTAAATCAAATAAATTGAGAAAACCTAATAGATCTGTTCAACATGTATTTATAAAATGAATAAATGAATATATATGATATATGTATATGAAAAACAATTTTAAAGGTAGACTCTTAATATTACTTATGCTGAGTGTCTCTAAAAGTTAAATCTTGATATGTCTTAGAGTAAATGCTTCACATTTCTGGAAAAAAATAGGGTATTGTAATCATCCAGTGAATTATTTTTGCATTGAATATTTACAAGATATAATTCATCTAAATTTAAGCATTTTTCCTGGGCAAGTCTCCATTTTCCTTTGCATATTCATACTCACAAAAGCTCATTCTGTTAAAGCTTAGATGTAGTATCTGTTACTTTAGGGGTCAGCTTCAAAGGCTCTTCTAGTGACAGTAATCTAGGGATGTTAGGATCTTAGCCCCAACCAATTTCAACAAACATAAGGTAGTGGTATCAAGAAATCAATTCAAATGATACTGTCATATAGTGAGAAGTTATCTTAAAAGTGATACTCTGATTATATAAAAAGTTTAAAGAGAAATATTAAAAACCTGAAGTTTATTATAAAAAAATAACATTAGCCGATATTGAAAATAAAAGGAAAAATAAAGTCTACAGGGAGGTAAATGTTAATTTTTTTCTTTCCAGGTTTTTATTTAAATTCCAGTTAGTTAACATAGAGTGTAATATTAGTTTCAGGAGTAGAATTTAGTGATCCATCACTTCCATACAACACCCAGTACTCATCGCATATGTGCACTCCTTAATCCTCATCACCTATTTCACCCATCTCCCCCACCAACCTCCCCTCGATAGCCACCAGTTTGTTCTCTATATAAGAGTCCTTTTCTTGGTTTGTTCTCTGTCTATCCTCTATGATTGTTTTGTTTCTTAAATTCCACATGCAAGTGAACTCATATGGTATTTATCTTTCTCTGACTGACTTATTTTGCTTAGCATAATGCTCTCTAGCTCTATCCACATCCTTTCAAATGACAAGATTTTATTCTTTTTTAGGCTGAATAATACTCCTAATAATGCTATATATATATATCTTTATCCATTCATCAGTTGATGGACATTTGGGCTATTTCCATAATTTAGCTGTAGTAGATAATGCAGCTATAAACATTGCGGTGCATGTATTCCTTTGAATGAGTATTAGTATTTTTGTATTCTTTGGGTAAATACTTAGTAGTGTAATTGCTGGATTGTAGGGTAGTTCGATTTTTAACTTTTTGAGGAACCTCCATACTGTACTGCTTTCCAGAGTGGCTGCACCAGTTTGCATTCCCACCAACAGTGCAAGAGGATTCCCCTTTCTTCACATCCTTGCCAACACCTGTTGTTTCTTGTTTGTTTGTTTTTTTAGCTATTCTGACAGGTGTGAGGAGGTGATAGCTGATTGTAGTTTTTAGTTTTATTTCCTACTGGGAGGTAAACAAAAAAAATCATAAAGGGTGATAGAAAGAAAAATTCACCAAAGTATTTCATTTTTTAAAATTTCATTTAAGCATTTTGTTTACCAAGGCTCTTTTAAAAGGCAGACCTTATTTAACATTTCCATGAAGTGTCAGTATCTGTTATCTTTACATATTCCCAACAAATTTCCTCTTCTAGTACAAAGCAGGCTTAAATCATATAAACTGGGAGGAGGGAGCTCCATGGTATTTAATTCAACCTGCTGATTAAACTAAACCTCAAGTTAAATGAAGTTATTTTTCTGCTCAATACTTCCCAGTGGCTTATCATAACACTTTTAAGGAAAGGCAAAGTCCTCAAAGTAGCTTGCAAATCTCTATATACACATTTTTCCTTCAGGCATTACAGAAATTTTTGGCATAAAGATCATATTCTCTATCTTAATTAGGTACTAGTTACTTGCATAGTTACATGGGTTATGATTCAGCACACACAAAAAAATTCAACACATTTATTTCTGTACTTTAAATTAGTATGTTTTATTATATATCTTAATAAAAGTTATATCTTAATAAAATCGAGTAGACAAAATAAAGAAGGTTGAGGAGCCCATCAAGCTCAAATATAGTTTATTTGGCATTCCTAATGAAAGGCAGAAATTCTTGAATAACAAGGTAGAAGGTATATATCAACTTATAAATGACATTGTGGATAGTTTGGAAATTGTAAGAAATTATAACAATAAAATTAAAGGCATGCAGTGACAAACTATTTAAATTTGTTGTATATCACTTTGATTTTTTTTTTCAGTGCTTTTATTTTCCTGGTTGCAATGATTCTAAATCTATCCTGTGTTCTGCTCCTTTCTCCTTAATTTTAGGATTTTTATATCATTCACAATGAACAGAGGAACACAGCTCTGGAAGACTCTGAATGACCTGCACTTATATAAACTCTACAAAATATGGTAGGGATTGCAATCTGACCACTCAGTAATTATTGAGACCCACTTAATAATCATGAATACTCATGACTACTCTTCTCCAATTATAACCACTAGAAGCATAGTAGCCATCTCTCAATCAATATGAAGTTCTGACTTGGGTTTAATGCAAATTTTTTGCAGTAGTCTGTTTGGAAAGTCAATCTCATCCTTGGATTTTTCTCTAGGAGTTATCCCCCCCAAATCTGAGCTGTTAACTGAGAGTAAGAGGAAATCCTGCTCCTAGCAAGTATCATAGTAAAGAAAGAAAAAATTCAGAGAAAATATACACTCAGTCTTCTCTCTATATATATTTCCAGAGCAGTACATCTATAACATTTTTGGTTATGATGTCTTATTAGATTCATCCACATACTGGAAAAAAACTTACCTCAGGATTTAGCTATTATTGTGATACGGTTTAATTTTTACCAAAGAATTCTTCCTAAAATTTCTAAAATAAATCTTCTAAATTCTCAATGTGATTTTCTTAAGAGCAAGATCTACACATGTTATATAAGCATATAATTAAAGTTTTACTTTTCAAAAAAATGAGTGCATTTCATGGTATATTCTGATGATATTTGTTTTACTAGAAAAATCCATCTCATTCATGGTGTAAACCAGAGAAATGATGAGTTACTGCTAAATTGACTTATGTAAGAGATCTTACCTAATTATAACTGATTGCTCCCTTGGGTTTCCAGTGAAGTATGTCTAATTATTCACTGGGTATTTGGAAAATCACATTTATTTTCTTTGAGAAGGAAAGAGTAGGAAAATAAAGGAAGTTTTCCAGAGGGGGAAAGAAAGGGAGAAAAGAGTTGTGAAATTCTTAAAGCCATAAAGATGGAATAAAAATTCCATCTATTTTTTTTTTTTTCATTGTTTTGCTATCCAAGTATAGTAAAAGGAAAGGAGCCACTTTTCTAAGGTGGCAGTACTTCAACTGTATATCAACAGACTTCTGTAAAATTGGGAGCCACATCTTGGAATTGTGATTTCCAATGACATTTAAGGCATGTCTACCCTACATCAGAAACCACTCTAGAAGGAGGTAGGCATATAATAAGAAAAATAAGTCTCTGCCATCAGAAAGGTCTACATTCTTCCCCAGGAGATTTCTATAAATAGTAGCAAGTAACAGAGCTAAAATGAGAACGGATGTCTTCCAGTTCCTAATCTCTTTCTAGGTCTGTTTTACAGTCATATAGTCAAGCCCACTCTTAGCACATGAAGTCATTTCTAAAGGGTAGGGATGCAGAGATGACATTACATCAAGCAATGAAAGTAGTCAGTCTACCAAAGCCCCTTTCCCCCTTCCCTTAATTGTTAAATAAGTAGTGCTCTGTTCCGTTATTAAGGATTTATTCCATGATAACAAAGAAATAACATATCTTAAAACAACCCGGTATGAATAGCTGGAACAAATTTATAAACGTCTTAATGAATTGTTTCTTTATATTATTTGATATGCCCATACTTCTTAGAATACCATCTCTTCCTACAGTCCATACTTAATAAATATTTGTTGAGTCAATTTTAAGTTTATGTTATACTGGTGGTAGAACATGGGTTCTATGAAAAGGAAGTTAATTATTTAAGGAAATGACTAGTGCCTTTTCTTTAATTAGTTTTATGAAAATAAGTAAAATCTTATATTTTCTGAATTTCAATTTATTTATAATATAAATGAGAAGCTGTACCACATCTGTAGCTATCAAAGCATACTGAGCATATGAAGCGATCTGGGAAATGTTAAAATGCATATCCTGTGGACTTTTTGTCTTCAAAACTGATTCTCTAAGATTTAGATGAAGCCTAGGTATCTGCTAATTAAATAAACATCTGAAGTGATAGTATCTCAGAATGTCTGTAGTCAAGTTTGAAAAACAGAATTAGATGTTTCTTGAAAGCCTTTCCTAATTCTAAAATGTTATGATTTATTTTTTAAAATATTTTATTTATTTATTTATTTGAGAGGCAGAGAGCACAAGCAGGGGTGCAGGGAGCAGAGGGAGAGGGAGAAGCTGACTCCCCATTGAGCAGGGAGCCTGACATGGGGCTCGACCCCAGGACCCCGGGATCATAAACTGAGCTGATGGCAGCTGCTTAACCGACTGAGCCACCCAGGTGCCCCTAAAATGTTATGATTAAAATCCACAAAAAAATCATTGAGGAAGAGTTGTCAATCTAAATGTAATACCAGCTTCATTGTGATTCCATTAGTAAAGTCTTATTAATTAATAAACTTTGTATTTTAAGAACAGTTTTGGTTAACAGGTGGAAGGACAGAGATCCCATATACTCCCTGTTCTCACACATATACAACCTCCCCCAACTGTCAATAGCCCAACCCACTGTGGTACGTTTATTACAACTGATGAACCTATAATGACACACCATCACTCAAAAGTCCATAATTTATATTACATTTCACTCTTGTACATTCCAAGGATTTTGACAAATGTATAATTACGTGTATCTACTATTTTACAGAAGAGTTCCACTGCCCTAAAAAATCCTCTCTGCTCTGAATCAGTAGTCTAGATATAATTAAAGCTTCATTGCAATTCCATTAGTAAACTTCATGAATCACACTTTAAGTATACCTTAAGTCTGTCTTATACACTGACATTGAAAGAATGAACTCTTTAATATATTATCCCTAGTGTTCAAAAAGTTATGCAAGAACTTGATAATTCTAATTAACCAACCTTATCTTTTACTATATAATAATAGTGACATATAGAAATTGAATATCAGAGGGGCGCCTGGGTGGCTCAGTCGTTACGCGTCTGCCTTCGGCTCAGGTCATGATCCCAGGGTCCTGGGATCGAGCCCCGCATCGGACTCCCTGCTCGGCCAGGAGCCTGCTTCTCCCTCTCCCACTCTGCCTGCTTGTGTTCCCTCTCTAGCTGTCTCTCTCTCTCTCTGTCAAATAAATAAAATAAAATCTTTAAAAAAAAAAAAGAAATTGAATATCAGATAGTGAAGTCAGTTCACTAGACTTAACACATCAGCTCCTTATTTCAAGTATTTTTTTTTTTTTTAACTGCAGAAGCTTGAAACCACCAAAAAGAACAACTATCACTTTTTGCTCACATAAAATGTTTTTAATTCTCAAAATTGTCTCAGGTGTTCTATAAACATTTTCTCTGGTTTTCTAGGAAATTACATCCAGTGTATTCCAATTAATTGCTAAACTGAAATAGCTTGGAGTTTACTAATTGTGGAGATCACAGAGGTCCAGCAGCTTGCTCATGGCTCCTAAGCAATTTCGTTGTGCCCTGGCTATCAGCTGGATAATGTTACAGCTTATCTAAAAGTCAACAATTCTTAGTCACCCTCAATTCTTCTTTTGATATATTAGTAAATAAACTGTCAAGAAACAGGGATATCTGTAAGTAAAATAACAATCTTTAGTACCTTCTTACCATTTTCTCTCCCTTTCACACCCTGATCTTTCCCCTATTTTATTACTCATTGCCATATTGTAAAGTAAGCCTATATTAAATTTAACCTAAGGATACTATAGATACTTAGGATATTAAAATATAGTAGTTTGACAGCTCTCTAATCATAGTGAGATTATATACTCATAATCTGGAAACATGGTATGAGTATACTCACATGAAAAATGAGAATCTGGGGCTCTGTTATCTTTTATAGCAGAAACACACTATTCAGAACAGTTGGTCCTAACATCAGATTGACTATATTCATTTCTTAGTTCCATCCCTTGATTGCTTTTTACACTTGGGTAAATGGTTTCCATCTTCTCTGATTCAGTTTTATCATCAGTATAAAGGACATGATCATAATAGTACATAGCTCATTAAGTTCTCTGGTATAAAATTAGTTAGCATACATAAAATCTCTGCTTGTCATATCATTTTATAAATTATAGCTAATACTGTTAATTTACTCAAAAGTTAAGAGAAACCACAGTTTGTTGTTTTGCAAGTTTCAATAATTCACTATGGAATTAGAGCTCACTTTATAATGTGTACATTGAATATAGAGTTGTGGATACCCTCTGAAGTGCAGGTTACAATTAAATTGCTAATTATAGAGCACTGCTAAAGGTGTGCTGTATGAAGTCTTCTATTATCAGTTCTATTCTGGGTTTTTACTGTCAGTTACAGTCCCTCTAAAAGAGTTGAAGTCAGCCTTTATTTTAAAAGCGCTTTAAACATTTCACTGAAATAATTTAATGTATTGGTATTAATGGAATTCTCATGATACAGAAGAATAAATGGGCTGGCTGTTAAGAATATTGAAAGAATTAGGGGCGGGGGATTTAAAACACCCTCTTCAACTTTCCTCAGATATTATAAATGTAACCATTAATATGCAGTTTCCTACTAAAGTTCAGCATACTTGAAAGATCTTTGTTCCCTTTTTATGATTTAGAAATGGTGGTTAAAATATGTTGAAAGAATAAGCCTTGTTTTTTTTTTTTTTATATTATGAAAGCACTCTGAAATCTTAACTGAGACAGTATTTCCTGTACCTCTAAATTACCTATTTAATTTAAGACAGGAAGAAATTGGCATACAGAACTGTATAGAAGTGTCAGTAATGTTAGAGTGTTTTTTCTGAAGTCTTTCCAGTATATAATCAATACGTATGTATACGTTAGGTTGCTTTGGGAGAATATAATACCTTAAAACTCTATCTCAAAATAATAAACACGACTTATTACATATATACTGTATGTGAAACTACAAAATGTTATGTTTTAATCTTATCTAATATCTCCATAACCAGTGCTGAGTTGTGTAATAGAGTTAACATCAGCATCACCCCCATCTAAATTCTCCTCAGCTTCAAGAAATACTAAGTTTCACTGAATTCCCTTGCATGTGTAGTTCTGACCTAGAGTCTGAAATGAGAAATCCTGTCTGAGACAGGAGCAGTCACTCCATTTTTTTCCTTCAACCTCCACCACCATCACTGCCAACATCCAAACCCTAGGCAACATCTGACTTTAACCTACTCTATAGACTTCCCTATACTGGACATTTCCTATAATGGAATCATGTAATGTGTGGTCTTCTGCAATGGCTTTTTTCACTTAGCACACTGCTTTCAAGGTCCATCTTTTTATATCATATATCAGTATTTCACTCATTTGTATTACCAAATAATATTCTATCATATAGATATACTGTATTTTATTTATTTATCAACTAATGGACACTTGGGTTGTTTCTACTGGCTTCTTTCATTTAGCATATTATTTTTGAGGTTCATTAAAATAAACAAACAAAAACATCAAAAATTTTGTAGCAGCAGTTTAGTGTCAGTGGTCCATTCCTAACTGTCGGCTGAGTCATATTCTATTGTATGGATACCACATTTTACTTTCCTGTTTATCAGTTGATGAACATTTGGATTATTTTCATTTTTTGATTATTATAATTAATGCTACTACATACATTCTCATAATGTGTTTGTGTGGACATGTTTTATCTTGGTTAAATTCTTAGGGGTAAAATTATTGGATCACATGGAAAATTTATGTTTGACTTTTTAAAAAACTGCCAAATTATTTCTTAAAGTGGCTTTTATGTTTTAACTTCCTAGCCGAGCTACATGAGGATTCCAGTTTTTCTACTTCTTTGCCAATACTTGTTCTCATCTGGATTTTTATTATAGTCATTCTATTGGGTAGCTAGTACTATTTCATTGTTGTTTTAATTTGCATTTCCTTAATGACTAATAATGGTGAGCCTTTTAATGTGCTTATTGGCCATTTGTGCTGCTTCTTTGATAAAATATATATTTAAATATTATGCCATTGTTAAATTGGTTACTTTATCTTCTTACTTTTCAAGTAGTAAAAATTATTACATATGCTGTATACAATTTCTTTACCAAATATATGACTTGAAAATAGTTTCTCCATCTCTGTTACTTGTGCTTTCATTTTCTAAATGATGTTTTTTGAAGGAAAGAAGTTTTCAATTCTGATAAAGTCTAATTATCATTTTTTTCTTGTGTGGATTATTTTGGTATTATAACTAAGAATTACTGTCTACCCAAGGACATGAAGATTTCCTCTTATTTTTTTCCACAATTTTTTTTTTATAGTTACTTGCATTTAGGCCTTTAATTCATTCATTTTTTTTTTTTTATGTTAGTCACCAGACAGTACATCATTAGTTTTTGATGTAGTGTTCCATGATTCACTGTTTGCATATAACACCGCTTGCCCCATGTAATACATTCCCTCCTTAATACCCATCACCGGGCTCACACATCCCCCCAATCCCCTCCCCTCTAAAACCCTCAGTTTGATTCTGGGAGTCCATAGTCTCTTATGCTTTGTCTCCCCCCACCCCGATTCCCCCCCACTTCATTTTTCCCTTCCTTCTCCTAATGTCCTCCATGTTATTCCATATGTTCCACAAATAATTGAAACCTTATGATAGTTGTCTTTCTTTGTTTGACTTATTTCACTTAGCATAATCTCCTCCAGTTCCATCCATGTTGATGCAAAAGTTGGGTATTCATCTTTTCTGATGGCTGAGTAATATTCCATTGTATATATGGACCACATCTTCTTTATCCATTTGTCTGTTGAAAGGCATCTTGGCTCCTTCCACAGTCTGGCTATTGTGGACATCGCTGCTATGAACACTGGGGTACATATGGCCCTTCTTTTCACTACATCTGTATCTTTGAGGTAAATACCCAGTAGTGCAATTGCTGGGTCATAGGGTAGCTCTATTTTTAAATTTTTGAGGCACCTCCACACTGTTTTCCAAAGTGGTTGTACCAACTTGCATTCCCATCAACAGTGTAAGAGGGTTCCCCTTTCTCCACAACCTCTCCAACATTTGTTGTTTCTTGCCTTGTTAATTTTTGCCATTCTAACTGGTGTAAAGCGGTATCTCAATGTGGTTTTGATTTGAATTTCCCTGATGGCTAATGATGTTGAACATTTTTTCATGTGTCTGTTAGCCATTTGTATGTCTTCTTTTGAGAAGTGGCTGTTCATGTCTTCTGCCCATTTTTTGACTTGATTATTTGTTTTTTGGGTGTTGAGTTTGAGAAGTTCTTTATAGATTTTGGATACCAGCCCTTTATCTGTAGTGTCATTTGCAAATATCTTCTCCCATTCCATGGGTTGTCTCTTTGTTTTGTTGACTGTTTCCTTTGCCAGTACAGCATGGTACTGGCACAAAAACAGACTCAGAGATCAATGGAACAGAATAGAGAGCCCAGATATGGACCCTCAACTCTATGGTCAACTAATCTTCAACAAAGCAGGAAAAAATATCCAATGGAAAAAAGACGGTCTAATAAATGGTGCTGGAAAAATGGGACAGCTATATACAGAAGAATGAAACTCGACCATTCTCTTACACCATACACAAGGATAAACTCTAAATGGATGGAAGACCTCAATGTGAGATAGGAATCCATCAAAATCCTAGAGGAGAACATAGGCAGTAAATTTTTCGACATTGGCCACAGCAACTTCTTTCAAAACACGTCTCCAAAGGCAAGGGAAACAAAAGAGAAAATGAACTTTTGGTATTTCATCAAGATAAAAAGCTTCTGCATAGCAAAGGAAACATTCAACAATTCATTCTTAATTAATTTTCTATATGGTATTAGATACAGGTGTCAGATTCATTTTATTTTATTGTATTCTATTTATTTTGAAAAGTATATTTATTTGGATGAAGTTACATAATTTTCCTAGCACCATCCAAGGAAATGACTATCTTTTCCCCATTGAATTATTTTTGCACCTTTTCCAAAGGTCAATTGATCATAAAAATGAATTTTATTTCTAGACTTTTCATTCTGTCCCATTGGAATATATGCCTTTCTTAGTGCCAATAACATGATGTTGATTACTATGGTTTTACACTTTTTATTTCCTTTTATCATTTAATATATCATGACCATCATCTCAGGTCAATATTTATGATTTTGAATAGCTTAATAAGGCTTTCTGAAAGTTTTATAATAATAAACAGAATGAATAAGTTATACTTTTTTCAAATGGTCCCCTTGGGGTTCATAAAGGTAGTTTCCTATATTTTCTTTTAAAATCTTTATTGCTGGGTATTCAGATGTAGTTTATAACATTTGGAATTGATTTTTTTCATAGTGTAAATTAGAGGAACAATAATTTTCACATGAATATATAAATGTCTCCAAATCATTACTTGAAAAGACTATAGATTATTCATTGCTCTGTAGTATAAACGCTGTCATAAATCTATTGCTTTAGATCTTTGTTTCATTAAACTTCTATTGTTTTATTTTTTGAACTCATGTACATCTTTTGTTAAATTTATTTCTAGGTACTTGATATTTTTCATATTATTGTAAATTATGTATTTTGCTTGGTAGTTCACTTCTGAATATTGCATTCTTAATCAGAAACCTTGCTAAACGTTCCAATTAATTTTAAAATTTAAGTTTTAAACTCAATTGAATTTTCAAACATATACAATCCTACCATCAATGAACATTTGGAGATTTTGTATTCCCAATCTCTATACTTTTCAATTATTTCAGTGCTTTATAGCATTTCCCAATATTGATAAAAGTGGTAATTTTCAGTATCTTTTCTTGTCCCTGATTGCATATGGAAAAATTTCAATGTTTCACTTCCAGTATGGCGTTTTCCATTTGTTGTTGTTGTTGTTGTTATCATCATTGTTATTTTTCTTTCTTTGTTTCTGTGTTGTTCCAATTAAGAAATTTTCTATTCTATTGAGGGAAGAATTTTATTAAAAATTTTTTCTATCTATTTAGATAATCAAATGATTTTTCTTCTTTAGTTTAGTAATATGATGCAACTTGTTGATTACCTTTTTTAAAGATAAATCTTGGTAATGTTGAATTCTATTTATATATTGGTGCCTTATGTTTGCTAATATTGTACTAAGGATTTTTAATCTAGTATTTTTTTTTTCATTTAATTCCTTTGTAATTGTCCATTATTTGTCAGTTTTAGTATCAAGGTCATGATTGCCATACAAAATAAGTTAATGGGTGTATTCTCAATCTAGTCTTTGAAAGAATTTAAGATTTGAATTATGTTCTCTTTAAATGCTTATATTTCCCTAATGAAGATGTCTGATCATGGAGTTTTCACTATGGTAAAATATATAATTATTAATTTGAAGCCTCTGTTAAGTATAAGATTATATAAATTGCTGGTTTGTTTTTATGTGTACATTTGCTGGAGTAAGTTTGCATACGATATCTTATTCTCCTCTTGTCCACTGGGTCTAAAGCACTGAAGATTCCTTATTTATATAAGTAATAAGACCTGTTTCTCTCTCTTTATTTAGCTCATCAGGTTTTCCAGAGTCTTTTCAATTTGTGGGTCTTTTCAAAAAAGCTAATATTTAACCTTGTTGATCTTCTCTTTTGTGTATTTATTTTCTACTTTACTAATTTCTGTTCTATCTCTTTTATTCTTATGGTTTTACTTGCTTTGTATTTATTTTACTATACTTTACCTAATTTCTTAAAATGGATATTTAACTTTCCTTCTTTGCCCTTAAGTTTTTCTGCCTTCTTCAATCACTGGATTACACTGTTTAATAATAGTTGAATTTTCCCACTATGATTGTTAATTTGTCTACTCTTTTGTAATTCTACTCATTTTTGTTTTGTATACTTTGAAGCCATATATTTGGGCACATATATATTTAGATTTGTTGTATTATCCTGGTAAATTAAACATTTTGTTTTTGTGAAATAGCCCTCATTATCCCTGCAATATTCTTTAAGCCTTCTATATAAAAGGGGAAAACAATTATGGACACAATGGGTCACACCATCCCTAAAGTTCCTTCTTTACTTTATACCCAATGTTATTGACACTTGTAGCTTTCAACATCCAATTATATTTATTGTTGTTCCTTCTCATCTGTGTCATGGAGCAGGAAACTTTCTATGTTCGCTAACAAAACTATTACAAGATAGAGAGCATGCATGAGTAAAGATCATAGAATCTCATGATTTTACTTACTCCTGTGATTAGAACTTATATAAACTAGTAAAAGGCTGAGAAATTAGTGTACTAAGTAACTTGTCTCTTGGGGATGAACAGCCTAAATCCTATTTTGTACTTTGTTGTCTTTGTAATTATTAAAAAAAAAAAAATCCAGTCTTCACAGATAAAGAACATTTTGTTAGCTGGAATGGATTTTACCTTAGCTCATCAGAAATAAAAAAACAAACAAACAAAAAAACGATGTCTGACAACTCTAAAATGCTCCTTAGAACTCATGAAATATGTATCTATTTGTATCCATAATGGTTGCATTATTCAATTATCTAGCTTTAATTTTTTAACCTGATGAAAAAGGCTATATTTAGAATGCTACTAGAACTCATATTTTAAAAGATTCCAGCTAGGGATAGTTCCCCTAAATGGAACATTAATGTGTATCATCTTCATTGGAAAAAGTAAGTTAAAAAGATGAAATGAGAAGACATTGCCATAAAATTTGTGAGGCTTCATGGGACAGAGACTATCTCTAGCTACTCCCACAACTTAATTCTTCTATGCACTAGAACAACTCTATTTCTTTGGCCCAAATCTATCAACACATTTTTAAGATATGAAATGAAAAGTGTTAGTAGGAATAATACTGAATTTCTATGACTTGGCATTTAGCAATCATGACTGTGCTTGCTTCACTGCTTTTAAGTAATTTAAATGTATATAAATCAGAATGTACAGCTGATATGAATCTAAAATTTTGTTAGGAAATCTACAGAGGGCTTCTTAGTGAATTTAAAGAATTCATGGAAAATGAGAAAAGTACTGCAGCCAAAAAACAGAAAATAGCCTATGCAGGTTGAATTAATCTTGTCACTGATTTATTATACTAGTTTCTTTAAACTTAGCTGAAATGTGAAATAGCAAATCTGGATGGTTCTTAGTTAGTTATAGTTGTTATAATTATAGTTATAGTAGTGTTTATTGAAAAATAAATGGAAAAATGAAGTTACAAAAGTATGAAAAAGAAGAAATAATGACTGAAAAATCAGAAGCAGATAATACTGTTCATATTTAATAAAATTTTAGTCTCAGTCTCAGTAATGTTGTGTGTGTGTGTAATTTTACCACGTCTAAAATTAATCCTTTGTCCCTTTACCCAATTTATTAAATTTGTCATTAAAATTCTTAAAATCTTTCAAGGTGAGTGCCAGGAAGATAGTGGAGTAACGTTCCACATTTACAACTAGATATCACTCATTCATCCAAGTCAACAAACCAGACAGCAATCCAAAGACACATCTGAGAAGTTAGGAAGGGCAGAAACAGTGGTGGGGAGCTGCCCACAGAGGGGAGGGACCTGATGTCACAGAGAGAGAAAAGCACCCAGGAGCCCATGCAGGGAAAACAGCAACCCCATAATGTCTGGCCTTGCAAACCAGATGGGCTGAATTCTGTGAGTTTGTATAAACAGTGGGACTTACAGCCTGGAGCTTTAAAAATCAGCTGACTCAGCACTGGGCTAGCTGGGAAGGCAAGTGGTAGTGGGGGTCCCCACCTTTAAAGACACAACAGCCTGAGGAGAGGCAACATACAAGTGACAACTCATGCATTGGAATTTCAAATATTGTTAAGAAGACTATAGTGCTTAAAGCAATCTATATGTTTCATGCAATCCCTATGAAAATACCACCAGCATTTTTCACAGAACTAGAACAAACAATCCTAAATTTTATAGGGAGCCACAAAAGGCTCTGAATAGCCAAAGCCATTTTGAAAAAGAAAATCAAAGCTGGAGGCATCACAATTCCAGACTTCAAGTTAAATTACAAAGCTGTTGTACTCAAAATAGTATGGTACTGACACAAAAATAGACTCATAGATCAATAGAACAGAACAGAAAACCCAGAAATAAACCTGCAATTATATGGTCAAGTAATCTTGCACAAAGCAGGAAAGAATATCCAATGGGAAATAGATAATCTCTTCAATAAATGGTCTCGGGAAATCTGGACAGCAACATGCAAAAGAATGAAACTGTTCCACTTTCTCACACCATACACAAAAATAAACTCAAAATAGATTAAAGACCTAAACATGAGACCTGAAACTGTGAAAATCCTAGAGGAGGACACAGGCAGTAATTTCTCTGACATCAGCCACAGTAACATTTTTCTAGACATGTCTCCAGAGGCAAGGGAAATAAAAGCAAAAATAAACTAGTGGGATTACATCAAAATAAAAAGCTTCTGCACAACAAAGGAAACTATCAACAAAACTAAAGGCGGCCTACTGAGTGGGAAGATACTTGCAAATGACATATCTGATAAAGGCTAGTATCCAAAATACATAAGAACTGATACAACTCAACACCCCCAAATCAAATAATCCAATTAAAAATGGGTGGGGGGGGTGCCTGGGTGGTTCAGTCAGTTAAGTGTCTGGCTCTTGGTTTCAGCTCAGGTCATGATCTCAGGGTCATGAGATCAAGCCCCAAGTTTGGCTCCATACTCAGCTCAGAGTCTGCTTGGGATTCTCTCTCCCTCAAATTTGCCCCTGCCCCTGCTTATGTTTCTCCCCCCCCCAAAAAAAAAACAACTAAAATCTTTTAAAAAATGAGTGGAAGACATGAACCAACATATCTCAAGAAGACATGTAGATGGCCAACAGACACATAAAAAGATGCTCAACATCACTCATCATCAGGGAAATGGACATCAAAACTGCAATGAGATATCACCTTACACCTGTCAAAATAGCTAAAATCAAAAACACAAAAACAACAGTGTTGGCAAGAATGTGAAGAAAATGGAACCCTTGTGCGCTGTTGATGGGAATACAAACTGGTGCAGCCACTGTGGAAGACAATATAGAGGTTCTTCAAAAAGTTAAAAATAGAACTACCCTGTGATCCATCAATCACACTACTGGGTATTTACCCAAAAAATACAAAAATTCTAATTACAAGGGATACGTGCACTCCTATGTTTATAGCAGCATTATTTACAATATAGCCCAGTTATGGAAGCAGCCCACATGTCTTTCAATAGATGAATGGATAAAGAGGTAGTATATATACACAATGGAATATTATTCAGCCATAATAAGAATGAAATCTTGCCATTTGCAACAACATTGATGAAACTAGACAGTATAATGTTAAGTGAAATAAATCAGTAAGAGAGAGACAAATACCATATGATTTCACTCATCTGTGGAATTTAAGAAACAAACAAAAAATGAGTAAAGGAAAAAGAGAGAGAGAGAAAGAAATCAAGAAACAGACTCTTAGCTACAGAGAACAAACTGATGGTGGTCAGAGGGGAGGTGGGTGGGGGGATGGGTAAAATAGGCAATGGAGGGTAGAGAGTGCACTTGCGGTGATGAGCACTGGATGTATGGAATTGTTGAATCACTATATTTTACACCTGGAACTAATATAGCATTTTATGTTAACTCATACTCTATACTAAAATTTAGAATTAATAATAGTAATAATAATAATATTAATAATAATAAAAACTTTCAGGGTGTTTCTGTTACTTTCATCACAATAATTAATGTTTTATTGTTTGTGTATGAATATGTGTATAAATGCATTCACAACTTTGCCAGTATTCCTGTATTTCCCGGAATATTGCCAGAATTCCTATATATCCAGTATTTCCTTTGGATATTGTTATTCTTATTTTCCTTCAACTAATTAGAAAGTTGTACCATCTTTTTCTATTCTAAAAATTACATGTGAGATAAAATTACTAGCACAAATCTTATGAACATTCTTTTTTTTAAAGATTTTATTTATTTATATGAAAGGGAGAGATAGAGAGAGAATGAATAGGGGAGGGGCAGAGGGAGAGGGAGAAGGAGACTCCTCCCTGAATAGGGAAGCCGGATGCAGGGCTCGATCCCAGGACCTTGAGATCATGATCTGAGCCGAAGGCAGCCACTTAAGCGACTGACCCACCCAGGTGCCCCTCTTATGAACATTTTTAAGAATTGTGTTTCAGTGTGATTTCCAGAAAAGTTATACTAAGTTTCACTCCCACCAACAATATCTAAAAATGATTAAACCATTGTCCTTTTGCAGAATGGAATTCAATTATTATTTGTAATCCTATTGTATACAAAATGCATTTGTAGATCAAATGTTAATCTTCTGTCTTTTACCGGTGATTGTGTTAGACACTAGAGATATAATTAGTAGACCGATATGGCATGGACTCTGAGTTTCTGAAATTTACACTAGAATGAGGAAGATGGAAGTGAATCAAACAATCCCATAAATAAATAAATGTAAAATTACAACTGTGGTTAGTGCTATGAAGAAGGTAATTTGAGATCATAACAGGGAAGTCAAAGCTCCTTTGTGGCTTATGTAAAACTGCCTTGGAGACATGTACAGTGAACTTAGAGCTAAAGGAGGAGTAAAGGCTACAGGGCAAAAGAGAATAGAGGTGTTCTTGGAAGAAAATGTGTAAAAGGCTCTGTTGTAGGAGAAAGCATTGTTTTTAGGCAGCAAGACCAGTGCACTTGAAACAGAGAGAGCAAGATTTGACAATTTTGATGCATCTATTTCTGGAGAGATAGATAGGTCAATATAAAAAAAAATAGATATTATTTAACTCTTTTTCTTGAATCAAAATGAGAAACAATTGAAGGGATTTAAATACAAAATGACAATATCTGATGTGACTTTTAAAAAAATGTTTTTTCTTGTTTTTGTTTTGTTTTATTATAATGGGAAAACAGATTGAAAGAAGCCTTTGTGGTTTCATGGAAACAAAGTAAGAAGTTTTTTGACATAAAAGGTGGAAATATTTGGTGGTATGTTTGATGAGGGTGGGGATGTCTTGTGAATTCAAGGATGACTCTGTTTTCTGGATTTTATCATAAGATGGATACAGATAAGTAGAAGGACAAGTTTTGTGAGTGATAGCATCATAGAATTTATTTGGATGTGTTTGGGAAAAAAACAATTTTCAAATTTGCTTGTTTATATCCATGCATAATTTAAAACATAAAGGACACTTCTCAGCAGGAGATACAAAAATGAGGGCCATGTGTGTAATAACTGAACTCATGGATACAAATACATTTATTTAGGGAGGGTTTGGAGATGAGTAGAGAGTGGACCACAAGGCAAAATAATAAATAATGAAGACACATGTAGTTTACCAATTTTGCATCTTTTCTTGAGAAAATGTCTTAGGGCCTTTGTTCATTTTTCTATTGAAGACTTAATGATTTACTTAACAATTTTTATGTGTGCTTGAATGTTTTAACAATTATATTTAGATCAATATTTGTTTCTAACTTGCTGTTTATTTAATTATAAAGTGCATATTTTGGGGCACCTGGGTGGCTCAGTTGGTTAAGCGTCTGCCTTCAGGTCAGGTCACGGTCTCAGGGTCCTTGGATGGAGTCCCACATCAGACTCTCTGTTCAGCGGGGAGTCTGCTTCTCTCTCTTTCTCTCTCTCTCTCAAATAAATGAATAAAATATTTAAAAAAAATAAAGCCCATATTTTCTTTAAAGTGCCCAAGTATTAAAATTTTATGAACTCATATCTTTTGTCTTTTATTATTTTAACATGTATTATTTATTAAATTTTTTATTTGCCTTACATTATTTTACCAATGGTTAGAAAAAATTTCTTTATTAATGCTTACATAAACATTCTCTTTTCATCCTAAATTTTCCCATTACTTGGTTTGTAAAATGCATGATGTGAAATAGAAATCTTATTTATTTGATATTAATTATCAAATGTCTACCCGATTCTCTCAACTCAATATGTTGAGTAATCTACTTCTTAGCCACAGAGTTTTATTTCTACATTTTATTCATATGAAGCTTTTAGACATATTAAAATTGTTCTAAATGATCTCTTTTGTATCACTGATTCTGTTTGTCTGTTTTTCCACTTACCTTATCACTTTTAGGAGATGAATGTTCTTTGAATTGTGTGTATATCATGTGTGTGTATACAATTTTTCTCAATGTTACTTTTAGTAAAGGCTATATTAAAGGAACAAATAGCTCTACAAATGGAAAAATTTGAAGCAGCTTGATCAATTGACTGTATTTGTAGCCTTTAATATTCTATTTGTTAAAAAATAAAATAAGCAATATTTAGATTTGATAAAGATACAGCAGAAAATATGATTTATTAAATCTTCAAAATTATCATAAAAATTTAAATACACTAAAAACTGGGCGCCTGGGTGGCTCAGTTGGTTAAGCCACTGCCTTCAGCTCAGGTCATGATCCTGGAGTCCCGGGATCGAGTCCCGCATCGGGCTCCCTGCTCAGCGGGGAGCCTGCTTCGCCCTCTGACCCTCCCCCCTCTCATGCTCTCTCTCTCTCTCTCATTCTCTCTCTCAAATAAATAAATAAAATCTTTAAAAAAAATAAATAAATAAAAGTAGATACACTAAAAACCAAGCAAAAGAAGCTTTCATTTATCCAAAATTTTTGGAGGATGTGCATGTTCATGAATAAATTTGCTGTTACTGTGTAATTTCTGATAAACAGAATTGCATGTGTGCTTATACAGTGAGTTCTTTAAATCACTCATGGCATCAAATTAGATTTATACTTAAGAAAATTTTTGAAAGAAATACCTTCTGTCTTTTAAAATTGATTTTCCAGGCAGAAGACATGAAGAGACATTTTTTCAAAGAAGACATACAGATGGCTGACACATGAAAAGATGCTCAACATCACTCATCATCAGGGAAATTCAAATCAAAATTACAATGAGATACCACCTCACACCTGTCTGGTGGCTAAAATCAACAACACAGGAAACAACAGATGTTGACAAGGATGTGGAGAAAGGGGAACCCTCTTACACTGATAGTGGGAATGCAAACTAGTGAAGCCACTCTGGAAAACAGTATGGAGTTTCCTAAAAAAGTTAAAAATAGAACTACCCTATGATCCAGCAATTGCACTATTTACCCAAAGAATACAAAAATACTGATTCAAAGGGATGCATGAAGCCTGATGTTTATAACAGCATGAATGGGTAAAGAAGATGTGGCATATATACCCAATGGAATATTACTCAGCCATAAAAAAGAATGAAATATTGCCATTTTGCAATGCCATGGATAGAGCTAGAGTGTGTTATGCTAAGTGAAGTAAGTCAGTCAGACAAAGACAAATACCATATGATTTCACTCACAGGTGGAATTTAAGAAACAAAACAGATGAAAATATGGGGAAAAATAGGGAAGGCAAACCAAAAAACTGATTCTTAACTAAGGAGAACAAACTGAGGGTTGCTGGGAGGGGAGGTGGTGGGGGATGGGTTAAATGGGGTGGTGGGTATTGAGGAGGTCATTTGTGATGAGCACAGGATGATGTATGGAAGTGCTGAATCACTATATTGTACACCTAAAACTGATATTACACTGTATGTTAATTAACTAGAATTTAAATAAAAACTTGAAACAACAACAAAAACACAAAAAAATAAGTAAACAAACAAAAAGTCACTGGGAATTCTTCCCTAACTGGAAATAGATGACAAAAATACACCTTTGCTTAGGAGTGAACTGCCTTTGTCTCATGTTAAATCATCCAATCAAAATCATGGAAACTTTTATGTCTAAATAAAGAGTCCCCAGTGGATTAAAAAAAAAAAGTGATTTTGCTTTACAGTCATGAAATTAATATTTATTAACAAATTAGTTTATTTTAACATTTTTCAGATGATTTAGCTCTTTTAATTTTATTTAAAGCAGTTTACTAACCAAAACAAAAGAGAGTTAAATCAGTTAAGTGAAAGAAACTTTCATGTTTATCTTTTAATTTATCAGAGAAATTAATTGGCTTCTGTTTTTTTTTTTTTTTTTTTTGGACAGTTGTGGTGTTCATATAAACACAGATTTTCCCCCTTCTTTAGTTCTATACGGTATAAAATGAAATATTTTGTTCAAACTTTATGAATATTTAGATTTTACATGCCTTGCTGTATTAATTTTAAGCAAAAAGTGATTAATGCTAAGGGAATTAAGTTTACAAAACAACTAACAATGAACATCTTATTATAGTCTTTAATCTCACTCAAACTATACTCTTTATTTCAGAATCCAATTACTTTTCCAAACTGAATGATATATTTTAGAATAAGCTTTAATTTTGTTTTATTGTTTCATGATATTTCTAACTGTTCTGCCTTCAAAACATTCAAGAAAAAAGGAATTTCCAGGGTATAATCAGTCTTTTTCAAGTCTATAATCTTATAAATTACTCTCCCACATTCTATTTTAGAGAAATATTGTCAGAAATGAATAATTTTTCTCTAACTTCAGTTTTGAAGAGTGAGGATTTTTGGTAACTGAATGGTGGCCAAGAATGTCTTTCCTGAAGTTAGTAATGTGATTGTCATTACCTATAAAAGTCCAATGACAACTTCCCTATGCCCTCACAATTCTCTGTGAGTTGAATCAAAACTCAAGAATATATAATTGCTGAATAAAACACTCATCTCAAGGGAACAAGTACAGAATTTAACAGAAAATCAATGTGATCTCTTTTTGAAGGTGTCTTGGTAGTAATGATATTCAAACATAGACAGCAGGAGTTTTTACTCTGACCTCTGTAATCATTTGTAGAGTGCTTGGAATACTATAAGCATTCATACTCTAACTTGAATCTCCTAAGTTGGATTCTGTGACAGTGAATCCCAGGTGTTTACAATTCTTTAAACCTCTGTTGGAGGATGATTCTAATATAGGGCAGTCATTAGTGCAAGAAAATTAGTAACACAATACAGCTAAGAATGCATTTTTTTAACTACCATTTTATAAATCTCATTGAAAATTACCTGTAATTTTATTAGAAAGTCTTAGAAGAAATAGTTATATAGAGGGAGTGTGAAAAAATTGGTGTGATAGAAAGAGTCCTAGCCTGAGTGTCAGAGGACTGCGGGTCTTCTGTTCCCATTAGGTGTCTAAATACTGCTTTGATTCTGTCTCCCAATCCATAAACACAAGAACATACTAGATAATATAGTAGACATGTGTTTGCCTTCTCACATCCACCTTTCCCCTTCCCTTCCCCAACAGCTTTAGCCATCTCTGACAGTCTGCATAGTTCTGAGGCAGTTTATCCTGCTATCAGCTCAAGGGGCATGGTATGGTATCCTTTACAAGGCAATCACTATATTCAATCTCTCCTGGCCACGCATATCAGCATAAGGCCCAAGCCAGACAAGTCTGAATCAGTATGTAATATTTTGCTTCAAAATTTAGGGAAAAAGACATTCTCAACTTGTTGGAGAATATAGTGTATGTATTTAGGGCCTGGAACTGTGTCAGGCATGTTTGCTGCTATAAAAAACAAAATTCAACTGACTAAATTTTAAAGATCTAAGGGGCTTTACTCAATGATTCATGAATTGGGCAGCATTTAATCTAGCAGATAGAAAGGAGCTCTGAGGAGCTGTGCAAAATGAAGGACTTTTTTTTTTAAATTTTTTATTGTTATGTTAATCCCCATACATTACATCATTAGTTTTAGATATAGTGTTCCATGATTCATTGTTTGTGCATAACACCCAGTGCTCCATGAAGAACGTGCCCTCCTCAATACCCATCACCAGGCTAACCCATCCTCCCACCCCCCTCCCCTCTAGAACCCTCAGTTTGTTTTTCAGAGTCCATCGTCTCTCATGGTTCTTCTCCCCCTCCGATTTCCCCCCCTTCATTCTTCCCCTCCTGCTACATTCTTCTTCTTTTTTTCTTTCTTAACATATATTGCATTATTTGTTTCAGAGGTACAGATCTGAGATTCAACAGTCTTGCACAATTCACAGCGCTTACCAGAACACATACCCTCCCCAGTGTCCATCACCCAGTCACCCCATCCCTCCCACCCCACCCCCCATCCAGCAACCCTCAGTTTGTTTCCTGAGATTAAGAATTCCTCATATCAGTGAGGTCATATGATACATGTCTTTCTCTGTTTGACTTATTTCTCTCAGCATAATACCCTCCAGTTCCATCCACGTCGTTGCAAATGGCAAGATCGCAAAATGAAGGACTTTTATAGGCAGAAAGAAGTGGGAACAAGAATGTTTTCCTAGACAAAAGTTGGGTTGGTTGTTGCAGTTACTTTCCTTTGGGGGAGTGGAGGGATCAGGCAGATTACCTAAGTAATGCTGACCAGGCAATTCCTGATTGACTGGGTCACGAGTCCATTTCTGGGAGAGCCAAAACTACAACTGTTAAGTCTCAGTTTGGTGACTGGAAGCTTGTTATCTTGCTTTTAACATTACCAGGAGAGAAGTCACCCTGAGAAGAAAGCCAAAGCACAAAGAAGTGCGAGGCCAAAAGAATCATAGAAAAATAGTCTTATTGATACAGTAGACCTCTCTGTAAAACTATACTTGAAACTCACCCTGCCTCTGGGCCAATGACTGCCTTTTATTTTTTAAGCCAGTTGAATTTGTCTCCCTGTCAATTTTAAGTCTAGCAACTGAATTAATTTTGATATAGCAATCCTCAAGACCTCTTCTGGATTTAATATTTTTGATCTATATTTAAAATTTAAAATAATTGGTACTACGTGATTTCATTTTGGTCCACATTAACCTGGAATTCTGTCAAATACATTAAAAAGTAGGCACTATGACATATCTTAAAGATTTGTAGACCAAAAAGACACAACTCCGATAAATGTGTGATCATCGGACCTTCAGGTAATGTGTCGGAAGCAATTCTGAAAATAATAAAGCAATATTTAAATATTCATTAAATATAATGAGGGTTAAGAGATTTCCAAAATTGCCAGGCTTTCACACACAGTATTTCACATCTCTCCAAAACTGTGCACATTTGAAGAACATATGTAGACATTATTCACTCCTGATGGGCCCTGCTCACCAGTACTGAGGACTGAACTATCAACCCTGAGTTTTAGCTGGAAGTATTTGAGCACTTCTAGTCCAACACTTTGAGATTCTATGCCATTATTCCTGCAGCTAATATACCTCTGACTTTGCTAAAACTGTCCTATGTTTTGCATGGGATATAAGTCCAACTCCCAGTGTCCACCAGGGCAGTCTCAAGCTAATGATGGCTTGACACAGATAGAAAAAGGCAGCCTCTGCCTCCTGGTCTGACCAACTCTCTGGGGCAATTTGTACTCCTGAGTTCCCATTGCATCAGGTAAAGGCTAGTCTCCAATTGGGACTATGCTCTTTCTTAAGTATTTTCCCCTGCCTTACTTCATCCTTCTTCCCAGAGAGCTCTCCCTCAATGAATCATGTGAATAGCAACTCTGCATCTCAATTCAGGTTGTAGGTAACCTTGCTTCCTGTTTTTCTCCTGGTGCAAGTCTCTACCTGAGCAACTTGGCATCTTTCTAATCCCCTGAAAACTGTAACCACTACTTGCACAGCATTTTCTCTTCAGAGGCCTAGAGTTCAGATCCTGATGACTTCTTGCCTATTACCATGCTTTCTCATGAGTATCTCTGAAACTCCTGGCTTCTGAAATCTAATTTATCAATTGATGTTTGCTCTACATCATGAAGCTGGAAGATGGGGGAATGCACTAAGAGAGACTTAGTCCAGAGGAGACGATTTTTAAAAACATTTCAATGCCAGTCTGTTCTCTTGGAAGATCTCTATGGCTCTAATATTGAAATGATTGTAGATGTAGAGATAAAGCAATAGAAATTTAAACATAGAGATTGCTATGTCTCTATCTAAATTCATTTATTTTCCATCTATATATCATCTGTTGAGAAAGGTGTGTTCCTTCAGCTTGGCTTCATATAGACTATATACGAGAATCATACTAAATGTTTGTCTCCTTGCTAAGACCTTTTTTCCAAATTACAAAGCCTCTACTTATAGATGGACTTAGAAAGCACTGAGAGCAATTACTTCTGTGGGATTCTTCATTTTTTGTTTTCTCATTGTGTTTGTGTTGCTTTCTCAACAGGACATAAGGATACAGATCCACCACATGCCATTACGCTGTGTAGCTGTACTTGCACTTTCTTCTGGTCTTGTTTCATTTAAATCCAGGATGTGAAACATTTATAGGAAGTAAATGTAGGTCAGTATAAGCAATAACTATCCAGTCAAGTTTTTCCAAATTGAAATAATTTGTGTGGGGAAGTAGGTACGAAAATAAGCCAACATTTGAGTGAAGTACAAGAAAGGGGGTTCAGGCATTGGAGGCAGCCACTGGAGTAGATGACCCTAATGCCCCTTCCAGTGCTGAGATTCTATTATTCCCTAAAATGATAGAGTAAAATGGTGAAGATCCCAAGTGGCAAAGCATTGTTATTTTTATTTTAAGTTAAATAAAATCTGAACATTTTCATCCTTTATGTTCCTGACAAATAGGAAAGATTTGGTGACATTTAAGTTTGACCCAAATTTCTTCAATCTTTTTATATTCTTTATCGTGTTTAAGATTTTTTTTCTTCTATTTCAGGAGGAACCCAGAATGTTTCTGATTACTTTCCACTTAAGAAATGGTGTGCTAGTTGGTATCTTGAAAGTTCTAATAGAGTTACTAATCCTGTTGAGTTTTTTTTTGAGACAAGAGTTCACTTTTCATCAGTTCTCCTTGTTGTTACCTACATAAAACTTTGCTAACTGAAAAAAAATCTAAAATCTATACAGTTAGATCACTCTTTTTTTGTTAAACCATGGTTAATTCAACCATTATTTTCTTTTTTTAAATTAACAAAACTGAAATACAGATATATTGAATGATTTTGTGAAAAGCCACAATAAGATGGTAATGGCTTAAAAAATCCAATTCATTGCTTCCAGTTACCCATCAAGTTTCTTTCTAGGATTAAAATGGGAAAGCTAAAATTCATGTAGGTTTTAAATTAGGCAAAAGACTAATAAAGTATATTTTGTATTTATAAAAAGTTATTTAACTTTTTCACATGGTGACACTTCTAAAGTTTAATTTCTACTTCTCACATTTTACAGCATTTTGTTCTATAAATAAATACATATAGCACCTAAGAATAAACAACTTTCAAGATATATTAAACTAAGTAACTTTTTAAATATAAAATCCTACAATTATAACATTTCTTACAACCAATATATTATAGTAATAGGAATAATATTAAAATGTTTTAATTATTTGATCATTTCGAAAATTATTTTATTTGTTCTATAATATGTCTGTGATATGGATATTATTTTTCTTTTCTCCTTTTACAGATTAGTAATTAAAAACAGAATAGTTAAGAGACTGACATGAAGTTACATGAAATCACACTCAGATCCAAGTTTTCTCATTTGGTTATTCATTCATTTGTTCAAAAATCATATATATTGAACACCAATACAGTGTCAGGATGTGGACTAAGTGAGGTTATAAGAAGAACACTATATCTATTATTTAACTGACATATACCTAGAAGTTATAGAACTTGGAAAATAGTATTTTTGTCTTCCCACAGAAAGTTTCCAGATAAGTCATAAAGAAAAGATCTGCAAAAATGAAATAATGAAAGAGCTAATCTATCCCTTTTCCTCATGGTCAGGGCCCCTGCCTGATCTAGGACTGCACAATCATCACATGACCTATTAAATAGACTACTACTCTGTTTTATTTCTTCTTGTCTATCCCCTATGCAGTTCAATCTTCACTCACAACTCAGTTACATTATTCTTAGAAATATTAGTTCTATCAAAGCACTCCTCTAACCTTGATATCATTCATTATATAAATTCATTAACATAAAACCTTTAAACTCATCACACTAATCTCCAGCAATTTCCAATACTTTCCTCAAAGAAATGAAATTTGATTTATTATAATATGTATTTTGACTTAAATGGCAGAAACTGATCACTAATACTCTCTTTTCTGAGGCTCAGCCAAGACAAAAGTATATTTTAGATTAAGAAGTTATTTTAAATAAAGGCTATCAAATGTGCTCCAGTTAAGTAGTATTATTCTCTCTAACTTATCTTACAAGTTATTTATAACATGTTTATAATATAACTTGGCTATCAACAAAGGATACTGGATTTCCTTCCATATTTTTTAAGACAGGTTATAATTTGGGAATTATATTTATTTTATTTACATACATGCATTAATGTTTGTATTCACATATATCAGTAATAATTAGCAGTGTATTAATATAAACTTTTAAATTATGATATACAAAACAAAAATAAAAATAAGTTAAAAATGGCTCATTCGTTGCCAAAATGTAGGCTAAAACTGGATTGATGACATTAGATCTTTCAAGTACATAATTAGCTAAGCGGGAAATTCTCCTCTTGCTTTTATGAATTTTGTATTAATTTGTTTGTTGAGAAGAAATGTCTTTCTCTTTATATGATCATCTCTAAAAGAAGAAGGATTTTGTTATAAAAAAATGTAATTGAGGGTCACTGGAGTGGCACAGTCGGTTCAGCATCTGACTCTTAGTTTCAGCTCAGGTCTGATCTCAAGGTTGTGAGATCAAGCCCTGCCTTGGGCTTCTTGATTAGTGCGGAGTATGCTTGAGTTTCTCTCTCTCTCTTCTTCTGCTCCTCCCCACTGCATTCTCCCTCCCTCTCTTTCTTTCTCTCTCTTTCTCTCACTGAAATAAATAAATAAATAAATAAATAAATAAATATTTTTAAAAATATAATTGAACTTATGCTATGAGAGGTTAGCAATGTTGGCATAAGAGATGGTTGAGGTTTCCTGTACAGAAGATTCTGAAGACCTGAAATTCCCAGTAAGGATACAATTACCTCCAAAACAAAGCAATAGGGTCTTTGCAGCCTTAGGAAATATACATGGATTTTATCTGGCAGACCAGGTCATTGTTTCATCCAAGCTGAGCCTGGAACTTTGCCTATTCTTGATTGCTTGCTTTGCTTTCTGCCTTTCTCCATCTTACCTTCTCCACCCCTTACTAGTCATCCCTTGGAGCAATTCCTTAATAAATCTCTTGACCTTAAAGTCTCATCTCAGAGACTGCTTCCAGAGAACTGACCTAGAAAGAGTACCAGCAGAACTTGACTCTGAGAAGACAGATATACAAGGAAAGATGGAGAACAGGTTTGAAGGTGACACTGTGGCTTTTGAATGTGTTTGTAACCAGTAACTAGTAACTGTGTCCTTTTTCAGGTTAACAACTCTATCTACATTTATTTTTAATTGCTATGAACTTAATGACAGGATTGGTTGCATTGTATTTCTATTATTATTATTATTTTTTTTTTTTGGTCTCTGTTTTATTTCACCTGTTTGTATCTAATTTGTAACCAGTTTGTATCCTTAACTACAATTATTCAATGACAGTGGGATAAATTCTTTTTTCTTTATATAGGGAGCACCCAGAGTGTAGCAGGTAGATGATGGTGGGCCTTGATTGTGCTCCTTAAACACATTCCTCAAGATTATATGTTGTTATAAAACTTAAGAGAATAGTAAAAGTGTTAGAGGTAATAATTTATAAACAAGGCCATGATGATTAGTGATGAGGATATCCTCTCATCCGTCAGGCCATTGTACTAATCCAGTGCCCTACCTTCTACCCTGGCCCTGCTGCCCTGGACTCGATTCTCAGATATTAGAATATACCAAAGTCCCTGGGAAAAGTAATGTAAGAACTGGGGCCAACAGCTAGGCAGAGCAGAATTTATGGCTTTTAATCTTGGGCCATGCTTCTATTTTCAGCCTCTAAATGTCACTAAAACCAGACACTCTCCCAAAGAGATTATATTCTAGTATTCTAACTCATTTGGAGTGTAATTTCTAGGTAATTACACTTTGTGTTGAATGACATACAAAGAAAGCTGAATTGATTTTCTATTATGACATTAATTTTCAATTAATGGATTCATTGTGTGTGTATGTGTCTGAGCCAAGTATATAAACAAATAATGGATAAGGGTAAGTGATAGCAAGAAGGGAAGACAGAGACTTCATGGGTAGAAGTCCTATCATTTATGTTCTGGTATTAAATCCTAGTTCTGCCCACCTTGTCAAGTTACACTAACCAAATGTCTTAACTCTTAGAAGATTTATTTCCTCCTCATCAAATGGGATCTTTTTTTCATTCCTTAATGTAGATATGAGTTTCTATCTGGTGTCTCATCTTTAGGATGAGGATTAACATTCCCTGTAATGCATATTTGCTGGTTGATAACCTCTCCATTTTTGTTTATCTGAGAATATAATTTCCTTTACTTTCTGAAGGATGTTTTTACTGGTTATAGAATTATTAATTCTCTGTTTGTAATGTGTTTTTCTTCCTGTATCCAAAATATTCTTTTTACCTTCAGTTTTCAGCACTCCTCTATGCTTTAGTGTTATTTTTTCTTTTTTGTTTAATCCTTCTTGTATTTGTATTTTCAAGAAATTCTTGGATTTGTAGGGTTTTTTGTTTGTTTTTGCTTTTTTGTTTTGCCAAAGTTAGTAATATTTAGGTCAATATGTTTTCTGTACCATTTTTTCATCTGCTCACAATTTGAGATAAAAATCACCTGTATTTTAGACGACTTAATGTTTCTCCCCAGTTTATTTTTTAAATTTTTTGTCTATTTCTCATGTAGGATAATTTCTATCAATATATCTCTAATTTGACTGATCTTTCCTTCTGCTCTCTCCAACATGCTGTTAAACTAATAACATATTTTAAACTTTCAGTTATTATAATTTTCTATGCTAGAATTTCTGATTTCTTTTCTTTTCCATTTTCACCTTCTGTTTAGTTTTCTATACTTTTATTCATTAAAAACATTTTTTTCCTTTATGCTTTTACATCATTTATTATAGTTGGTTTAAGGTCCTTCTCTACTAATAGTAACATCTGAGTCATCTCGGTGTCAATTTTTATGAATTGCTTTTTATCATGACTGTGGATTATATTTCCTAGTTTCTTTGTATTTCCAGTAGACTTAGACTTTATATTAGACATTATAAATGATATCTTCCAGATACTCTGCATTTTGTTATCTTCCTCTGAAATTTTTAAATATTTTTTCCAATATGCAATTAACTTTTGTGAACTTAAACATCAAAATCTGTCAATCCTGTGATGCATAGCAGCTGCAAATGTTCATTACTTCCAGAATTTCAGCTGTGATTTCATGTGCATAAAGACCTTAGGGGTAATCTGGGAGTTTAGTGTAGACACTCAACAAATATGGAATTCACTCTTCTGTGGGTATATCTTTTCTTAGATTTCCCCACCTTCACTTTGCCACTATTTTAGTAGCTATTAGGAGGATTTTTGTTTGTTAATATGAGTCACCTCACACTGTGAATGCTGGGATGTATTTTATAAAGCATTAAGTCATATAAATGCAAATAACTTAAAGCACACCATTTCATAAATGGTCAGCTCACTTCCAGTTTCTGTCTGATTTTGTTCACTCTTCAATGCTTTCAAATATGTGTTTTAGTATTTTGTCCAGATTTTATAATTATTATCTATGAAAAGTTTAGTTCACACATGGAACTCCACCATTTGAAAACCATTTAAATGTTATCATATTTATTAAATTCAGTAACATGAAAACATAACATTAATAATCACTATTCAAAAAATATGTATGATTAAAAAATAGATTGCAAAGGCTCTAAACTTAAGTATCTGGATTTCCTTTGGGAAGCTGTAAATATTTTTTGAATAAAGAACAAAATGAAGCAATTGAAAAAAAATATTTTACCTTCTTATTGAGATAATTCAGTTAATCAAAAGCATAAAAATTAGGTGACCTACTCATCTCACTCAGGAAAGAGTGTTTCCTGAAGGACAAAAAAAGATATATATATATATATCTATATATGGAATAATAACATAATAAAATTTAAAAAAAAGATTAGAGCAGAAATAAATGATATAGAAACAAACAAAACCCCAGTAGAACAGATCAATGAAACTAGGAGCTGGTTCGTTGAAAGAATTAATAAAATTGCTAAACCCCAGCCAGACTTATCAGAAAGAAAAGAGAAAGGACCCAAATAAATAAAATCATGAATGAAAGAGGAGAGATCACCATCCACACCACAGAAATACAAACAGTTATAAGAGCATATTATGAAAAATTATATGCCAACAAACTGGGCAATTTGGAAGAAATGGATAAATTCCTAGAAACATATAAACTACCAAAACTGAAGCAGGAAGAAATAGAAAACTGGAACAGACCCATAACCAACAAAGAAATGGAATTAGTAATAAAAAAATCTCCCAACAAACAAAAGTCCAGGGCCACATGGCTTCCCAGGGGAACTCTACCAGACATTTAAAGAAGAGTTAATCCCTATTCTTCTCAGATTGTTCAAAAAAAATAAAAATAAAAATGGGAAGAAAACTTCCAAATTCATTCTATAAGACCAACATTACCTTGATTCCAAAACCAAACAAAGACCCTACTAAAATGGAGAATTACAGGCCAATATCCCTGATGAACACAGATACAAAAATTCTCAACAAGATACTAGCAAATTGAATCCAGCAATACATTAAAAGAATTATTTGTCATGATCAAGTGGGATTTGCCACCCTACTTAATTCCTGTATGAATTCTAGCAATTTTGGGGTGGAGTTTTTTGGGTTTTCCACATAAAGTATCATGTCATCTGCAAAGAGTGAGAGTTTGACTTCTTTGCTGATTCGGATGCCTTTTATTTCTTTTTGTTGTCTGATTGCTGTGGCTAGGACTTCTAATACTATGTTGAATAGCAGTGGTGATAGTGGATAGGACGTGTTCCTGACCTTAGGGGGAAAGCTCTCAGTTTTTCCCCATTAAGAATGATTTCAGTGGGGGCACCTGGGTGCCTCAGATGGTTGAGCATCTGCCCTCGGCTCAGGTCATGATCCCAGGGTCCTGGGATTGAGCCCTGCATCTGTCTCCCTGCTCCACGGGGAGTCTGCTTCTCCCCCTCCCTGTGCTTCTCCCCCTGCTCATGCTCTCTCTCTCTCTCTCATTCTCTCTCACTCTCTGTGTCGCGAATGAATAAATAAAAAAATCTTAAAAAAAAAAGAATGATTTCACTGTCTGCAGAATTTAAGAAACAAGGAGGAAGAGAGGAAAAAAATGAAGCAAGACAAAACCAGAGAGGGACACAAGCCGTAAGAGACTCTTAGGAAACAAACTGATGGTTGCTGGAGGAGAGGGGGCTGGGAGGATGGGGTGGCTGGGTGATTGACAATGCGGAGGATATGTGTTGTGGTGAGGGCTGGGTGTTGTGTAAGACTGATGAATCACAGACCTGTACCCCTGAAACAAATAATTATTATATGTTAATTTAAAAAAAAAAAAGTATAGGAGGAATCCCACTGTGTTGGTTTGGATGACTGGCTAGATTATGGTGCCATCTTTTTGGACACAAAAATTGCTGATGTTATTCCTCCACTGAAAACTCTTTAATGATGTGTTTTGCTATTAGGATAAAGCCTAAATCCTAAGTGTGACCTATAAAAAATATAAAAAATAAAAATAAATAAAATTTAAAAAAAAGAAAAATATGGAAGTTTACTAATATATGTTAAGATATAAATAATGGTAAAATAAGATATGTCTTTTTTGTTTTCTTTTAAGTTTTGGTGGTGATGTCTCAATATTGAAAATATGCAAATTCTTTTTAAATTTTTTACTTAAATTTAAACCATCAGTCAAAATCTCACCAGATTTTTATAAGCTTTTGACAAATTTACCTTAAATATAAAATATTTAAGAATATTTGAGCATTTGGGGAAAATGGTACAATAATGGCATGGGTCTAATTTAAAAGTCAAACATACTACAAACAGTCAGAAATAGAAAAAATATATATAGATGAAATAGCTACAACTCTGCCTTATATTTTCATAAATAAATTTCCAATTTATTAAGGAACTAAATGTGCAAAATAGAAATCACACATAAGAGGGAATTAATAACATTGAGGTGCTGGAGGTCTCCATAAAACAAAAATATAAAGAAAAATACGTTTATTACCTCAAATATTAAGATATTAACATGACAAAATATTTCAGAGATTGTTAAAATGCAAATATAAACTTGGAGAACATATTACCAAAATATATGAAGACAAAGAACTAACCTCTAAATTATTTAAAGTATTTGTATAAATGAGTAAGAAAAAGAAAACTAATAGAAACATCGACAGGGAAATGGTTAAATGAATTACACATGGACCCTGTGGACTGCTATGTATGTGTGGTGACAGGTGTTACCTAGACTTACTGTGGTGATCATTTTGCAGTATATACCAATAATGAATAATTATGTTGTACACCTGAATCTAATATTATGTTTCTTGTCAATTATATCTCAATTAAAAAAGGAAACATAAGCTAGATCTTTTTTGTACTAACATAGAAAAATCTGTACATCACATTATTTTATGGAAAGCTAAGAATCCTGAGTATATATGACACAATTTCTTTGTTAAAAAATACATCTAAAACATATTTCTGCAATTATTTCAAGTTTTATGGAGTACTATGGAATACTAATATAATGAAAATTGATTATATAATTCAGTTAAAAATAATAGATTTTAAGAAATCAGTAGGTAAAAAATCATGTAATATGTATTATTTGCATAACATAAAGAGTTTATAGAAAAAATAAATATCCAGCCACTTCATCCTGACAAAGACACACAAGTCATTGTTATATATATTAGACATTCTGAGGAAATGCATGCACCTTGGTGTTATCATTCATATTTTGCAATCATATTTGAGGCATGAGTTTTCTGATCTTAATCCAAGTTTCTGTGTTGCATTTACTGACTCATATATTTATGGAGACACACCTCAGAGACTACAAGGCAACCAGAAAAACCTATATTACCTTTTTATATGTGGGTATACAACTTACAAAAAATTTTCAGAGCTACATCTCTTATGGTAATTAAACATATACCATTGAGTATTGAGTTCACAACTTAAGACAGTATCCGGTACTTAATATTAACACCATATACATGCTTTTATCACTGTTGTTGGAGGAAGTCATCAAGACAATATGACCACCGGTTGACCTGCAAGCTGGACCCAAGCAGTTGGAGGCTCCTCATCCCTCCCCTGTCCTTGAAATATATGTTTTGCCCACTGTTTGCACAGTTGGAGCTGTTTTCAAGGATGCAGTCTTAGGAGAGCAATGTGTTGTTGAGACCATCTGGATGGTTTATGTGACTGGACCTAGTTAAGGCCTATATATAAACTTTTAAGATGCTGGTGGTGGGTGAGGAGATGTACTCCTCTTGCCGCTGCCCAAGATATAAATTCCCTTGCTTTTTAAACCACCACCTGCCAATCTGGAGTGTCCTGCCTCTTTTTTCTGTCTTCCCTTCCCCTCTGTGTACAAGGGCCAATTTCAGACTTCACCCATGGAACCCTCAAGTTTGCAAACCAAAAGCTACCTATATTTGCATCATAATCATCATGATCATCAGTTATATTAACATTCTTTTTTTGTCTTTCTTTTTTTTTAGTTTTTTAAATTTTATTATGTTATGTTAATCACCATACATCATTAGTTTTTGACGTAGTGTTCCATGATTCATTGTTTGCGTATAACACCCAGTGCTCCACGCAGAACATGCCCTCTTTAATACCCATCACCAGGCTAACCCATCCCCCCACCTCCTTCCCCTCTAGAACCCTCAGTTTGTTTCTCAGAGTCCATCGTCTCTCATGGTTCGTCTCCCCCTCCGACTTCCCCCCCTTCATTCTTCCCCTCCTGCTATCTTCTTTTTTTTTTTTTTTAAACATATAATGTATTATTTGTTTCAGAGGTACAGGTCTGTGATTCAACAGTCTTGCACAATTCACAGCGCTCACCATAGCACATACCCTCCCCAATGTCTATCACTCAGCCACCCCATCCCTCCCACCCCCCACCACTCCAGCAACCCTCAGTTTGTTTCCTGAGATTAAGAATTCCTAATATCAGTGAGATCATAAAAAGCATCAAATAAAATTGACTATATATATGGACGAACTATTCAAATCAAGAAATAACCTTTGCTTCTTTTTTTATTTACAGCAAAAATGTTTAAGCATATAAATCCCACCATTACTTATTAATTTTGGTTAACCTGGTGTATTTATTTGGTTTAGGCAAAGCTAGAAGTGACTTGAAATTTGCAGTGCATTGAACCAGAGGCTGGTTTGAAAGATCCCAAGATAGTTTTCTGCAGGAGAGTGCTTTTGATCAATGCCATAATGTTTCCACAAAATAATGATATATAAAATGAAGTCAGCTTCTACTGTGAAATTCTTGGGGAGTTTTTGTTTGTTTGCTTGTCTGTTTGTTTATCACAAAGGAGATAAAGGTATTTACAATGAGGAGGTAAATTACATTTACCTATGATTTTCTATTCTGAATTTATTAGTATATGATCAGAATCTTGAACAGATCCATTTAAGTATTCCATATTTAGGCATTCAAGCATCTGGTTTGTCTCTTAGAGAGTTTCTGATAAGACTTCTGATACGTCTGGCAGTTCACCCAACACGCAAGCATTTTGTAAAGTTGCTAGAAGTACAAATTCTCATTTCAACTCCTTCTATATCTGTGGCAACTGCACATTCCATTCTCATTGATCAAAGTCCAAAGCAAAGAATAATCCCCAGTAATTGCTTACTTATTCAATTTGCTTTCTAACTCAATGTTCTACGGAGATTCTTTTTTGAAAGGTCAGCAACTTGTCTCCAATTCATTTCATTAAATATGAGAGGGAAAAAAGGACCTTTATATTATTTAGTAAGGACAAGGTACATAATCACAAAGTGAAAGGTGTTAATATCTATTCTTACTCAAAATGAATTGCAGCATTTTTCATCTTTCATCATAGCTTTAATTGGCATTTTAATAAGAATATCTTTTAAAGCAACCGTGTGGTAAAGCAGACAATAGCTAGCAAGAATCCCCATTATTGAAGAATTCTTTTCAACATCTGAAAATGGGAAAGGATTAAAATAGGTTATTAAATGGTAATTTTATAAATTTGAAGTCAGTTGTAAGAGGGGGTTTTTGTAGTAGTAGCAGACCAAGAAGTCATTGAGAATGTGGACTCTGATTAGCAAACTCTACCTAAATTTGACAGAGAGATTAATAAAATGTTATTCATATCTCAATTTGTTGTTTTTGAATGAGATGCAGAATCTCATTTCTATTCTCATTTCAAAATCAACCATCTACTCCAGGAAGCACTGGTTAGTGTTCAGTCATTAAGCTTTACACCTTGGCTCAGTCACTTACTAGCTACTGGATCTTATCAAGTTACTTATCCCGATTGAGCATCGGTTTTCTTATGTGTAAATGAGATAATGAAATGCACCCTTGTATCTGTTTCATAAAGTTGTAGAGAGCACTAAATAATCCATGTAAAATGTTTTGCACAGAGCTGGTTATATAGTCATCATAAAGATGGAAGTTATTAGCATTGCTATCCCGTAAGTGCATCCTTTTTCAAAACTTTCCTCTATGCTGGTGATGAAATAGAAATGGTTTCCTTGAATGCCCTCCCACACCTCTCCACTCATGCAAATGTTTCCAGCTTCTCTAGTGAATACTTCTCTGATTAACCCTGAGTGTATTTTCAATATTCTATACTTTGCACTTTTAAAAGTCTTTCCTCTTTATTTGGATAATTTCTCTTCCCATATACATTCACCTATTTTTCTACATTATAATTTTTAAAAAATTTATTCCTTCAAGTCTTAGTTCTTGTTGACTATCTGAGGAAGGCTGTGAACTATTTCTTGAAAAAATGTCGTATACATGTATACATGAGATATATATGTATGTATATATGTATATTATATATGTATACATATTTGTACACACACATACATGATTTTTTGCACCTAATTTCATGGGAGTTCATAATGTACATCACCTCTCTAGTACATCTAGAAGTTATCTAGGGGTCCATGAGCTCAACCTTATTTATTGTTGTGAAATTTCTGGATTTCTAGAGTTTTTAAACTGGCACATATCTGATTCTGGATTAGAAGGCTCCAATTTCTCTTTGTTTAAGATTACAAAAAAATGCAGGTATTGTATAAAATACTTGGAAATTCAATGCAAAGTCAGTATGAGACAGGAAAAGTGGAATTGGTATTAGCTTGACAGAGGGGAGCTAAAGTCTTGCAAAGGAGCTAAGGGATACGAAGATGTAGCGAGTACAGACAATATTTTGGAAAAGTTTAATATAAGTGGAAAAAATATACCTATACTTTGTTTGGGATGAAGGTACAAAGAGGGGTCCACCATAGATGCCCATCAGAGGAGATGGACAGATTTGGGGTTGTTTGCATGTATGAGGGAGGGTAACTTAAAGCAGTGAGAGGCGAGCACATACAATTACCTCTGTTTCTGTATATCGGGCCAGGTCAGCTGATTCCACCTTCAACATTTGGTGGGCTCATAGAAAAGGTCAATAATAATGAGTCATCAGCAGGGATTTCTCAAGACTATTAATTCCTTGGCACATCAAAACAGGTCTATCGTTAGAGATGTTTGCTACAAGAGATTAATGAAGAAAATATCATCCCTCATTTCTTTTAAAGATTTTATTTATTTATTTGACAGAGAGAGACACAGCGAGAGAGGGGACACTAGCAGAGGGAGTGGGAGAGGGAGAAGCAGACTCCCCACTGAACAGGGAGCCCAATGCGGGGCTCAATCCCAGGACCCTGGGATCATGACCTGAGCCGAAGGCAGATGCTTAATGACTGAGCCACCCAGACACCCCATCATCCTTCATTTTTTTTTCTTTTTGTCTGGTATAGCAACCAGTACATATTAATGCTCATTAACTATTTATTGAGTAATTTCACTAACCAGGCATGTGTCTGTCCAAAAACCTGGATGACTCCACCATACACTAGCAGAAGTTGTTCAGCTTATTTTGGATTTGTAAGAACCTTTCTCATCAAAGAGAGGCACACGCTTTTTGGAAATCTGTGTGGGAAAGACAGTGAAGAGCCAGAGGGACTGAAGGAGTAAAGTGCCCCTATGTCTAATGCACTCATGTGGAAAATTAACTGTTCACCATCTAGGTCATTAGAATGACTTGGGAAGACTCAGGTAGGCTTACTGATTAGGCTGCTCTAGTAGGAAACTCAGAAACCTCAATTTTGCTACTAGCTTTCTGCCTTTTGACCTTTTGAAAAAGTAATTTCAGATCTCATTTTCTCTGGCTCTTAAATAGAATCATACTTGTCCATAAGGCAATTTTAAGATACTCTGATGAATGATGTTACACATGTTTAAATGCAATTCTCTACTGATTTACTGGAAGACACATATTTCTTTATTTGGAAAGTGTCTTATATATTTTATTAGCTCTTACTATATAAAATGTCTGAAATAGGCTACTAGTAGAATCCCCACTTTGCCAATATGGAAAGTGAATAATAGGAGTACAAATAAAAAGATTAAAAATCAGAATCTCAGAAATCATGTTTAGTCATTTATCCCCAAAATAACAGTGAATTAAGAACTTTGATAAACAACAACATTGAGCCCTGGATAAAATATAGTACTGTCCACTATGTCTATTTTGGGTTAATAATAATAGTTAACACATAAAGCAATTATTATGTACAGGCAGGCACTGCTCTGAGTGTTTAACATATATTAACTCAGGTATTCTCACAAGAACCCCATCAGATATATACTATTGTTGTTTCCATTGTGCACTCAAGGAATCTGAGCTGGAAAAGAACTATCTAATGCACTTGAGATCAGTAAGTGGCAGAGCCAATATTTGAACCTGGGAAAAAGGATTCAGAATCTGGGCTCATAGCACTTTACTATACTATGCATTTAGTTGAATTGCTTTCCATAACCACTGTTAAGTTACAAATCCAAAAAGTTATTCCTACTCAAACATTTCCTACCAACTTATTTTAACTATTTTCAAAATTGGTTAAAAATCTTTTGTTTTTTGGGGGACCTGGGTGCTCAGTTGGTTAAGTGTCTGCCTTTGGCTCAGGTCCTGGGATAGAGACCCACATCAGGCTCCCTACTCCGCGGAAAGCCTGTTTCTCCCTCTCCCACTCCCCCTGCTTGTGTTCCCTTTCTCACTGTGTCTCTCTCTGTCAAATAAATAAATAAAATCTTTAAAAAATTGTTTACTAAAAAAAATCTTTTGTTTTTTAAAACATGAAATAACATATTGAATTCCTACGGTGGGTAAGGGGCTAAGTTTTACATTGACTGGATGAAAAGATAAATGAGATGGTATTGGTTTCTTGATATTTTCTGCATCCTAAGAAACAGAAGACCCCACTGTCAGTATGAAAAGGAGAAAATAGTACAGTCAGATATTTACTATTAAAATGGCCAAAATTGGGGTACCTGGGTAGCTCAGTCAATTAAGTGTCTGACTCTTGATTGGGGCTCAGGTCCTGAGATGGAGTCCCAAGTCTGGCTCCTCGCTCAGCAGGGAGTCTTCTTCTCTCCCTCTCCCTCTGCCCCTCCTCCCACTTGCACTCTCTCTCTCTCTCTCTCTCTTTCAAATAAATAAATAATTTTTTAAATGGCCAAAATTGCCCCATTGCCCAAGACTTACTAATTGATATGAAAATGAGACTAGGGAGGGAACGTTATGAAACATAAATTAATAGTCCCTTGAATATTGTGTTTTGTTTTGTTTTTGTTAAGACTAAGTGTTTCAACAATTTTCCTAAGCTCCACTTACTTAACACTCATGTTCATTTTAAGCAAAACTACTGGAAAGTAACATTTTACATTTTGGGAATATGCAACAGTAACCAAGATATTTTAATTGCTGATGTGTTAATGGGTGATTCAAAACACAGTTGACCTAAATATTTGTAACAAATCAGTGTAGAGTCAAGCTGATTTAGGCAGACAATGTATACTTGGATTCACAATTCTCAGCATATAGCTGATCCATGGCCACAGGCCATTCCTCCTAATTAAAGCTTGGTCTCATACTCTGCTAAGGTTTGCTAATAGATTTAAAGGAGTATTATTTATGCGACACATCTCAACAAGTTTTTGTAAATTTGTTTCTTAAATGAGCCCACGAATATCCTTTATTAAAATGCTTGTGGATTTTTTTTAATATTCTAATCATAACGGGTGACTCAAATTGCTTCATAAACCACATTTTCTAAATCACTTTAGCAGCTGAAAGGTCCTGTTTATGTATAAAACAATGTATTATTTTCATGTAGTCACTTTTGTACAGAATAAAAAAAGATTTTGAGGAAATAATTTCACCAAAATTATTTTTTTAATGGCCATAAATACTGCATACATTATTTTATACTTCAAACTGTGCCAAACTCTATCTTTGGCTCTCCATTTTGAAAGCCTGTGTTCATAGTAAACATTCCTTTATTCTTTCTTTATTTATTAGTTTTACCATACAAATTATACACAGATATTTACTTGAAATTGTGTTTAACTTGCTAAGAATGAGGTATAATGAATATAATTCACTGAAATTATATGTATATTTTTCTGTTAATGACTACAATTTGTGTTTAGGATACTATATATGTAGATTGGATATATTTAAGTGTGGCTTCTAGAGGAAGATGAGAGAGCGAGCATCACAATTTCTAAGCAACTTAAATTGCAATGTGAGACAGGTATTGGTCTTTCATATGTCATATGGTAGATGTGTCATATAGTAGTCGGTCTCCTACTTAAATTACAGATGAATCTATACAGCATAATGCAGTGGAGGTGGAAGACTTTGATTCAAAAATTGTAATTGTAGAGTACAGGTTGTAGGGGTTAAACTCAGTAACATAAAGGTAAAAATCAGCAAGAAACACATTATATCTGGTTTTTTTTTTTACCATACGTAAAGAAACACAAAATGTTATGTAATAAATACTCAGTGCCTATAAATAGAATAATGTAATAAGACACTGAGGTGTAATAGACATAGGAATGTAATTTAAATAAATAGGAAAAGCCATTTGGGTATCTATCATGGAAGATAAGTTTAATTTTATAAAGACTGGATGGAATAAATTTTATGTTACAGCGACCATGGAGTTCAAATTCTTTAAGTGGATTCCATAGTTGAAGTAAATGTTTGTTTCCACACTGTGAATAAGGACATGTCAGAATTTTCTATGCTGTATCTGGGGAAAGTGACATACCTTTTCACTTCTATTAGATGTTACAACTTCTTGCCAGTGGAATACACAGATGTCCCTTTTGTGGCTTTCCTCTGACAGAACAAATACTATACAAAAATACTAATGAAGTTCAAACCAAATCTTTATGTTCCTTAGTGATTTCCACCATTGCAACTTAACAAGTCTTGGTTTTTCAAACTGGAGAGTACTAGTCCTTCAAATATAATACGTCAGTGTTCTCAGTCTGCTTTTTGAATGGGTATATTGAACAATGATCCGTCAATTACCCTTAGTTATAAGGGAAAAAATGCTTCACAAAAAAAGATTCTTCTCTTGGAAGAGAGGGCTGCTGATAGCCCTCATGCTTCTTCACTACATGTGCCACTTATTTTACTTTATTTTTTACAAGATGTTTCTGCAGTTGTCCCAAAGGCAGCTTCTTTGCTGTGTTACGAATATGGAGTGATGCTGCACAAAGAATGGGCATGCTTAAAGCAGCTGTTGTTAAATGTATTCTATAAGCAGTTCAGAAAAGTTACATGACCTGAAAACACCCGCATTCAAGTCCAGTTCTGCCACTTTAAGCTATACAACGTGGTCTCTTTTATCCCATCTGCATCAAAAGGATAATTGTGCTTAAATATGTTATGATGGTATGATGATAAATGTGGTAATAGATGAGAAAGGGGCCTTGTGAACTCTAAAGTGGATCTTAATTTAGCTACTTAAGTGCCCATTTTAAATTCTACATCTAATTGTATTTTATAAAATACTTTGCATTCATACAAATTATTTTGTCTATGAGCTGTTTTTATTCATGTACATGATAAAAGGTTTAATTTTTTAAATATTTTAGCATCACTCAACTCTCCCAAATTTTTACAAAGTCAGGAACCAATGAATTTATATGGATTCCTTTTTGCCTCCAATTTTGTATGGGCAAAAAAACAACAATATTTATCAAGAGTATTTGTGATTGTGAAGAGCCCAAATATTAAATAAACTTTTTTCAAACTAATAATTTGTTCTAAAATAGTGTTATTAAGTTCCTCACTCATAGAACAAACATGAATGAATAAAGACATACAATCTTCTGAAACATTCTCTGTCACAGAGGATTTATTTTTCAAGACATAAAAACTATTAGCACAGTAAGAATAACTCAATAGTCATTCTAAGCCAAATAATAGGGCATTCTAAAAAATAGGCACAATCATTTACTCTACTTGTTTCTATGCTTCAAGTAAATGTGACATGGGCCATCAATGTCTTTTCTTGAAACTACAAAAGAAAATAGTGGGCATCTCTTACTCTGCTCAATGGGTATTAACTGTAGAGCTACCTATATTTGAGAACAGGACTTGAATTAAACTATTCAATTATCTAGGGTTTAACTTTTGGTTTCATTTTAGTACTGAAGGAATGCATTCAGGCAGAAAGACAATTTATGTCTTACAGGTATCTCATTCTTAGGACTAGTAGACTTGCATCCAGAGGCAACAGACTTTTTTCCTTGTTTTACAAAAATATATTGCAGGGGCACCTGGGTGGCTCTGTTGATTGAAGGCCCAATTCTTGGTTTCTGCTCAGGTCATGATCTCATAAGTCATTAGATCAAGCCCTGTGTCAGGTCCCATGCTCAGCAGGGAGTCTACTTGAAGACTCTCTCCCTCTGCTCCTTCCCCTGTGCTCTTTTTCAAATAAATAAATAAATAAATCTTTAAATATCATAATAACTCTGTGTGATGACAGATGGTAGTTATACTTACTGTGGTGAGCATTTCATAATGAATATAAATGTTGAATCACTCCATTGTACACCTAAAATAATATAACATTGTATATCAACTATACTTCAATTAAAAAAAAAACACATGGTATAAAGAGAAATAATTAAAATATGTTATTTTATATTTCCCCACTATTCCCCTGACATTACATACACATATAAGATTAAATTCTCTGACGAATCACTATTTGGCAAGCAATTTTTCTCCCCACCCTTCTGCTACCTGTGACTGCTTTGGACCCCTCACTACAGTGATAGCTATAGTGTGTTTCTCTACAGAAATAATACCTGAGTAGGTCCTTCCCACCTTATCAGTACTTGTCGATCCTATATCTCCTATTCTATGCATTGAAAAGAAAAACAATAATATGATATAATTTTTTAAAAATGGGTTCAAACATTATACTGCTCTGGAAGCAATTTTTTTAGAGGATTTTAAAGCTTTCTCCAATGATCACCAATATAAACATGATAATTTGGCAGACAATCAAGGACGTATTCTTGGGCAGGAGGATATATGTCCTTCAAATCTTAATGCATACGCTGTCATAGATGTACTTGCCAGTATCATATCTTCTTCTTTCTAATTAAATAATGAGCCATTGATCTTAACTTAGGCCCAGGAAGAGCAAGTAATTAAAGGTTAATTGGCAAACAAGCCTTTACATCTTTAGCTACCCACTTTAATAATACTGACACAAATTTTTATAAATCATAGATTATAATTATCATGGAGAGGAACTATCCAATATTTTGCACTACTGAATATCTTTCCTTTATGTTTCTGAAACATTTTCTCTTTTAGAAGACAGGATATTATCTTGTCTTTTAAGTTAAGCAGTATTTCATTTGGCCCTGATTAATTTGGCAAGATTGTACTGAATATGAACAGAAGAAATGCATTATTAACCATGTTCTCTCTGAGTATGTATAACACAATGAACTTTCTTTACTCTGTTATTTCTCACAAACTATTTTCAGTGATTTACTATAAATATTACATGTGTAAGAAATATCATGGTAAAAATAAAAAGATTACGTTCTGTAGGAAAAACTAGGAGAATTATTTTCAAATTTATTTTTGAAATCATAGTTTGTTTCATTGATCATGATTGACAATGAAAAGATTAAGGTGGAAAATGTGGGACTCAAATTAATTTCTGAAGTTTAAATTAAATCCCCATATCATTATGGAAGCAATGGACAAATATTTGTCATAGAGGTACATATGTGGCCATCTAAATAAGTATCCAAAAGAGAGATCTCAAATCTGTAGAAGACAGCTAAAGAAGCCTGTCTTTTTTTCCACATTGCACATGTTTTAAACAATATTATGGATAAAATATTGTGGATAGGATGATGACCAAATTTTGAGATATGAAGCCTCGTCTGAAATTTTCTATGCACACAGACATTTTATGGAAAGAGAAAGGGAAAGGCAAAGGGTGGATTAGGTAAACAAACAGACAAAACAATGAACAAAATTGGGGTGCCTGCATGACTCAGTTGGTAAGCGTCTGACTCTTAGCTTCGCCTCAGATTGTGATCTCAGGGTCATGGGATCAAGTCCTGCATCAGGCTCCAAGCTAGGTGTGGAGACTGCTTAAGATTCTCTTTCTCTCTCTGTTCCTCACGTCCCCACTGCTCGTGTTCTCTCCCTAGAAAAAATAAATAAAAATTTTAAAAATGAACAAAATCAAGTAGAAAATAAGCAATAACAAAAATTAAACAAATTACCTAACTCAAATGCCTTTTTTATTGTTCACTCTCCTTATCCTGGGAGATGTCTTAGAGAATTCTGGAGAATGGTCAAGTACAATAAGATTATTGCATATTAGTAGGTATACAGAGGAGATAGTTGTGCTAACTTTTAGAAGAAATAACCCCTGTTATGTTGTTATTGGTAGATGAAATTGTTTTAGAAGCATCTGCTTCTCTCTGTTGGACCCTGGAAATGGCAGTGTGATAAAGGAAACACTGTGCCTGATCCTTCATAAATTCTAGATGAATACATAAGAAAAAATTAAAAACATAGAAATACCTTTCTCTATCTTCCCTTCATTCTATCATGGCAAAGGGGATAAGGAGTGAAAAAAAGAAAGTAGTTATAAATACCAGTTATAAATACCAGCTATGACCAGGTTATGAGTTACAGAAATGTGGACTATAGTAGTTATGATTTAATTATGTTTGTATATATATTAACCAAACATTTTTTCTGCTTTCCCATTCTCCTTCTACCTAACATTGAATTTGTTAATGGTATTTCGGTTTACATCTCAGTATTTATGTTACAAATATCAAAGAGAAAATGTGAATCAACTAAACCACAAAACAAGGATTCTGTTCAAGGAGTTGTTATCATTTCCACAGGGTAATTGTATCATGTTGGATGGAAGCATGGCTTTGTTGTCTTTCTTTGGAAATAAAATATGTTTGAAAAATAAATGCATGAGTATAAATTTGACAATGGTGTACCGTGGTGACTTTTTCAAATATTCATTTGACTAGGCTTAGATTAATTCCCTTTCCTTTGTTTCCAATTAGGAAGAGAAACAACAACAACAACAACAAAAAACTTTCATGAGCCTTGGAGAGTGGGTAAGTCAGAAGTTGTAAGGGGTAGTTTATGTAGGGCAAGTCGGTTGGAGTTAGCTAAGGTCCCAGTGGATTGACTTATTCAAATAATATTCACAAGCCCCAGAGCATTCAGGCTGGCCCCAGTTGTCTTAAACCTGGTTCCAGGGCGATTAAGGCAGATGCACAATGGCCCAGAATGTGAGAGTTCATTAATGGAAGTGCTTGGGATATGGACTAAATTACCTTCTCAAGAAGGGAGAACCATCAGCCTCTACTCAGTCCTCAACACAGAGTCAAGACAGCATTAAAAACAAAACAAACAAAGCTATATTACAATTGAATCCTTGATGTCTTGAAATCAAATTTTAGCTTGAGTATCTGGGATATTTGAGTGGGCAAAATAGTAGAGGAGACTTTTAAAGAATAAGGCAGAAGTTGCCCTAAATACCATGGAAAACATTTTATTTTGAGAGTAAAAAGGAAGAACACATTTAGAGGTATAAAGAGTCATTGTAGGCCAACCCATTGCCAAGTTTTCCATTTATATGACAGCAGCCAAAAAACAGATCTAAATTTTGGAGGTCTCTAACAGTATCTTGATGGAGTTGTAGTGTGTTTAAAGTAGGAGTTACATTTCTATGATAATAATATATCAGTATATTCCTTAGTTCAAGGTTGGAGGTCTTGCAGCTTCATTTTAGAAGGCATGAACTGACAGTTCAGTAGGTATATGTAAAAGTTAGTGACATTTGTAAGCAAGAATAAGGGGCACATGTAAGAAATAGATAGAAACTCCTAGTAGCAAGGAGAAAAGGAGTAGGGGAAGGCACTGGAGAGTGGGAGGTTCTCTCCTCAATCGGTCAAGAGGTGTACCTGTATGAGGCAGTTGCCTACTGGGGAAAGCAATAATTTCCACTTAGTTTTAGAATGGCACAGGTAGTAGAAACCTTTTTAAGATTTTCTCTTCAGCATGGAGTAGAGTGTAAGGGTATATGTTCTGGCAGAGTACAAGGAACATGTCAGGATCTGGGTTGGAGCAAATAGTGAGCTCAAGAAACAACAGAATCCCTGATATCAAAAGAAGAAACAGTAAATGTCTTATGTCCAATTTTATAGTGTCTTAGAAAAAGCAGTTTTAGATTAAGAAAAAGTAAGAACCCAGTTGGGGGTTAATTTTTTTTCCTTTTTTTTTTTTTTAACTTAAATAGTTGTTCTTTGAGAAGTCAACTAAGCAACTCAATTAAATTGGTTGCCTGGGACCTACTGAAGAGGTGAAAGTTCTATCAAATGCCTTTCTCAAGAGCCCAGCACTGTGTATTTTGAGAAGTGAAATGTGTGCATAGTCACTATAGTTCAGTGATACCTGAAACTCCAAAGGAGATAAGTAGAGTCTTGGTAAGTCCTCATATTGTCATCTGACCATACGTGGAGACATTTGTGACTTTGATTTATATTTTGGGCATCTGTGAGGCAAGAGATTCCCAGAATTTCTTCCCCTGAAGGGGACAACTCTTCTCTTAAGCTACAGCCCAGAGTTTGTAGAAATGTGCAGATCGGACCATTTGCTAACCAGAGCCTTCAACCTTAAGATGCCTTCACACACTTTTGCCAGTCGTGCTGAACCTTGAGTCCCATCCTCTATCAGTTAAGATTCTACAGAGATGTGGTGTGGTGTTAAAAAGGGCAGTTGTTGTTTTTTTTTGTTTGTTTGTTTGCATCAGAAACCCATAGGCAATTTATGGCCATCATAGGTCATCCAGAGACTCCAGGAGGCATGAATCAAGGTTGCTAAAGTTTTTACAATGAAAGAGTCTCTGAGATCATGAATGTGAGTGACTTTTGATTTGGATTTGGAAAGATTCTAGAACTTTTTTTTTTTTAAAGGTGGGCTGATTTGTTAGTAGCACCATTAGTGAAACAAAGTAAAATCTGCAAATAAGGAGTATATTGCTTTCAGAACTCAAAAAGAGTTTCTAATGAGTGTGCCAAATGAATCTCGTCAATGGAGGATATCATCAGTGTGATGTCATACCTGTGCTCCTGAACAAAAGTGGATGCAGTTAAGATCTTGTCTGCAAAGATGGTGTGCATTGGCACAGCTGTCAAGGTACATTATAGGGAGACTAGTAAAGGTGTTTGTGTCCTTTGGAGATGAAGGTGAACTGCTGCTGATGGGTTATTAAAGTAAGAATGGAATAGAACATAGAACATATAAGTCCAATATATGATGGTAAGTCATTTACTGGCTACTGATTGAATAGAGTTAGTAATTTCCATAATATTGGGTATTGGGGACTCAGTGGATATGACCAAAGCATTAAGGTTGTGGTAATTTACCATCATACACCATTTATTCCTTCCTCGTTTAAGAACAGGCAAAACTAGGCTGTCAAATGAAGAAGCAGTGGAGATATCACCCATTCATTAATTAGGTCTTATATAATAAATTTTGATCCTTGAAGACCCCATTTTGATTTATTTGGGATGTATTAACCATTCTAACTAGGGGCTCATGGGGTCCCATTTTATCAAGCCAATTTGTAAGTGTCAAAGACTTAATTTAATTTAAATTTATTACTCACTATATAAGAGTGTTTATGTCTAATATGAGATATATCAGGGCAAAGGGTACTATGACTATGGGAAATTTAGCCAAGGCTGTTAATAAAATGTGGCATGGCTATTTTTTGTCTAATTTATATTTAGTTATTTTCCCAAGATTATACAGGATACCATGTTTAAATTTATTGGGATCCTCAACTATAATTTAAGGCCCAGTACTGATTAAATCCATGAAGTTTTGTCATTGGTGCATTTTAGCAAATGTTGAAGTTAATCTAGAATCCATGTTGTAGAAACAAAAAATCACTCAGTATCCTTATAGCTTATTGTTATATAAATTTTGTTAATAAATTTTGTACTTTCAATTGGCTCAAATTATGGACCTTTATTTTAATTTAATTATGTCTCTGTGTGTGTGCCTTGTTGTTGTTAGTTCCTCTCCAGGTATCCTGGGTTTTAGTGTTTTTTTAATCCCTCCCCACCCCCCACCACGCACATTTTTTCCCTGTTTTGAACTTCTAGCAGCCTAAAGCTACAGTTTTTAGTTTCTGTCTTTGTCTGATAAGTCATAGTGTGGACGTCCTGTGGGTTATAGGAGAGGGGAGGAGAGTGGTAGCCCACCTCATAGGCAGCCATCTCTTGTTCCAACCCTTCCCAGTCCACCTTCTAGGGATTGGGGTCTATGCTTAGAGAATTCTAGCTGCCTCTCCCTGGACAGCACAGCTCCTTGTCCAAAGTATCAGTCAATTCAAATGTTGATATGGAGTGGCACTTAGTAAAGCCCAAGTACACTGGAGTGTTTTTTCATGATTTAAGCAATTGGGTAACTTTGGCAAGTGTATGAGGGGGGCGAGGCACAGAGATGATGCATTCATTCCCTTGTCCGAGAGTCTCAACTTTGGTTTAAACATTGGACTACTGACTTATAGTTCCACCCACAATGGGGAACATGAATTTAGTTGACAACAGCAAGGTGTGTCAAAGCACAGAAGACAAGCCACTGTCACTGCCACCTGAGCAGCATCAACGAAACCAGAGTGTCATTTCTGTACTGTGAGGAAGTCTGATCATTATCTTCTTCCACAGGGGTCACCAGAGCCACATGGATAAACCAAGATTCTGCCCCAAATAATAATTAAAAACAAAAACACACCACTGGTGCTAGGAAGTGACAAGCTCCTGAAATAAGCCTCTGCCAAACATAGGTTGTGACCAGAAATATATTGGAAAGCTGATGCCAGAAGTGCAGCTCAAGCAATCCATCATTCCTACCGTCCTAAGTGAGGACCCCACCTGGGCTGGTATGCAGTCCTCTAAGTTTAGCCAATATTTTAAATATTCCAACACCAAGGAAATTTGGGTAAAGAGATCCATGTGAGCCATCAATAGACAAAGAGTAAGTTTTTGATGGCAGGACACAACACACTGACACTGGGATAGATGAAAGGCAGGACTTTGTTACTTACAGCTCCAAATGAGGAAAGGCTGCCAGGCAGGGTCACACAGGGGTTGTACCTGGAGATGGGGTGACAGAAAGGTGGGGCTGTAAAGGTGTAGCTTATGTATGGTAAGTGGAGTGGGGTGGCTAGTTTTCTTGGCCTCTTTGTGGATTGGCTTCTTTGAATAAATTTGCAGGTTCTGCATTATATGGGCTGTCTCTAGTTGTCTAATACCTGGCCCCAGGTTAATTAGCTCAGGTGCATAGTGACCCAGATTGTGAAAGCCCATTCATGCAGGTGGTTGGGGTATGGACTTAATTAGGGAAACTAGCTGGCTTCTAACTAGGACCTCAAAACTAGGTCAAGACATTATTTAAGACAAACAAACAAACAATTATATTACAGGGCACATCCAGGCCTATTAAATCAGAATCTGCATTTTGATATCTCCAGAAGATGCAAAGCACATTCAGGTTTGAGAAGCACCACTGGATGCAATGGCTTTTCTTTTTCTTTTTTTAAAGATTTTTTTATTTATTTATTTGACAGAGAGAGACACAGCGAGAGAGGGAACACAAGCAGGGGGAGTGGGAGAGGGAGAAGCAGGCTTCCCGTGGAGCAGGGAGCCCGATGCGGGGCTCGATCCCAGGACCCTGGGATCATGACCTGAGCTGAAGGCAGATGCCTAACGATTGAGCCACCCAGGCGCCCAGGATGCAATGCCTTTTCCAGAACAGTTGAAACACTGGAAATATTTAACTTGGAAAAGAAGAAATTTGAGATGGATACTGAAAAGTGAATTGAACCACTTTAAAAATCTAAATATATGAGGTCTCTCACAATATGATGGATCCCTTAGTAAAGAAGAAGGAATATTAATAACCAGTACAAAAATATAGATTTTGTTGAAGATCAGGGTCAACTGACTATATTTTTTTTGGTGACCCTCCCTGTGGAAGAATTATACATCTTCATTCTGTTTAACTTAGATATGTCCATATAACTTGTTCTGGCTAATGAAATGTGAAAGAAAAAGACGTTTGTTATTTTCATATGGAAACGTTAAGAAGTAATGAATATTTCACCATTTTTTCCTTTCATGCTTCTGGGATCATAGAAGTTTGTGTCAAGATAGAATTCCTACAACCTATGTACCTCAGAGAATGCAATAAGTAGTATCTTGTCATCCTGCAACGGATCTATAGCGTGAACAAGAAACATTTCTGTTTTAAGAACCTACTTCCGTTGGTCTTTTTTTTTTTTTTTCCCTTTTGGAGGTTTTTTGCAACTGATATAGAATAAGCTAGGGTGACCTGACTGATATAATGAGGAACTCTCTAAAATAAGAATTATACAAAAATGCAATGCACTTTCTTCAGAGGAATGTGAATAAGGCTTTGAAATCAATTAGACATGGATTTAAATCTCACTCCATTGTTCTCAGCCAAATGCATGTATATGGTCTGGCACCTCATGGATGTCTTATAAGCGTTATTTTCTCTCCATTAAGGCAGTAGCTTTCAAATAATCCTGTGGTGCATCATATTTCCATAGTGGTGCCTCAGGACTCCTGGTATACCTCTGAGGGGATGCTAAGGTAGAGTTCCAGGTCTGCTGTCTCCTATTTAATCAGTGTGACCCTATTTGAATATCTTTACATACCATAGTGGTATTTAAATTTAGGTGACTAAAAATCTCTAAGGGAGCATAGAATGTAAAAACTGGTGCTCTAGAGAATTCCTTGTGAATGGAAATGTTCTAAACATTTTAGATGACTGAGGTTGAGCATAAATTGGGTGGCAAGATGTCCTAGCTTTCCCAGAACAGTCCTGTGTTCTGGGAAATTAATGATTAATTAGTAATCATTCCCTAATTTACTCTCAGAAGTTGCCCTGTTTGGATGGTAAGATTATGGTCACCCTAATAAAAAAGTTGAGCATAATGGCATTATGAGTAAATGATGATGATGATGATAAGGGTTAACATTTACATCAAAGTCCCCAATATACTACAGATTTCTTTTTAAAAAGTGATTCTTTTTTATCTGATGAATAAATAGACTACATGGCACTTTAAAATATGTTTCAACTTTGAGATTCTATCATATTATAAATATTAGAAATAACCTAGAATAATCCCATCTCTTTAGAGGATGAAGAAACTGTCATTGCTAAAAATAACACATTTTGATAATACCCAATAAACAGAAGCCATGAGAAACAGAAAAATTTCAACTGGACATCATTTTCATATTTGAAAGTATTATGTAGTTCTAAGAGATGTATCTTAGAAGAATGAGGGATATCTTAAGAGTTGCTGGAGAGGGGCGCCTTGGGGGCTCAGGCAGTTAAGCATCTGCCTTCAGCTCAGATCATGATCTTGGAGTCCTGGGATCCCGCATCAGGCTCCCTGCTCAGCGGAGAGTCTGCTTCTCCCTCTGCCCTTCACCCTGCTCCTGCTCTCTCACCCTGCTCATGTTCTCTGGCTCTTGCTCTCTCAAATAAATAAATAAAATATTAAAAAAAAAAGTTGCAGGACAAAGTCAATTACATTTGAGCAGCAAAAACCATATTCTGACCAAGAGCTAGAGCCATCAGGCATCAGTTACACACTTTCATCTGGCTTAAAACGTAGGTTCTGAATCTAAGGGACATGTTTCACATTATCTCTTCCGTCTTTTTGTGATGGAGTCACTGACAATTTTAAATAGGGTTCACATGTATCCTTAGTGTTCAAGGGTTCAGCTTCATCCTAGCCAATGTTTCCAGTTCTTTAATACTCGGGAAAGCAAAAGGACAGTTCCAAAAATATTGTTTTAGGAAAGCATCCCTTCAAGTCACATAGGCTTATATAATTGTAGTGTTAGTGGTAGGCATTTTAAAATTTATGAAAGTTTTGAATCATAGAAAATGTATTTGACTCTATATTGTTAATATTTTATATTAGAAAATCTAAGCTTGAATATTTATATTTTAACTACTTAAGACAATTTGACCTTTAGAAAAATGATTTCAATATATAACTCCAATTTCAAATGTATAACTGAGAGTTTAGATTTTAAGTTGAAGTCTTTCTAAATTTAAAAACGATATTGGAGTGTTTAAGATAACTTGGAATCACTCCATTAAAGATCTAATGTATTGCAATTTTAAGAATCACCTAAGTGTTTGCAAAGATTTGTCAACTAAATAATGGAGGAACTTAGAAAGGAATTCAGGTATTTCAAAGTATCTGAATAGTAGAGGGACTATATGCAGAACTTAAGCATAGTTTGTTTAAGTATTTCATATGGCCACTTAAATCCTTTTGACCATTATAAACCAAATTTAGAAAATTCATTCTTTTATAAGCATCTTTGTTTGTGGGAGAAAAGGCAATAATCAAAAATAGTGCAAGAGATATCAGTGTGCATCCTCCTAAGCAACCACACATCAATTCTATTTCCTGATAACTCCCAGACTTACTTTACAGGTGTAAAATAATGTCACATGGCCCACATAATAAAGTTTAAGTATTTAAATATGATCATAAATTTGACAGAATACTAGCCTCTTGTGAGCAATGGGGATTTGGGAATAAATCTAATCTTCTCCATGTAGAACATTATCTCTATATTTTATTAATGGAAATAGACAATTTTCAAGGATTTTCAAACCATAAATGCAACCCAGTATGAAAAGTCTAAAGCTCAGACCTTGGGTTTTTATCTAACAGAAAGTTTAATCATGAAATCAATATTTTGTGAACAAAAATTCTAGTGAGCTGTGTGCGCCTGGGGAGAATATTTTCATGGTTCAGTGATGCTACTTAGTAAGTGAAAATCATTGAAGCATAACCAGAGAAGGAAATTTGTGGAATAAAACATTCAGCTGTTTTTACAAGATACTGGGCAATGCAAATTATTTTGTCTAACCACTGTGATTTTTTAAAGCTTGCTGATGCCTATATAATGGCCCATCAAAGCAATATAACTTATAGTAGTGTGCTTTTCATTCCCCTGAGTTTATTGATACCTAATTCTATGTTTTAAGTCACTCTGCATCACAATTGCATAAGCTTAAACAAAGTTTTTAGAAGAAGAAGAGATTTGGGGTGGAGACAATTTTAGTGCATCCTTTTCTTTTCTTTAAGGAGAGGAAGAGGCTAAAAGAAGTAGCTCTGTGTGGGGTCATGTAAGCATCCACAGAGCACTGGGGAAACCTCATGGGGAAGCTATGGGAAATGTAACCAGCTCCTCCCCACCTGCCACAAAGCTCTACAGTGATGAATCATTTTAACTGTGTTCAACGTACTTGGATGTTGACTTCCTTAATTCTAGAAAACGAAACAGAGCAGGCAACAGAAAGACATTTTTTTCCTTCTAAGAGTGAAAGTGATGAGGTTAAAAAAATGAAGGAATGAATATGAATATGAAAGTAAGGGAAAGTCTGATCAGACAAGATGCAACTTACACAGGGGAAGATAAAGAATTGGTTGGCACTTTCTAAATAAATCAATGGCTCTGTTGACCTGATACAAGCTTGATTCATCCTTTCATTTTTGGGTTTCTCTCTTTTCTTTTGTTGTCCTCATGATTCCTGTTGTATGAATTCATGGTTTAGGTTTCCCTGGTGGGGAAGTAGCACACACATGGGATGTAACTCACCAAAAGCAGAATCTGTTTCAAGTCCCTCAGCAAAGTGTGTGTCTGTCATTGTCTCACTGAATCTAGGTCCAGTTCACTTCTTTTCAAATACAGCTAGTTAATCTAAGTGTGATAGACACAGATGGGAGCCACCCAGATCTCCCTCAAGAAAGGACTGCCCTGCTGCAGGAGTGTGGTCAGCAGAGAGCAGCCTCGCGGGAGGTACGACTTTTCCTAGGCAGTCTACCTAGAAGAATGAGAAGGCTGGGGTATGCATACATGCAGTCATTTCAGCTCCAGATAGGATAACTCTGACAGATAAGACTCGAGCTAGGTCTCTCCTGCAGGTTGACCAGGACTTTGTTGGACCTACATCAGAGTTAAACTTCTGCCTCTGCCCCATCATGCTTCCTCACTTTTTCTTTCAGGGATGCTGATCTCTAATATATATCTTGCACCCAAAACTTCATCTTAGTGTATGAGCATTCCAACTTGTGATGCTAATTCCTATTAAAGTTTTGTTAGCAAATAATAGCTTAATGTATTATACTTAGCCTGTGGGTGTGTGGCAGTTGAAGAGACCCCTGGGCATTAAAATCACAATAGGTGCCTGATGTCAGCCTTCTGTGTGTGACCTTCTCAAGTGACTTCAAGGAGATATCACAAATAGCAAGATCCAGAAAACCAATAAAGCAGAGGCATGCAGGTAATATTTTTGAATAATCAGATGCAATAGAAATATAACGTATTAAGATGACCTAAGTGTCTTTCTGAAGTCTGTGTGAAAATCAAAAAGCCTTGATTTTTACAACCTTAACAAATCATACCTTCGTGAAGCACAAGTATTTGGAGAACTGCTCATGAGTACATATACTCATTTCCCATTTTTTATATATAATTCCCTGTTCTTCAGAGTTCTTCAGAGCAATTTGAGACTGTCTCCCAGGCTATAGGCCTCAGTCAGACAATGAATAAAGCATTTACTGACATACTCTGAGGTTGGCTTTCTTTCAGTCGACATTCCTGAAAACACAAAGACTTACCCCAAAACAGGCATTCTAAAATGCAAGGATTTTCATAACTTGGTAGACTAGAAATTCTTGCCAATGTTTAGAGAGGAAGAAAGTCTCCCTAGAATCATTTTAATAGACCTCAATTGGAAGCTGCTGACTCTTTATCAACCATTTTACCAAGACAGACAGAAAGAAAACATTAAATTAATTCCCTATGAAAAGACAAATGATTCACTTTTGATAATATATATAATTATTTTAAAACCAGCAATGTGTCAGATGTTGTATTAAATTATGTTAACTTATTATCACTAATCCATTCATGCAGCAGTCCTTATCTAACTTTATATAGATAAGGAAACCAAGGTTCAGAAAAGATGAATGAATGAATGAATGAATGAACGAATGGATGAATGAATAGTGAAGCACAGCAGAGTCATAAGCCAAAATATATCTGAACTCCAAAGCCAGATATCTTCTGGATTTTGAGGGGGAAAAGAAGGATGAGATTTGAGAAGAGAAATAATCCTGATGCTATTACTAGTTTACCAGCAGTCTGGAGCAGAGACAGAATAGAAAGAAAGAGAAGAAAGTTTAGAGGCCTAAGAAAATTTCACAACTGATTCTATTCCTTTTGAATTGCCTTCACCAATGTCAAATGCTCCATCAAATTATTTTTGCATGAAATTTGACATAAAATAATATGAATAAAATATTTTAAATTGAGTTCCCTACTTATAAGCTAAAACTTTTAAGAAAATACCACATGAAACACAAAGGCGCATTACTTTGATAGCTTTTATTATTTACATGCAGTTAAGGTTTTCAGGTATCTAATGATAAACTCCTAAAGGCAACACACATCAGAATGGTTACCTTGGCAACTGAGGCTAGCCAACCACAGAAACATTTTAATAAGACACCCGCACCATCAGTGAGAAAACAGTCCCAGTTTGACGAGGAGGAAAATTGGCACACTGCACCTCAACGAGGCAGGAGCACATATAAGATAGGCACCAGCAAATGCTGCAAGAGGACGTGTTCTACAATTCTACTTGCAACAAAAATCATTCCGGCTCAAAAGCTATACTGGTTGCCAGGGGATGTTTAATATTCCACTGTGCACTGAGTCCTCACAAGGTTAAGATTTTGGTCTGCCAAAATCTTTAACATAATATTGGATGGTCTCATTCAATTGAGTCTAGGCACACAGATGATATTTTGAAAGGGGTTTGCAGGGCACTAGAAAACTTGGTAAAATGCTCCATGAATGCCTTTGAAATAACTGGATAGAGAGAGAACTCTAAAAGGTCAAAACTTAATCCATTGATCTCATCTATTAAGGTGTGGAGAACCAGGGAGTGAGAACTGCAGTCTTCCTCAGCCCCTTCAACCATTATCACATGGGCATTTCCAACTCTCTTAATTTGTGAGGCTGAGTTTAAATTAATGATCTTCTGGGAAAGTTAATTGGAATGTCATTTTTTATAGGTCAGACAAATACCTTACATACTGGTTTTGGCACCACAGGATAAGATCATCCAATGCATAGAGAATATGCCAAACTGTGGAACCAAAATCCTACACTATTATTTTAGTATGTACAGGCAGCTGGGTTGCAAACACCACACTATAATTAACATATTTGTTCAAAAATAGTTCATCTGTTTAGGCTGAATAAATATGTGCATAATATACTCTAAAAAAATTAGAGTCTGAATTTCTTGCATTGAATCACTGGGCCCTGTTAATGATACTTCCAGTGTGTTCTCCTCTGGCCTGACTTCACTGCATTGGGTACCCATTTTCCACCTGCTTAAAGAACCTTATAATACTGTTTGTCACATTGTTTTGTAATTTTTGTATACTGGCTTGTCTCTTCTCTTAACTGAAAACTCTTGGAGAATAGTAATCTTATTCGCATGTACATCCCTAGGACGTTATCAGTATCTGGCTCAGAGTTAAGTTTAAAGTTAATGTATTTTGACTGAATCAGTAAAATAGGGAACACATGTGAATATAATTATCGTCACTAGTGGAACATCTGTTGACTTCTGATCTTCCCGGTGATGCAGCTGTCTCACGTGGCCACTTGGTAACTTGAGTTTTCCTGATCAACATGGAAATAAACTCAGAGTAAGAGGACAGCTACTATTTTCCCCCTCTTTGTTAGATTCACACTCACTCTGAATTACTGGTTATCTAATGTTTTGAAATAATCTTACCTGTTGGAATTTTCCCTGCCTAACCATCTTGGATATAAACCTCAGATTTAAAACCTTAAATTTCAGTTTATCATATATACTGGGAAGTCCCTGTGCACCCTATTGACTGGCTGCTTCTCTGAGAAGCTGCTGATTAAGCCCACTTAGGCTGTCTAAACTTAGCCCCTGAACTGTGTCTGCCTCCAAATCTGCTTAACATAAATTATTAACATGATGACTAAGGATTTTGCTTTTTAAATTTTGTGCATTGTCTTTATGCCATGAAACACCTAGGAATTATATATGCTGGCATCATGAAAAGCCAACCACATATAAGTGAGACTTTATGGTATTTCTTCTGTGACTGGCTTATTTCACTTATATTGTCCTCTAGGTTCATCCATGTTATCACAAGTTCATAATGCTATAATCTACATAAGTGTGCAGATATCTCCCTGAGATAGTGATTTCATTTTCTTTGGAGATATATCGCACTGTGATCTGAATGTTTGTGTCCTCCCCAAAGTCATATCTTAAAATCCTAACCCCTAAAGTTGATGGTATTATTAGGTGGGGTCTTTGGGAAGTGATTAGGTCATAAGGGTAGAGCCCTCATGAATATGATTATTTCCCTTTTAAAAGGGACCCTACAGAGACCCTTAATTCCTTCTATTCTGTGTGGGGATAAAATGAGAAGTCTGAACCTGGAAGGGGGCCCTCCACACTGGCATCCTGATCTCAGACTTCTGGCTGCTCAGATGGTGAGAAATAAAGGTTTGTTGTTTCTAAGTCATCCAGTGTGTGATAATTTGTGATAGCAGCCCAGACAAAGACAAACCCAGAAGTGGAATTGCTGTGTCATATGGGAGCTCTATTTTTAATTTTTTGAGAACCCTCCATACTGTTTTGCACAGTGGTTACACCACTTTTCATTCCCACTGAGTGTGCACAAGGGTTCCCTTTTCTCCACAGCATCACCAACACTTGTCATATTTTGTCTTTTTGATAATAGCCATTCTAACAGGTGTGAGGTGATATCTCATTTTGGCTTCGATTTGCATTTCCCTGATGATTGGTGATATTGGGCATTTTTTCATACACTTGCTGGCCATCTATATGTCTTCCTTGGAAAAGCGTTTATTCAGGTCTTTATCCCACTAATAGAAGCAGAGAATAGAATAGTCATTGCCAAGGGTTTGGGCATGGGGAAAATAGTGAAATGTTGGTCAAAGATTACAAGTTCAAGTATGCAAGGTGAATAAGTTCTGGAGATCTAACGCACAGCGTAGCGACTATGGTTAAGGGTACTACTGTACTGTACTCTTGAAATTTGCAGAGTAAGAATAAATCTTAATTGTTCTCACCAAGGGAAAAAAAGTTACATCCAAAAATGTATATATATGTATATGAAATGATGGACATTTGATTAACTTGATTATGGTTATCATTTCACATTATATATGTATATCAAACATTATATCAAAACATCATGTGTACACCTTAAATGTATACAATTTTTATTCATCAATTATACCTCAAATAAAACAGGGGGAAAAGCCCTGACAATCATCTGGTCATCCATTTGACAACAAAACGTATAGGCACACTAATCCATCTTTGTCTTTTTAAATTTTTTTTTCAGGGAATAATATTTGCTTGGAAGGTATTCTTTGATCTTTATATAAAAATTCCTGTTGCACACAAGATTAATATTCTATCCCCTTTTTAGATAAACAAACTGAGACTCTGGATGGAAGTTGTGTGTGATCTAACACTATGTAAAGCCCGGACAAAAATCCAATCTTACTTTCTCCTCAAGAGTCCTCCAAGACCCACAAATAATATCCCACCTCAAAAAAATAACTTAACATTTTTTTTATTAATTCCATTTGAGTCACAAGAAGTGCTATATTATTCATATTGTTCTTAAATGGATGTTGTGATAATTTGAGTGGATTTCTATATAGTAGCAAAAACTTAGGTGCATGATAATAAATACAAAGGCTTTTGTATATAATTTGTCAAGCTATTGTGTTGTGAAAAAGTGGAAAAGGCTTTTGGAAATACTTATTTTAAAAAAATCTGACATGTATAACCTTGTCCCTGTTGTATGTGGCATGGTTTGTATATATAAAAGGCCTCCTATTAGATGTTTCATAGCTCATTTTGGGCCACTCTTATATTAGAAGCTTATCTTTATATTTTTATCCATTGTCTCATTTCCCTTAGAAATCTGTGCAGTTTCTTTTCCAGAAAAATACCATCTGATTTGATAAACTAATGAAGCTATATCATAACAGGCCTCTTGATAGAGAGGTATAATAAACATTTATTTAAACTTATGTCATAAAGACAAAACAAATGTCATATTTAAAAAAGTACAAGATGACCTTTGGAAACAAGGCTAACAATCTCATACCAAGATGCATAAGTGATATAGCTAACATTACATCTCATTTGTCATGATCTACAACCGCACAAATGATATTTGTATTCGGAAAGGTCAGGATGGATGATGTGATTGCTTAGTAAGATTAACACCACTACAATTTAAATTAGATATTTTACAATTGCATTGCTGGAATTGTTTAATGGTCACTGGGGACAATTGATGATATTTGCATCTGAAATTTTCCCATTCTAAAATTATCACAGCCATGTGTAATTATCTATGATTCAGAGTGGTGAAGATGTTAGGTCTCAGAACTTTTCTTCTGGGTCATATCTTGGGCCTACATTAAAATATCTTTGGGCCCAACTCTACAGAACTCGCACAGTCCATGCTTTAATTGTGTGTCTTAACTTTTAAAATATTATGATAAATTCATCTTCCAGTCAATTGTTAAAAATTTAGGATCTGTGGTGGGCAAACTTTTTCTGTAAAGCACTAGTTAATACATAGTACATAGTACACTAGCTTTGTGTGTTGCTCATCTCTATAGTTATAATGGGAAATACACAAAGAAATGTGTGTGTCTGTGTTCCAAAAGAACTTTATTTACAAAACCAATAGTGGCTGAATGGGCTGTGTTTTGACTCCTGATGGAATAGCAGAGTTCTACATTGTGATAGATAAAAATTACTCTAAAATTTTAATGTGCAAATTACCAAATAATCTACTGTGAACAATGTTATTCATTGGGCTTTCCTGGAAGGAAAGGCAGTCCCTCCTTGTTATCTTCAGTGTTGCCTGGGATATATGTGATGCTAATAACAGGAAAAGAGTGAACAGTAATATGCGCAGATTTCAATCCCAGAACTGAGAAAGTAAAGATCAATATAGAATCTCATAAATATATCTATGAAACCAAATAATTTAAAAGCACATATAAATCGAGTAAAGTCATATATTAGGGCTTGTGTGTGTTTAAATTGACTTATATCCTTCAATTATAAACACATTTTTTAATTTCAAGTTTATTTATCCAATGAGAAAGAATAAAAAGAAGAAGAAAGCCTTGGTTAGTTGGCGCACGTGATGTGTGATGACAATCTACTGTTTTGTTAATTACAATAGGATAAGAGGAGCTTTTAAATTTCTACCTCTGAAAGAAGTTAAACAATCATAAAATTGTACAGATGAATTCTCATGTCATTCAGTCCAAATTCTTTATTTTATAGATGCCCAGGTGACTACTACTGAAGGATTCAGAGCATGTTCTCCAAATCTTGAGTTGGTAATCTTTTCAAAACATGATTTAAAACTATCTTATTTTCTTGTAGAAAACATCACAGTACATGGTGATAAAGTACATAAAATCTTTAGCATTAAGAGAATTCAAAAATCCTACCTACATTCCCAATGATCCCTTAGGCCGGTTTTCAATGCTTTACCCAGGGTTTATAAAGTTTATACATTTGCTAAAACACTGAGGTTAAAAATGGATCAATCTCTCTTTAGAGAGTAAAAATCCAAGAAATAAAACTGGGAGGAATCTTACTGATAAACAAAAACAACAGTGTACATGATTACTTTATGAAAAATATATATGTAAAAATGAAAACATGAAAAAAGCTGGGTTACCAAATAAACAACTCAACAGCAAAATAAATCTAATAAACTGATTTTAAAATGGGCAAAGGATTTGAATAGATATTTCTCCAAATAAGACAAACAGGTACATGAAAATTTGCTCAACATCACTAATCATCAAGGAAATGGAAATCGAAACCACAATGAGATGTCACCTCACCCTGTTAGGATGGCTACTATAAAAAATAAAGAAAGAAAGAAAACAAGCATACACTAGACTGTAGAGACATTGGAGTCCTCGTACACTATTGGTAGGAATGCAAAATAGTATAGCTACTATTGAAAACAATATGGAGGTTCCTCAAAAAATTTTTAAAAAAAATAGAATTACCATATGATTCAACAATCCTACTTCTGGGAGTTTATCCAAACAATTTAAAGAGATAGTAGCTCTCCATCTTCACTATAGCACTATTCACAATCTGAATGGATAAAGAAAATGTAATATAAACATATAATAGAATATTATTCAGCCAAAAACAAGAAAAAGAAAAGAAAAAGGAAACTACCATTTGTGACAGGACGGATGTATCTTGAAAACATTATGCGAGGTGAAATAAGTCATTCCCAGAAAGAAAAATAATGCATAATTCCCCTTGTAAGAGGTATCTACAATAGGCAAATTCATAGAGTCATAGAGTGGGATGATGGTTCTCAGAGGTTGGGAGAAGGGGAAGTGGGGAGTGGCTAATCAAAGGTATAAAGTTACAGTTATAGCAAGATAAATAAGCTCTAGAAATCATCTGTACAACAGTATACCTACAGTCAATAATACTTACTTGTACACTTAAAAATGTGTTAAGAGAGTAGATCTCATGTTAAGTGTTCTTACCAAAGTGAAATAATTTTTTTAAATGAAGTTACCAGATAAATGTATCTGTTTTACAATGAGTGATACGTAGAATGTATACTCTTTAAAAGTGGTTAGACTTTGAGCTATTTAAATATACTTAAAAAATAAATTGATACATAAGACTAGGTCCAAATATGCAGTGTAACATTATCATTGATATATAAAATATAACCTGTTATATAGTGTCAGATGTTTCTTTTAGTCCATTTTTATCAAAATTTTTCAATTCATGTCCTTCTTCGAAAAATATAGATATCTTATTACTTACCTGAATTGTTTGTGGAAATAATTACTTATTTAAAATCCCTTACTGTTTTTCACAGTGGCTGTACCAATTTACATTCCCATCAACAGTGCATGAGAGTTCCTTTTTCTCCATATCCTCACCAATACTTCCTGTCCTTCTGGTTTTGACCTTACTGACAGGTATAAGAGGATACCTCATTGTGGTTTTGATTTGTATTTCCCTGATGATTAACGATGCTGAGCATCTTTTCATGTGTCTGCTGGCTATCTGTATGTCTTCTTTGGGAAAATGTCTATCAGGTCTTCTGCTCATTTTTTAATCATATTTTTGTTTGTGTGTGTTGAATTGTGTAAGTTCTTTATATATTTTGGATATTAACGCCTTATCAGATATATCATTTGCAAATATCATCTCCCATTCAGCAGGTTGCCCTTTTGTTTTGCTGATGGTTTCCTTTGCTGTGCAAAAGCTTTTTATTTTGATGTAGTCCCAATAGTTTATTTTTATTTTTGTTTCTCTTGCCTTAGGAGACATATCTAGAAAAATGTTGCTATGGCCAATGTCAGAGAAATTATCACCCATGTTCTTTTCTAGGATTTCCAGTTATGAAATGAATAAGACACAAGAATAAAGGGCCCAGCATAAAGAATATGGTCAGTGATATTGTAATAGTGTAATAGTGTTGTATGGTGACAGATGGTCACTCCACTTGTGGTGGCCATAGCATAATATATAGAGAAGTTGAATCATTATGTTGTATACCTGAAACTAGTGTAACATTGTGTTTCAACTATACTAAAATAAGAAAAAATAAGTAAAATGCCCTAAATATTATTTTCTTTCAACTCAAACATTCATCTCTGGATCTTTTCTGCTCTTAAGAGGTATAACTATGTAGGAGATGGTTTCCTTAGGGATGAAATTCATTGATTTAGTTGATGGGACAATAAGTAAATTAAGGAGAGCCTTAGGATATAAGATTAATTTACAGAATTCAATGGTATTTCTGTGTACCAACAACAAAAATGGAAATAAATTACAATTATTTAAAAATAATTAAAATATTTAACATTAGATACTTAGGAGCAAATTTAATGAAGAGTATTCAATATTCCTACACTAAGAATTACAAAATATTACTGAAAGAATTTGAAGAAGATCCAAATAAAATAGCAACATGTAATATGTTCATTGATTAGAAGACTCAGGGTATTTGAGACATGCATTCTCCTCAGTAAGGATACAAAGAAGTTGCCTCAATATGGATACAAAGAAAGTGCCATCAAAATCCCAGCAGCTTTGTAAAGATGTGGATGTGTGTATTTGTGTGCATGCACTTGCACACATCTGAAAATTCACATGGTAATTAAAAAATGTATTTGGAAATGCAAAGGACATAAAATAGTGAAGAGCAAAGATGGAGAAATTAAACTAGCTGGTTTCAAGACTTAAAGTAATTAAAATCATGATCAAAAGAAGAGACTGTAGTCAAGAAATAGACCCACACGTACATATGTCATTTAATCTTCAACAAAGGCAAAAATATAATTAAATGTTTAATGTTTAGTATTTTCAATAAATGATGCTCTACAACTGGATATATATCTGTGGAAAGAACCTAATCTTGACCCCTGCCTAACACCATATTCAAAAAACCAAAAACCAAAAACCAAAATGAAACAAAACAAAAAGCTTGGAATAAATTCTGGACATAAAGAAAAGTAAATTACATTGAAATTTAAATCTTCTAAAGATTTATCTTCCTCAAAAAACACTATAAAGAAGAAAAGGAGTAAGCCACAGACTGGGAAAATACATTCATAGTTCATATATCAAACAAAAGCGTTTTAAACATAACATAAAAATAACCCTAATAATTCAAAAATAAAATCGACAAGTTTTCAGGTGTGTGAAAAAGACTTGAAAAGACATTTCAAAAAAGATTTATGAATATCCAATAAGCTCTTAGAAGTAAGCTTAACATAATTTGTAATCAGAGAAGTGCAGATTTAAAACACTTTGATAATGTCACTAGAAACTCACTGGATTGGCTAAATTTAAGAGGATTGACCATACCAATTCTTGGTGAGGATGTGGAGCAAATGAGACTCTCGTGGATTGCTGCTCAGACTGTAAAATGGTACAAACACTTTGGAAATGAAGTTTGGCAGATTGTACAAAGTTAGAACACTTATCATGTGAGCTACCAATTCCACTTCTAATATTTTCCTGAGAGAGGAAATATTTTCCATACAAATATTTACATGAATTTCATGGAAGCTTTACTTACAACAACCATTAGCTGGTAATAGAAATGTTCATCATCAGCAATATATTGAAAGAATGCCAGATAGTCTCACCATTGTTGCATACCCAAAGCATCATTCTAGGCAAAATGTGGTCAGGTGGTTGCCTGCAGGGGAGGATGGTTGAGATTGAATATAAAGTGGTGCAGTGAAGCTTTCTGGAATGGTGGAATGGTTATAAATATCAAGTGGAGTGGTGGTTAAACATTTACATTTGTCAAAACTCATCAGATTATATACTTAAAATAATGTGCAATTAAAAAATAGTGTTAGGTATAAATTATATCCATACAAATGCTAGAGAAAATGTAGATTAAATGTTATGTAACTTTGACATAAGGAAAATTTTATAACCATGTCTTAAAATTCAAATACCAAAAAAAAAAAAAAAAAAAAAGAATTGGCAATTTGCACTTCATGAAACTCTAAAAAGGAAAGCACTTCTTGCAGGGGTGCCTGGGTGGCGCAGTCAGTTAAGCCTCCAAGTTTTGGTTTCAGCTCATGTTCTGAGAGGGTCATGCGATCGAACCTCGGATTGGCTGTGCTCAGCACGGAGTTTGCATGACTTTCTCTCTCCCTCTCCCTCTGCCCTTCCCCCACCCTCAAACAAATAAATAAACCTTAAGCAAACAAACAAACAAAGCATTGCAGACAGGAACATCATGAGCAAAGTAAATAAGAACTAGAGAAAAATAATTATTTTTAATGGTTAATCTCTTTCTGTCTATCCATTTATCCATTCACCGCTTTCTGTCATCTACTTACTATAAATATAAATTTTATATAGATGTAATCAGAGTGGTCACAAATAAATACCTGAAATGGTTCTTGAACACACAAAAGATTGTCAACTTTACTTAAAAAGAAAATAATTTCAAATTAAACTATGCAGAGATATAACTTCTCCTCTATCACATTGGCAGGAGTCCCAAAATTTGAAAACATATTTATGTTGCTATGGAGAATAGACACTCAGATTGCTGTGAGAAATGCAAACTCACACAACACCTATGGAAGTGAATTTGGGAATACCTGATAAAATTACCTGTACATTTAAGCTTTGATACAGTGATCCCACAAACAGGAAATCTTTCCTGTAGGTATACTCACAAAAATATGGAAAGGCATTTGCAGAAGGCTCTTCATTGTAGTTTTTCTGTGCTAGCAAAAACCAAAAGCAGCCTAAATGTTCATCGATAAGGAACAGTGTGAATACAGTGCTATCCAAATTCTATGGAGTAGTCTCCATAGAATAAGATTAAAAAAACATATAGAAAAGTAGAAAAATTCCTTATCATGTGTTACTATTGCTTATATTTTAAAATATAAGAAATAATTACTTGCAACTATTTACTTGCATAAGAAAGGAAAAAATAGGGAGTAGAAGCCACAGAGCCTATATTTCTCTAAATATACATTAATTTGTGAATTTGACTTTATGACTTGTAAACACATATATGTATGGATAGATAAAACTATATAGAATATTTATGACTTCAAAGTCAAATACAGGGGCGCCTGGGTGGCTCAGTCGGTTAAGCGTCTGCCTTTGGCTCAGGTCATGATCCCAGGGTCCTGGGATGGAGCCCCATATCGGGCTCCCTGCTCAGCAGAGCCTGCTTCCCCCTCCTCCTCTGTCCCACCGGCTCTTGCTCCCTTTTTCTTTTTTCCTTTTTTTAAGATTTTATGTATTTATTTGTCAGCGAGAAAGAGAGAGAGAGCACAAGCAGGGGGAGCAGCAGGCAGAGGGAGAAGCAGGCTCCCCGCTGAGCAAGGAGCCTGATGCAAGACTCGATTCCAGGACCCCGGGATGATGGCCCGAGCCCAAGGCAGATGCTTAACCTACTGAGCCACCCAGGCATCCCTCTTGCTCTCTTTCGCTATGCAAAACAAATAAAGCCTTAAAAAATTTTTAAAAATGTCAAATACAGATATAGAAATTAAATATGAAAAAATTTAATTGACTTTTAATATTAAAACCAAAATGAAATAATTATTCTGTGAATCAAGATGGTAGATAGCCCCAGAAAATAATATTTCAAATAATTTTAAAATATAGTAATTTGTACACTTCTTACTAGGAGCTATTATAAGAAAAAATAACTGAAAAAAAGTATTTTTTTTTTCTTTCTTAAACATTTACTTGGCTCTTTTAAATCCTTTGCACTTCCAAATAAGTGTTTTTAATTATCACACTTGCACATGTGCACACACACACAAAGACACACTGCTGCTGGGATTTTGATGGTATTTCATTTTTTCTTTATCTTTCACTATATTAATGTCTTCTTACATAAATAAATTTTATCTTTCACTATATTAATGTCTTCTTACATAAGTAAATTTAAAATATTCAAATTATTTAAAAACCATTCATTGTTTCAGTAATATTTATCATAAATTTAGTAATTCAAAGCACCGTTATCATCATTAGAGAAAACAGATGCAAACTAAATTGAACACATTAAATATAAAACCCTATACTCCTAAATTTAATCTGGAGATATAAATACGAATTTAAGGTATATTTTCTCTAAAACAAACACACAAATGGTAGCAAAAAACACCCATAAACCAGACTGTGGTACTGAAAACTACTTCCCTCACAAAATACCAATGATCTCTGGAAAAATGGCTAATTCCAAGAATGGGAGAAACATGCAAGATATGTCTGGAATATGGTGAGTCAGAATGCAAGATAGCTATCAAAATCTACTGAGGCTATTTCAAAACGACCCACAAGAAATGCAAAGAGACTACTACTGGCCAAAAATAGGACTATTTGGGAAACAATGAAAATAATATTCTTAGATTGAATCATATCAAATACATTTAAATTTATATTTAACTATATATAAACTATTTATAATCACAAGCCAAAAAAACCTCATTTGTTACTTTCCTGAAAAATAGTAATTACTGGAGGAAAAGTCAAGTTTTTACCCTATCTGTGTTATATGAAATCTTACCTCAGGATATTCAAATAGTTAAGGGAAAAATTATTTTTTACAGAGAAATTTCACATAATAAATTAAGAAAAATGATTGAATTAATATATCACAATTTTGCAAACCCAGCAAAATAATGTAATGACAACAACATGGTTTCTTTTTTTATTCATTTTTTATTTTTTTAATTTAAATTCAATTAATTAACATATATGTGTATTAGTTTCAGAGGTCGTGTTCAGTGATTCATCAGTTGTATATAACACCCAGTGCTCATTACGTCACGTGCCCTCACTCAGTTACGCCATCCCCCCATCCAACATGGTTTCTTTGATGACAACAAAAAAGATATATGGAAATCAAAAAGTAAGGAGTAAAAAATGAGATTTAAAAAGACAGGGACGCCTGGGTGGCTCATTCGGATAAGCCTCTGACTTTGGCTGAGGTCATGGTCTCAGGGTCCTGGGATCAAGCCCCTCATTGGGCTCCCTGCTTAGTGGGGAACCTGCTTCTCCCTCTCCCTCTGCCGCTCCCCACCCCCATTGTGCTCTCTCGTTCTCTCTCTCACTCGCTCTCGCTCTATCTCAAATAAATAGACTTAAAGAAAATGATAAGATCTTGTTTAGATCCTGATTCAAACAATCCACTTTTGAGACAGCCAGGGAAACATGAATCTTCACTGATTGCGGAGGTTAGCAATGATTGTTTAGTTTGTTTTTTTTTAAGATATGGTTAGGGTATCATTTTTATGTTTTTGTTAAAGTCTAATCTTTTAGAGATAGAATTGAACTATTCACAGTTGAAATGAAATGGAAGCCTAGGGTCTACTTAAACATAATACCTTGCCAGGGAGGAGAAGGAATGGTTAAAGAAGTATAGATGAGGGGCGCCTGGTCAGCTCAGTCTGTTAAGCGTCTGCCTTCCGCTCATATCATGATCTCAGGGTGATGTGATTGAGTCCCGCATTGGGCTTCCTGCTCAGCGGGGAGTCTGCTTCTCCTTCTACTCTTTCCACCTGCTCATGATGTCTCGCGCTCTCTCTCTCACTTTTTCTCTCAAATAAAAAAATAAAATCTTAAAAAAAGAAAGAAGTATAGATGAGGCATGACTGGCCATGGGATAATAATTATTGAAACCGAATGATGTGTCCATTGTAATGAAGGACCTTACTGTATTCTCTCTATTTGTACGTATTTGAAATTTCCCAAAATATTTCTTTTTTTAAAGATTTTATTTATTTATTTATTTATTTGAGAGAGAGAGAGAGAGAGCATGTGGGGGGGGAGAAAGAGGGACAAGAAGACTCTGCACTGAGTGAGGAACCCGACATGGGGCTTGATCTCACGATCCTGAGATCATGACCTGAGCCAAAACCAAGAGCTGGATGCTCAATCAACTGAGCCACCCAGGTGCCCCTTCCCAAAATATTTCTTATTCTCTCTCCTTTAAGATAGAATAGTCTCCTCCCTAGTACCAAACTCTATAGATAGGCATGTAGCTCAAATGTGGTAGTTTTCTATGATAACATATAATTTGCTTCATCATAATTGATTTTATATAATTTAATTTCAACATTCTTTATCTTTCTGGCTGTATTCCAGTTTTTACAAGAATGTAGTATACTAGAAAGAACAAGTGCTTTGGATTCAGACAGATCTGGGTATGAATCATGGCTTTAACTTTCTAGCTATCTGATTGATTTTGCAGTTTACTTCATCCCTGAACCTCTGTGTGCCCTCTGTGTAACGACCATATAACAAATGAAAGGTTGTATGTATTTTAGCAAGATTTCCTAGCCTAAATTCACCTTTGGTTTCAGAAAAATCTGAGAACATATGTGTTTTAGTCAGTTTGAGCTGCTGTTATCAAAATACCGTAGACTGGTTGGCTTAAACAATATACTTTTTTTTTTTTTTTCCCACATTTCCAGAGCCTGGGAAGTTCTACAGCTATATGCCAGTAGATTTGATTCTTGGTGAAGGCCCTCTTCCCAGACTGTGGATTGCTGATGGCCACCTTTTACTGTATCCTCGCATGGTGGAAAAAGGAAACTCATATTTTTTCTTCCTCTTTTTATAAAGGGCTCCACCTTAGTGACCTCATCTAAACCTAATTACTTCCCAAAGGCCCCACATCCTGTACCATCCCATTAGAGATTAGGGCTTCAACATAGGAATATTGGAGGGACACAGCAGTTCAGTACATAAAAGTATGGAAAATGGAATAGTAGTACATCCAATAGTAATTCCCTTGCAATGAAGGGTTTGAAGCCTCTGATAAAAGAACATGTTCTTTGGGGAGAAAGAATCAGACATGCCAGTAAGGCCAATTAGGGTGACTGGTTGCTGAAGAAGATGGAATTTGTGATTCTGAGAAGAGTGGCAGTATATTGAGAAGTCTACACCTCCACCGTTCATTGGACAAATGTTTAAGTAATAACATGATCACAGAAAGAGTGATTTAACTGGAAATACTCTCTGATCATGGAGCACAAGAGATATTCTTTTGAGACTTCTATAAAACTGTAACATGAAATGAACAGAGAGGAAATTCTTTCCACTTTGAAGCAAGATAGCTGGCAGTCAGATACCTTGAGGATATTGATACAATTATAAAGAGTGATGGTAGAAAGGGGTTGCTAAATTAATCTCGTGGTTTTGTCATTTATTTCACTAAAAATTAGATATTTTGTACCTATTATATATCCATTATATTTGTAGGCACAGTGGTGATTTTGGCAGGGTAGAAATATGAAGACAAATCTGATTTCAACCTGCAGAAGCTTACTATTTTATCTGTTATTTTAAAATATTATATCACACTTGAGAAATATTTCTTTTAATGTCAAGAGCAAACAAGGATATGTTACTGAAGGTACTAGCTAAATAATTTAGAAAGAGAAAGCAATATAATGTATAAACATTTTTAAAAGTTGAGATACAATTATCATTAGTTTCCAATGATATGATTGTGTGCCTAAAATTCTAAAAATAATTATATGTAAAAATAGCAGTATAAAAAATAAGATAATTTTGTGAAGTGGCTAGGTATAAAGTTAATATGCTGAAAATAGCAGCCTTCATGATTAGAAATCATAATCAGGAGTTACAATGGAAAACAAGACAATTTAATGTACTTAGGAGTGAACTTAAGAAGAAAAGCAGAGGGGCATCTGGGTGGCTCAGTTAGTTAAGTGTCTGCCTTAGGCTCAGGTCATGATCCTGGGGTCCTGGGATCGAGCCCCACATTGAGCCCCACATCAGGCTCCCTGTTCAGTGGGAAGCCTGCTTCTCCTTCTGCCTCTGCCTCTCTCTTTCTGTCTCTCATGAATAAATAAATTTTAAAAATCTTAAAAAAAGAAGAAAAGCAGGAAATCTATATGAAGAAGACTGTAAAATACTAATAAAGGGCAAGAAAAAAATCATCATAGAAATGGAAGAGCTTAGAGAGGAAGATAAAGCTCCATGCGTGTGGTCATATATATGATTATTATATTACTCCAGGTTCTCCAGAGAAACAGAAACAATAGAATGTGTGCCTAAACAGGAGATTTATTTTAAGGAATTGGATCATGTGATTATACAGGTTGATGAGTACAAAATATACATTGTGAGCTGGCAGCCTAGAGATCCAGGAGAACCAGTGGAGCAGATGAAGTCCATCATCTATTTTCTAGAGAATTCCCTCACACTTGGGAGGTTTGCCTTTTTGTTCCATGCATGACTTCAACTGATTGGATGAGGCCCATCCACGCTAGGGAGAACGATCTGCTCAACCCAAATTTCACCAATTTAAACATTAACTTCATCCAAAAAACACCTACTAAGTTGACAAATAAAATTAACCATCACAACTATTTTCTCATTTTTGAGTAGTTTTCCTTTTTCCAGCATTGTTGAGATATACTTGACATATAATATTGTGTAAATTTAAGGTGTACCATATGTTGAATTGATGCACTTAAATATTGTGAAGTGATTACAACTCTTGGGTTAACTGACACCTTGTATCACCTCACAGAATAACCTTTTTTTTTATGCTACGAGTTACTCTTGTAGCACCTTTCAAGTATACAATACAGTCTTGTTAACTGTAGTCACCACACTGCGTATTAGATACCTAAAATTTATCCATGTTATAACTAAAAGCTCTACCCTTTGATCATCATCTCCCCATTTCCCCCACCCTCAGCCCTGACAACTACCATTTTACTCTCTGTTTCTAGGAGTTTTTTTTTTTTTTAATCTTAAAAAAGTTTGTTTACCAACATGACTTAAAAACTCTTGTTTAATAATTGAAATAGTAGTTCTTTTAAAAGATGGGAACACAAATGTTGTGCTGAAAAGTACGATGAAAATGGAAGTCATTGGAAGAGTCTTGCAGGAAAGTTACTTATAAAGGAAGAGGCTTTCACTGTCATGTCCTTTCACATATCCCTACCTAAAATGAAGATGACCTGGTGGTGGTAAAGCGGATATTATGTAACCACGAGGGGACAGGACAAAGAATAGAAACCACAATCCCAAGATGACTGAGCAGAAGTGTTGATGGTACCATGTTACTGCATATTCTCTAGTCACGATATCAGCCCCAGATTAAATACTTCTCAGTTCTTGCTACATAAGAAAAATTAAAATCAATTTAGATAAGATCATTATTTAGATTTTCTGTTACATTCAGACAGGTTTATTTCTAATTTAGAAAGAATGTATCATCTTGTTTTATCTTATTTAGTTAGCACAATTGTCATCAATTTTCCCTTCTGCCTCCTCATCCCTATTGTCCCTTAGGATGCTTCCTTTCACTCCAAGCCATGGGTCAGGTCCCTCTGGTAAATAAGGGAATGACTTCAGAGTTTGTCTCCCTGCATGTTTAAGGCAAACCTGGACTTATTTCGGTAGTATTCTTTTGATAAAAGATTTGTAAATCCATATAAACAGGGTGCCTGGGTGGCTCAGTTGGTTAAGCGACTGCCTTCAGCTCAGGTCATGATCCTGGAGTCCCGGGATCGAGTCCCGCATCGGGCTCCCTGCTTGGCAGGGAGTCTGCTTCTCCCTCTGACCCTCCTCCCTCTCATGCTCTCTGTCTCTCATTCTCTCTCTCTCAAATAAATAAATAAAATCTTTAAAAAAAAAAATTCATATAAACATTTTTACAGTTTATAACAGGAATATTCCTCTAGCTCTTTTATAGAGTCTGGAATGATGTGCATTGTTCTCATCTGTTCTTCTGCTAAAATTTTCTCCTGGCTGTAATTCAGCTAGACCAACATAGCATAGCTATTTTTAGGTGGAATTGCTTTTATGTGATTTTTTTTTCTTCTTTTTACAGTGAATACATGTCCAAAGAAACTAATTTTTAGGAAGTTTCACAGATTTTTCTCTTAGCTTAAGAATAGATGGCAGCAATTCAGAGAATGAGAGAAACTAAAGTATTGCACATTTTCCAACAAAAGAAATCATAATAAAAAATTAGTTATGAGCAGAAACATTGTTTCTTGCCTCTTAATTATCTAAGTCCAAATCCAGTTAAAAATACCTTGCCCGCTTTATTTTTTATTCCTTATTTTTTTATCCAGAGAATAATTAATGTTCTAATATGCCATAAAGAAAGACTGCTGTCCTATATTTTTTTGAAGGAATGAAAGCTGAAAACAGGGTGTGAAAATGATTTGTTTACCTTGGTTCAAGGTAAAATTGCTTTAATTTTTTCAGCTGCATTGCTGCAGTAATTTAAAAGCCTGAGCACGTCTCTCAGTATCATTAAAACAAAACTGGAATTAATACACAGCCCACTCAATCCATACCATAAAGCATTCAAGGAAATGCTGATGGTGGTTGAGCTATTGATGGTTAGGTTTTATAAACTAATGGACTATATATCAACAATAATGCTGATAATGAATTGATGATGCTTTGCTTAAACAAAGAAAAGGGCTTGCCTAAAAGATTTGCTATTTGAGAAATCATCATTTCTTTTATTTCATGCCTAAAACGTGGGTATGGGTGGGGAAATAGTACACCTGAGAGGAGATATTGTCACATCGGTAACCTCAGATATGAAATGTGTCACCCAGACAGAATACTTGGGTTCTACAAAAAGCACTGTTAGAACATACCATTTTCTAGTGGGGATGTGTTTATTTTAAGTTCTCAGCACTATAGACAGAGCTCCATCTCTGCAAAACTGTCTCTCTTTTTATTTTTGTAAGGAACCTCGTATTGTTTTGTACCAGCTCTTTAAGGTGTGTGTACGTGTGTGTGTGTGTGTGTGTGTGTGTGTGTGTGTGCAACCCAGTAATTTCAATTCTAGGTAGATAACTTTAGACACCCTGGCATAGGTGCACAGAAGACATGCGCAAGAATGTTCATGGCAGCATTTTTTGTAATACCTAAAAAAGTGGAAACAACCTAAATGTTATCAATATTAGATATCAATATTAGATTGAGTAAATGAATATTCATACATTCATTCAGTGAATTGTATGTACAGTGAAAATGAATCAACCAGCCATATGTGTCAGCTGTGATGAATCCTAAAAGTGTAATATTAAGAAAAGGAGGCAAGTTAAGTTTTTTTTTTTTTTTTTTAAAGATTTTATTTATTTATTTGAGAGAGAGAATGAGAGACAGAGAGCATGAGAGGGAGGAGGGTCAGAGGGAGAAGCAGACTCCCTGACGAGCAGGGAGCCCGATGTGGGACTCGATCCCGGGACTCCAGGATCATGACCTGAGCCGAAGGCAGTCGCTTAACCAACTGAGCCACCCAGGCGCCCTGGAGGCAAGTTAAGTTTTAAACCTTATGATATGTTCGCAAATACCTAAAGTTCAAAAGCAGACAGTACTAAACAATATAACTCAAAAGAGTGCTCGACATAAATTTAAGGAGAGCAGTTGCTTCTGGGGAGCAATTCTAAGGGGCATGATGAAAGATGGGTAGAAAAATTTTCCCAAGTACAGTAAATATTCAGTTTTTTAACTTGTTCGGTGGAAACAGAAACGTTTCTTATATGCAAAAGGAAAATTATGTATAAAATGTAAAACACTGTTTTCAGCTCTCTTTTCTTGAGCATTAACTCATGATGCCATGAAATAAATTTTCACAAAGTACCATATATTACTATTGTCCTATTTTATATAAAGGCAAACTTAGGCACATATTAACCTGGCCAAGTCACAGGGAGTGAACGACCCAAGGAACACAGCTGGCACGTTTCAGAACTGGGGTCCAGATCTTAGTAATTTGAGGGCAGAGCAAATGCTCTTAATGCCATGATTATAGACCCTCTGCATGTGTTGCCTTATTTAAGCACATACATGATTTTGATGTGGTTGCAATCATATTATATCCGGCATTTTACGTAATATTGCATTCAGGGAAGTAGTCTGTGTCATTATTACCTTTTGAAAATATACATATTAATGGTTACATAATATTTTATCCTGTCCTGCCATACTTTAAACAACTTGATTGTTTATTTCCAATGCTTCAATATAATATTGTTTCAGAGACATCCTTGAATATAGCCTTTATTTTTATAAAGTAATTTGCAGAAATGGGATCACAGTAAAACATAGAAACATAATTTTAAAATATTCTAATGACTCTCTAAAGAGTCTGTATCAACGATACTCCTACTAGCTATTTATGAGAGAACGAGCATTTTGAAAATTTGACATATCGTGATCATATAATATTACCGTTTTTACTGTATACATTCACATTCAATAAACAATGACTTTAGATTTTTTATATTCTTATTAATAAACGGTTTCCCTTTCTTTTGATATCTTTGACTTTTTTCTATAGATATGTTAACATTTGTGTTAATATTTGGTAAGATAATTTTCTATAAAAAATAACTAGTTCTTTGTCATAAGAGTCTAAGTGTTTTGCTATTATACATACATTTAATTTTATTTCTGAACTAAAGTGTTTTTATATTATTTAAAAATCTATGTGGCTTTAAAAGAATTTTAACATGTTTAAGAAACATTTTCCTCCACAGAAGTCCATATATAGACACATTTTTTCCCTTTTCTTTATATTTTTTTAAATTATAAATTCAGATATAAGATGAGAATGTCATTTTTTTCTATATTATATCTTAAACTTTCAGCAATGTTTGACTATTATTCTATTTAATTAATTTGGATATTTTAAAACTTATGCATATATATTTTATATACAATGGTCAATTTCTGGGCTGTCATTCTTTTCCACTATTTTCTCTATCAATTCTTGCCCCATTCATTTCTAAATCATCGACTCATCTATCAATTTTTGTATCAGTACTAGATTGTTTTTTAACATATTGGTAAGGCAAATCGTAATTCTTCTTGTAGAAGATTCTAGATTTTGAGACTCTTCACCACTACAAATTTAGTAGCATCATCAATTTCTTGGACCATTGACATGACAACCTCATCGGTTTATTCATTTCTGCACTGCCCTCCGTTGTCGATTCTCCCCACCTAGCAGTCAGAGTGATCCTTGAAAAAATCAATCACATTTCTCAGTTTAAATATTCTAGCAGCTTTTACCTCATTTTAAAATTTAAACTATTCATGGACACATCTTCATGGGATCTGGCCACCCCACCTTGGCCCCATTTTTGGACCAAATTCTCCATTTCTCTCAGTTTACTCTAGTCACTGCGACCTTCTTTGTATTCTAGTGACAAACTAAGTATACTTCTTTCCATACCGAATGCAGTTGAAATTTCATATTATTTTTAGTGTTTCCATGTTTATGTCAAATAGTAATTTGAAGGAGAATAAGCCAGTCACTGCTAGCTCTTTTAGTGCATTTTAATTGGAAAATACTTTGCAAAATTTATAGATCTTAAAACGATGTTGGCATCAATTAAAAATAATACTACTGCTCTTTTCCAGTTTCTAAATGCACTAAATGTGAAACAAATTTGTAAACAAATAAATCAAAACTGAAGCCCCTGGATCAAAAACTGATCATAAAAATGCTATGGGATTTGGGAATGACTGCATGCCCATTTGATAATCAGGGGCAGGAGAAGCTCAGAAATATGCCTCAGCCAAGAGTTTTGGAGAAATTAACTACACTATACTCCTTACCCTCAATTTCATTATGGCAAAACCAATAACAAGAACACATGCAATAGTCATATCCTGTCTGTGAATGGCACTGTGTGGATTAAGGAGAAGTCATTAACTAGTCCAAACACTTAGAACTTCGTTTTTCTTATTAATCGTCAAAATACCTTAAAGATACAGGAAAAGGAAATTATTATCAGGCTTTGTTTATGGGTGAAAAGTGTAACAAAAAAATTTTCTATGCATCAAGTATCTTTATTGGGCATAAATTTTCCTAAGCAAAATCTCAGCTTTTAAGAAACATTCTTTCTATTTTTTTAATTTTATTTATTTTATTTATTTATTTATTTTTTAAAGATTTTATTTATTTATTTGACAGAGAGCACAAGCAGGGAGAACAGTAGAGGGAGAGGGAGAAGCAGGCTCCCCGCCAAACAGGGAGCCCGATGCGGGGCTCGATCCCAGGACCCTGAGATCATGACCTGAGCCAAAGGCAGACGCTTAACGACTGAGCCACCCAGGCGCCCCTATTTTTTTTAATTTTAATTAACTGAAATTCATTTGTAATTCCAGCCTTTATTCCACCAGAAGAAAGTAATCTAATCTAAGTTAATAGAGTTATTTTTTGTGTATCCAAGGATCCACTCTCACAACATTCCCTTTCCTAGGGATCAAATATACTTTCCTGGTAGGAGTGGATTGCCAAGAGGGCATTTATCATCACTACCCATGTGGGCATTGGCTTGGCATCCAAGTTCCCATCAGTTCTCAATTCATGAGGCCAGGCAGATCAAAGCTGTAATCTTTGGATTTAACTACATGGCCACTTTAGACCTTGCATGCTTTCAAGTTCTTTTGATGGCCCGGTAGAGGCATGAGAAGTGATATGTAACATCAAAAGCTAATACTTAGCCTTTCCGGTGCCGGTGTCCCAGATGGAGTTGCAGTGGTTTGGCTGGAGGAGAACCACGACTAACAGCGAAGGAACGCACTTTCATTGCCATCAAGCCTGATGGGGTACAGCGCAGCCTCGTGGGAGAGATCATCAAGCATTTTCAGCAAAAGGGATTTCACCTTATTGCTATGAAATTAATTCAGGCTTCTGGAGACCTTCTCAAGGAACACTACATGGTCCCGAAGGACTGTGTATTCTTTGCCGGCCTGGTAAAGTACATGCAATCAGGGCCTGTGATTGCCATATCCTGGGCGGGGCTGAATGTGTTGAAGACAGGCAGAGTGATGCCCAGGGACCCCAACCCTGCAGACTCTAAGCCTGGACCACCCGTGGGGACTTTTGCATCCAAGTTGGCAGGAACATTATCCATGGTAGTGATTCTGTGGAGTGCAGAGGACATTGGCTTGTGGTTCAGCCTGAGGAGCTGGTGGATTACTTAGAGCTGTGCTCAGAACTAGATCTATGAGTGACAAGAGAGCAGACCTCAGTGCTTTGCCTCCTACATTCCCTTTCCTTCCCATAGGCAGGGGGCCAGGCTCCAGCAAATCCAGTTATTCTTGAGAACTTTCTTATAATCTGGAGAGGAACTCTGGGAATACTCCCTGTACAGTATTATGTGCTACATCAGATTAAACATTTCTTCCCAACGTAAAAAAAAGCTAATACTTGATAAATTTGGGTTTTTTTTGAATTTTTACAAAGCATGTTCCATTGCTTGGACGAACTAATCCTTCTGTCTGGAAGGAAATAAATAAAAAGAAAAAAAAATTATTGAGAATGAAAAAGAAACACATCAGTATATAAATAGTCTCATTTTTAAATTAAACTCTGAAGTAAATAAAATGAAAGATGAAAACTCCTGCTTTCTAATTTGTAGTTTATTGCATTGAATAAAACTAGCTTCATTGAAATATAGATGACCAGAATGTTACCTGAACCCTAGTCCTACTTGCTATCTTTTGAATCTATCTATCTATCTATCTATCTATCTATCTATCTATCTATCTATCATCTATCTATCTATCATCTATCTACCTATCTATCTATCTAATCTCAATCAAATATCATCTATCTATGCATATTTGAATAAATAACAAATGTATACATATAAGACTAACACATGTGAATCACAACCCAGCTGAAGAAGTAGAACACCACAAGTAGCTGTCAATACTCAAATGTCATTTAAATCCTTCTGCCTTCCCTTGAATATTGAATACATTTCTTAATTTTGTGCTTATTACTCTTCTGCTTTTAACAATAGTCTTACTATAAATGGGTGTGTTCTGAAATATAATACTGTTATATTTTGTATATGTTGAATTTTATATCAATAATATCACACTGAATGGATTATTTGCTTTTTTCACTCAAAACTGGCTTTTTTTTTTAACATTTATCCATGTTATTTTACACAGATCTGTTTGATCTTTTTCAATGCCTTAAGTATTTCATTGGATGGATATTGTACAATTTTAAAATCCATTTCAACATGTTCTGCATGATACGACTTTGAAACTTTTTTGAGATATGCTTTTTGTCTAAATGCAAAAAATAGGGCACCTGGGTGGCTCAGATGGTTAAGCGTATGCCTTCAGCTCAGGTTATGATCCCAGGATCCTGGGATCAAGCCCCACATCGGGCTCCTGGCTCAGCGGGGAGCCTTCTTCTCCCTTTCCTTCTGCCTCTCCCCCTGCTCATGCTCTCTCTTTCTGTCTGTATCTCTGTGTCTCAAATGAATAAATAAAATCTTAAATAAATAAATAAATGCAAAAAATAATAATTTTCTTCATGAGCAGGGGTACCTTTGGGCAAAAATGACTTAATTGACTATTACAGATCAATGATTCCAATATGAAATATAATCTACTCATCTTCCCTCTCTGATTTCATGTTCTAAAAGCAACCTTATCTGTTTTCTTCCTCAGTAGACGTGACTATGGGGAGCTATCAGTCCTGCTGTCATGAGTATCCCAAACTGTTTGTCAGTATTACTTTTCTCCTTGTAACCAACAAATGGAACTTGTAGTTTATATGTCAGTCTCTTGTGAATCTCCTGATTTGGGGCTGGTATAAACTTGCACCAGAGCTTTCAAATCCATTTTGTGGCATGGCAAACCCAAGGATCAAAACCCTGGGTCTGTAGAAATCCTTCCATCTCTCTTGTTACTTTGCCACACTATTTGTTAGAGATTTCCTTCCCTGAAAACTACAGACAATGATGTTAGCTTTATGCACAGTAACTCAATTGCATAATCAGGAAAAATGTTTAATTAATGAAGAGGTATAAATGGCCAAAGCAAATAAATAAAAGTCTTCATGATGTAATATAACATTGCACTATATTTATTCTTGTAAGATATCAGCTGCAATATGTATTAACAATGAATTTTTTTCTCCTATTTTCTTTGTGCTTTTAAAAAAATTTTTACTTCTTTTTTGTTCCTCGTTTTTCTCTTTCCTTTATTCTTTATTGGCTTTCCTTGTTAATAATTGAGAAAAGTTAATAAGGTTTGAGTTTGTATTATGAATGGGAAGCAGTAGGAAATAACCATATGTTATTTTAAAAATTAAAATGTGTTGTGCTAATTCATCAGATAAAGACTGGCAAAAATCTGTTGAAACCTGAGAAATAATTAATGTCTTTCAAAGATAATTGGTGGGAACCAAGATAATTTCTAATTAATAATTGACAGTTAAATAGAACCAGAGAAAGTAAAAAAAAAAAAGTTAGTTCAAACTCTGAAATAAGATTTTATTAAAAAGAAGCATATTTTGACTTCCAAAGCCTAAGTTCTGTCTTGTTTTTTTATCTTCAAGATAAAATTTCCTTGAAGATTTAAGGAAAATAATTACATAAATATGATGTTAGTTCTTGATGAATCTACTTTTCAAATGGTTTGCTTTACACTAATTATCTTATGTTTGCCTAAGGATTATATTTGGATGTTATCACAGTAGCCTTCCTTATTCTGATATTCATATAGTCTATTTATTCATGCATATTAATGCTGTGTATCAAATAAACTGTGTCATTGCCATAGGCAAAATTGTATGAACAATAGAAATCTCAAAGGAGACTTTTTCAGATCACATTAATACTGTTTTGCATCTGTCTCATCTTCCATTTGTCTGTGGGTAAATATTAGAATTATAACTTCAAAGGTGATTTCTCCCCTCACAGAATTATTTTCCCAACAATTATGAAATCAAATGTTACAGAAATTCATATTTCTTCTTTTTTGTTAACCTCTCCATATTTGCAGATTTCCCTTTGTGAAATAATACATACAACATGTGGTTATTATTTAATATGCCCAGACAAAATTTTTGGTGATTACTCAGTCATTCATGTTCATTGAGTACTATAGGTATAAATTCTTATACATGAAAAAGTAACTTTTGTTTAATTGTTACTAGTGACTAGTTATGCCTTTCTATATTGTTGTGTTCATTACTACAAATTCATTTAAACATAAAGTTAATAAATCATATGCAGGTGATATTTAAATTTGGAAACTTACTTATCATAAGATCTAAGCACCTAATCCACAATGTTATTAACTGAGATGAAGTAAGCATATTAATTATAAACTCAAGAATTTTTATTTTATTTTTTATTATGTTCAATTAGTTCAAGTTCAATAAACTCGAGTATTTAAATATGTATTCTCCAAGACTAATATTGTCAGATTCACTGTTAGTATCCAATGTATATGACAGACTCATCTCATGCATGAAGTAATTTTAAAATTAAAAATGGTGAGGGGTCACCTGGGTGGCTCAGTCACTTATGCATCTTGGTTTCTGATCAGGTCATGATCTCGTGGTTGTGAGATTGAGTCCTGGGTCCCACTCTGGGCTCAGCATGGAGCCTGCTTCAGATTCTTTCTCCCTCTCCTTCCCGCTCACTCTATCTCAAATAAATAAGTAAATAAAATCTTTAAATAAATGGTAAGCGTTAAGAGAATTTTATGTCAATGAAATTTTTTAATGAGCCTGAAACAAAAAAGATAAAAAGAAATTGAATATATAGTTGACTTATTTTATTTTTAAACAGGCAAGATATAGAAGTTATACTGTTCATGGACAATACTTTTTACTTGCATGAGACCAAAAGCATACATAAGAGAGCATAGCAAGCATGACTTGCTAAATCTTAACTTTGATGACCTAGAATCTTTGATGATAGGTTTCTAAACTATTTTCTGAACACATTTCTTATTTCTTGGGCCAGAACATTTGCATAAGCACTGCTGTCATTACCATTTCTTCTTCTATGAGGACCTCTGACAGGTTCATGCATGAAATATGAACCACTGTCAGACTTAAATAAATTTAACTTAAAGATTCTTATTTGGGAAGGGAAAAATATGAGTGTTTCCTCTGTGAACATTGTATGTCAAATATACCAAACTATCAATTTGTTAGCAAAACTGTCAATTTATGAGTGGTTGGGTTGAATAGAAAGATTCAGAAATAACCAAGCAACATTCTTAAGATATGCAACTTTTTAAAATAATAACTGTAGTTATTCATCACTGTAAAACAAATTTGATTATTTCTATAGAATTGACAATTAATAGAATCACAAATTTCAACCACAGAAGATTAATATATATGTAATCTGAAATTATCAAATCAGTCATTCTCTAAAGTCACATATGTATGAGTGCGTGAATGTGTTTAATTGTACATATACTTTTAAAATATATAACACTACTTTTGTGGCACCAAATTAATATTCCACTTTTTTAGATGTTTTGCAAATATATTTCTATTGTTCAAGTTTTGCTAATTAGAAATGTTTTCCAAGTCATATACGGCATGATATTTAGAGCACATTCAACATTGATTACAATTATGATTTAAAGATCATTTGATTTTTTAAAAAAGTAGTCAATATGTTTACAATGTAAACAAGTCTGGTAAAATATCAGATATTACAGAGTCCTGTGAGTCACGCTGTAAATCCTGGGCTTTCTCTTAAGAACAATGTAAAGTGACAAACATGTAAGCAGAGAAAATGTACCATGATTAGATCGCATTGTTCAATAATGAGTCTTTCTGGAATGAGGAGATGAAATTGAAGAAGGCAATGGTTTTAGTGAGAAATAACAGTGAATGGAGTTAGCCTGAGATCACTGGTGGGTGGAGAATTGGAAGATAGGAAAGGTAAAATTGACACAGCTTGGTGACTAATTGTACATCGCTGGGTGAAAGGAAAGGAGATGTTAAGGATGACGTAGGTGTTTCTGGACTGAGTGACTGGGTAAATGTTGGCACCCCTCAATAAGATAGGGAATATTGGAATGGGAAACCACTGTAGGGGAATATTATGCATTTTGCTTCACGTATGTTCGGCTTGGGGTACCTAATATGCAGTTTAACAGTGGGTCTGGTACTCAAAAATTAATCAGAGCTGGAGTTAAAAACTTGGAAATAGTCTGAATATAGCTGAAAATGGAAATTGCTGGAGAGAATGAATTCATTTAAAGGTGGTATAGAGTGAGAAAAGAACATTATTGAAATTAGAGAATTCAGAACTTCAAACATTCGATTGCTATACAAAGAAAGACGAATAAGCAAAACAGATTGAAAAGAAGTTGTCAAAGTAGAAGAAAACACTGTGATTATGGTGGTATAGAAATCAGAAAAAGAAATCTCAAGAGGATTTTTAAAAAAATCAAACAGTGCTGAATTGCACTAAAAGTTGTTTAAAAATTATTCTTGGCAACTTTTAGTGGAATAATTAGATATGAAGCCAGAGAGATATGTTGAGAATAAGCTGATGTGAGAAACCGGAGGCAATGAATAAACAGACAACTGAATAGTTCAAAGAGTTTAAAAAGGGTGATGAAATAGAAAAGATAGTAACTAGAGGAAAGTGTATTGAAAGTATGTGGGACAAAGGGATTCTTTTTCAAGATGGGTTTCACTTAAGTCTGTACAAGCCACATAGATTAGTAAGTAGAGATGGTCTTAGGGGCATAGAAGAAAGAGCTAAAGGAACTCAGGGAACTTTTCATGGGACGGTAGAAGGACTCAGTACTGAGAGAGCAGGTACAAGGCTGGTTTTCACAGCAGCAGAACACAAGTGAGGGACTCCTCTCATGACCTGTGTGAAATGATCTCAAATAGATAAAATAATTAAATGTCACCTGGGAATTTGTTAGTTCTCAAGCTTCATCTCAGATTTAGTAATTCAGACTCTGGAGGTGGGACGCTGCAATCTGTCTTAAAAGGCTCCCAGTAATCCTGCACACAATAACTTTTTTTTTGATAGCAAATTAATTTATTTAGTACTTTTTCCATTCCATATGATCAGGAGGATTGATTTCAACTTTCCTTTTACCTACATCAGACCAGTTGGTACTCAAAACTGTACCACCAGACTCCATAAATGATTTGTTCATAGCACGTTTCACTTCATCAGAACCATCTGAATAGATGTGCAGAAATAATTTGTTTAAAGCTACATCTCCCTCCAACTTCTCATTTTTTCCTTCTTCTTTGATCTCACCAACCAATTTATCCCAATTTCTTATATAATGAGATGATGATGGATATAAGTTCTTTACATCTGCTATGAACTGTTTTGGTTTAGGCACATCTCCTTGCCCCTCTAGCTTTTCCCATCTCACAGCCTCTGTCTTTTTCATTTTAATTTCAGTCTTGGTTGAAAGTACTTTAAATGTGCTCTGTTCTGGGATTATAGGATGAAGAAGTCTCAGTTGCAAATTGTAATCGTCTCCAGAGAAGACAACTCTTTTTCTGAAAATTCCACATTTACATTATTCTTCTGAACATTCTTGATCATAAGTGTAATGATTACTTGAGATTCTGTTTGATACCAGTCATACTTGATTTTTGACTGATGAGTCCTCTGGGATGCACACACCTCAGATTGTGATCCATTCTGGGCCTCTTGACACCTTTTAATCCAGACAGTGAAATCAGGATCTGTACTATCTAATTTCTGTCCTCCTATAAAAGTTTCTTGGGCGCCTGGGTGGCTCAGTCGGTTAAGCGACTGCCTTCGGCTCAGGTCATGATCCTGGAGTCCCGGGATCGAGTCCCGCATCGGGCTCCCTGCTCAGCGGGGAGTCTGCTTCTCCCTCTGACCCTCCTCCCTCTCGTGCTCTCTGTCTCTCATTCTCTCTCTCGCAAATAAATAAATAAAATCTTAAAAAAAAAAAAAAATAAAAGTTTCTAAAGCAGCAGCATAGTTTTCTCATGGTATTCACATATCCCTTTTCTCAGGATAGCAGTGGAATTATTTGGATTAAGTTCAAGAGATTTCTTTGCATTAGCAATAGCATCACAGTAATTCCCAAGAAGAATGTGACAATAAGCTCTTTGACAATAATATTGAGCATCATCTGGTTTCTGTTCCAAAGCCTTAGTCAGCTCCTCTAACGCCGCCTGGGGGTCCTCCTCAATCAGAGCATCTGAGAAGCTCCAGAAAAACTTCTGGGCTGTTGCAGGTCCTGCTGCAGCTGCCACCATCCCTAAAAACCGCTGTTGCTGTTAGAGCAGCTACCTCTGAGGTTATGAGCTACGCCGCCGCCGCCCAAGGGCAACTGCACACAATAAAATTTTAAACGCAATGGAATAGATCACTGAAGTGGCCACACAGAGAACTGGCAACATTCTGTTACCACAATTCAAAAAGCAAATCTTAACATTATTATTATTTTTTTTTAAGAGAGAGAGAGAGAGAATCTTAAACAGGCTCCACACCCAGTGCGGAGCCCTACACGGGGCTCAATCTCATGTCCCTGAGATCATGACCTGAGCCGAAATCAAGAGTGTGATACTTAACGAACTGAGCCACCCAGGCACTCCAAAGATAATTTTAATTTGAAGGAAAGAGAAAAATTTTATCAACTTCTTTGCTTGACTACTTTATAAATAAAAACAGGATGACACACTTAGAAAATGGTGTTACTATTATCTCAATACATGGCTCTAAAATCAATTTCTTTCTTTCTTTTATTGCTGCTAGAGTTCTCAGGAGATAATCCCCTATAAACAGTGGTAGACAGATTTAGTCAATCATACATAATAACATATTGCATGTGCAATAATGCACTGTGTCACGTGTACAATTAAGACACACACTTACACACAAGCATTAAGTCTTTACTCAGGCTACCTGAGGGCAGGCATTGCCTATGCCTAGTAACTTCAAAATATGTATTTGTGCTTATGTTACAATAAGCTATAAAAGATATTTTATAAACTACTTATCTCAAGGAAAAAATAAATGCATTAATATGGCATTCTTTGTGTTCTGAGGATCTTTGTAGATAATATAAATTATAGTTCCTTTATAGTCTACAAACTTTATTAATATGGGATGTAGAACAAGGAAATTAGAATAAATGTAAATACCATAAAAGAAATTCAGAAATTTAAGTAAAAACAAAACAAAACAAAAACAGACAAACAAAAACAAAACAAAACAAACAAACAAAATAATAGATAATTACAGAAAAAAAAGATAATAACTGAACGGGGCATCTGGGTGGCTCAGTCAGTTCTCTCTCTCTGTCAAATAAATAAATAAGTCTTAAAAAAAGATAATAAATGAACAATATCTTGAGGTATAAAAAACAAAACTACATCTTGTAGATTTTAATAAGAATATAATTTTTATGTCTTGGAAATTTCCTAAAAGAACACTGACTTCAGAATGAAGCAGAACAGAATCTGCTTAGGTACTGTTTTAGATAACATCCACAACTGCCAGTAACTTATTTTTTGAATGTTTTATTTGTGGGGCACCTGGGTGGCCCAGGTGGTTGAGCACCGACTCTTGGTTTTGGCTCAGGTCATGATCTCATGGGTCATGGGATCAAGCCCTGCCTCGGGCTCCCCACTCAATGGGGAGTCTGCTTGAAGATTCTCTCCCTCTTCCCCTCACCCCACTCTTTCTCTCTCTCTCAAAAATAAATAAATAAATCTTTAAAAAACATTTGTTTTTCACAATACCCATCATGCCACCAGCAAGTTATATGATGAAGCCAAACCTTAACAATTTCTTGGACAATAAGCCAGGGATCTCTTGTAACTTTATCCAGGTTGTAAAAATGTCTTGTGAAATATTATCAGCCTCAAGTCTAGATACTCTAAATGACTTCTCGAAATGTTCCCACATAGACCTCAAGGTGGAAAGAAAGCCTGAAATAAATGAAAACTACTGGAGTTAAACCAGTAAAGTCTAAGGTTGCAGGAAGCATGATAGTGACCTTGTTTTTTTTTTTTTTTTTTTTTTTTCTTGCGAGCTAATTGCCTTTCTCCCATGGAGCTATTTCATAGGCAAGGCAATAAAGATTAGTTTGTAGGAGATACATTTTTCTCAAAGGATTTAGCATGGCCAAAAATTAAGAATTGGAGAAAGCAGAGCTATATACTGTGTTTACAGAACAAGAAGCTGTGGTTTTGACCAAGTTTTAGTATTTCCAGTTTGAAAAATAATTGAAAATTTGCTGTTCACAAATGAAATGCAAATTCCACTGTGCTCTTGAGATGTCTCAGCTTTCTGAAGTGGACCACTTTGGTCCAGTTTAAGGAACCATCTACTATGATTTACTGTTTTTGATTCTCTATCATCGGGTTTTGTCCAGAGCTTGAGATCTGCCCAAAACATTTCTGGGCCTGTATCCCAAATGATCATAATTCAGATGTATTTGTAATTCCTAAAACCTCCCCAGAACTGCTTTGCCAACTAAACCTATTCTGAACCTTGTGTTATATATATAAAGAATGGAATCTTGACATGAAAAGAAAATAAAATTGTTATCCTCAGATGATGAGCATGGACACATTTTAATTGATTTGAAGGAAACTCCCTGTTAGAGTAGAACTAAGAGCAAACGGTTGAAGCAAAATTACCTACTTGCATTGACTATTTCAGGACAGTAAGGGACTTCTAAGTAAATTACTGTTATGGAAAATTCCATGGCCAGAGAATGCAGCTATGCTAATTAAAATGGTCTAGTAAATATAATGGGCTCAAGAGCTAAGAGCTTATTGGTAAGTGTTGGTCAGTTAGTAGAACATGAAGCAACACTACTTTCTAGATTATCACTAATATAATCAGACTTTTCACATATTTCAGGGCAATGAAAGATCAAGTAAGAATTGAGGGAAGGGGGGCAAGGTATGATAACAGCTTCAAACATGAGAACATATTATTTAAATCCTTTTTTAAAGCTTCTAAAATATTAGAATATACTTTAATAAGATGACTAAGCCCATTAAGGGTATTATTAGCAATGGGTGGTAGATAAAAAGGCTTACATTACCTCCTGTAGATTTTTGATGTTATAAAATATCCTCCATGTTTGTGTACATATTTTTTTTTCTTCCAGGAAAGAAACATGGATTGTTCTGGTCCATTGCCTGATTTTGTTTCTTTTGCTTTTGGATGTTTGTTTGTTTGTAGTAAAATACTTTGTTCTGTATTTATCATGAAAAGATACCAGATTTTGTCAAATGCTTTTCCTGTGTCAATTTAGTTTTCCCTTCATTATGTTCACGTGGTATATTATCTTGATTTTCATATGTTAAACTACTCTTGCAATTGTGATAAATCCCATTTAGTCATGATGAGTCTTTCTAGCATTCTTTGAAGTTAGTTAGCTACTATTTTGTTGAGGATTTTTGCATCTATCTTTGTGTGTGGTCTATTGTTTACTTTTCTTGTGGTATCTTTGGTTTGTCATCAGGTAATGTTGCACTTGTAGAATAATTTTCTATCTGTTGGAAGAATTTGAGAAGCATTGATGTTAAGTTTTGTTTGGTTTGGTTTTGTTTCAATCTCTGGTAGAACTCACCAGTGAAGTAATCTGGTCCTAGTCTTCTCTTTGTTGTTTGTTTTTTAATGAATGAATCAATATTTTTATAAGTGGAGGATTTCTATTTATTCTTGAGTTCATTTTAGTAATTGTATGTTTCTGGAAATTTGTCCATTTTATCTAGGTTTTCTAATTTGTTAGCATACAATTGTTGATGGTATTTTTTTATAATTCTTTTATTCTTTAGGGTCATTAGTCATATCTCCACTTTGATTTCAGATTTAAGTATTTCTGTCTTACTTCTTTTCTTATAGTCAGCCTACCTAAATATTTTATCAATTTTGTTGCTTTTGGTTTCATTGATTCTTTCTTTATATTTTCTATTTCATTTATCTCCACTATAATCCTTATTATGTCCTTCCTTCTGCTAGCTTTAGTTTCATTGCTCTTCTTTTTTCTAGTTATATAAGGTATAAAGCTAAATTATTGATTTGACATCTTTCTTCTTTTTTAACGTAGGCATTTATAGCTCTACATTTAGCTCTGAGCACTCATCAGAGGTGTTAAAGAGTGGTATAGGAAAAGTGTTTTTTTTCTTTTTTTTAAGGAAAAGTGTTCTATAATGTTATGATTAAATCTCAGACTTTTAGTAGGCCTCTTTCCAAAGGCTGTGACCTTCACAAGTTTACTTACTCTTTTTCTCCCCCTCTTCCACAAGTACTTCTCTCTCTCTCTCTCTCTCTTTCTCTCTCTCTTTCTTTCCTATTCTCCATGTCTTAGGTGCGACAGGAAGGTTAGACCAGGGTAATTTTGACAGCCCTGTGAGCCTGACTCCATATTGTGTTCTTTCTACCAATTCTCACAGATTTGCTTATGGCTCTCAGGAAACTGACTCCTGGCTGACTCCTTGTTTCAGTCTGAATGCCCTGAATCTCAGCTGATGCATGTTGGGTAGACAAATCAACATCCAGAGAAAATGCTGTCCAATAATTTGGGAAAAAAGAATTTTGGAAAATAGGATATATCATCATTGCCAAATGTGATGGAAATAGAAAGAAAATCATGTTCAAGAGGCTTGGTCACCAGTACGTGCACTCACGCACACACACACGGAATGGGTTTGACGCAGAGAGAGTATAATCTTGGATACACAGATGCTGTCATTACTATTTAGTTTGATTTAATAGATAAGTCTAACTTCCTTTTATGTTTTAGACTTGAAGAAATTAGTTTCTCCCCTTTTGGATGTGTATATACCTACAGTATTCACTCATTTATCTCTAATTTCAGAAGTAAAAGCATTAAGAGAAAAATAATGTCGGGACGCCTGGGTGGCTCAGTCGGTTAAGCGTCTGCCTTCGGCCCAGGTCAGGATCCCAGGGTCCTGGGATCGAGTCCCACATCGGGCTCCTTGCTCAGCAGGGAACCTGCTTCTCCCTCTCTCTTCCTCTGCTTGTGCTCTCTCTGTCAAATAAATAAAATCTTAAAAAAAAAAAAGAGAGAGAAAAATAATGTCTAAACAAAGCAAATTATAACAGGAATAGACCAAAATCATATTATAATTTAAAGTAAATCGCTATTATTGCTTTCCTTTTAAAAAAATGTTGAGTTAAAATTCTTATGAAAGATTTATCTTTGCACTGAAAAGTGACTTTGTCCATTTTCCCCCCAAAGCAGCATCAGTTCAATTGAGAATACATTATAGAAAACTGTATAAACACAGTCAGAATGCATTTTCTAGAAATTCTATTAAAAGAACAACATCCCCAAATCATTAAATTATACTTTCCATTCGAGTTGGCACATTTCTAAACCTTTAAAGGTGCTCATAAATGTGATCTCACGTATATACTTTTCAATGTCACAAATTGAATAGTTAGTGGTAAAAGGAATTTTAGAAAACATCATGATCTGTTGCAAGTCTTAATTTGTGTAGCCCTCATTTAACCTTTATGTTCACTCAATGACTGGGTTCAAACTCAAATAACAATGAAATCCTTCAATCCCAGGGCATAAAAAGAAGCAAAGTTCTGTAGCTATTTTCATAAAAATGCCAGGTGACAGGTAAGATAGGTTATAATTGACACTAATTGATGCTCCTGATTGCTGTGGCATATGATCTTTATAATAATATGTGTAGGATAGCTTGGTACTTTTCAAAGTACTAAAAACATGTCTTGTATGAAATAAAACCACAGATGTCTATAACTGAATAACAAACATTTTAGTAGCAACTAGAGGTGACATTCTGAAAAATACATTATTGCTGTAACAAAATATTCAGAGGTAATGTAGATATGCTGTAGATTATATATAATGTATTCTTTTTTATTTTAAATCTATTTATTACTTTTAACAATACACACAAAGTATATACATTTCTTTTTTTAAAATTTTTATTGTTATGTTAATCACCACACATTACATCATTAGTTTTTGATGTAGTGTTCCATGATTCATTGTTTGTGCATAACACCCAGTGCTCCATGCAGAACGTGCCCTCTTTAATACCCATCACCAGGCTAACCCATCCTCCCACCCCCCTCCCCTCTAGAACCCTCAGTTTGTTTTTCAGAGTCCATTGTCTCTCATGGTTCGTTATAATGTATTCTTTTTAAAGTGAATTTTTCATTATAATATTCATTAAAAGATAAACATAAATGTTAAAAACCATTCTATCTGAAGTATAAGTAAGTATTCAGTCATGACTACTCTCCATGATGTATGTAGTCCCTGCAAATTTTCTTTTTATAGTGATATTTAAACAATTGAAATATTACATATGATTTTAGTTCTGATTTTTTTCTCCTAATGTCTTCAACTAATAAGCATTTTCCTGGTGCACTCTGTAATATTACTAATCGCAATAAACATTTTTGATGGCTGCATACACTTACATTAAGTGGATTCATCACCATATAGATAGCCTTTCCCCTATGTTTGGAAATGTAAGCTATTTCCAAATTACTACATTTAAGGTTTTTGTGCATATCAATGTTCCCAGTTAACAATTGTTTCTAGAATAAACAGCTGTAAAATGTCTTAGATAGAGAAACATTTTAAAGTGCCTTTATATATGGATATATGTTGACAAACTGCTTTATAAAAAGATAAATCCATGTACCACTCTCAAAATAAGGTCATATGAGTACTTACCAGCCTAGGTAATTTTTTTTCTAACTTTGATATCTGCATGCTACTCCTATGCCTAAGGAATTCTCAGTTCATTACTTTTTCTTTTTAATTAAAGTTACAGTGTTTTCACCTTATTGCTGTGTACATGTTCTTTATTTAATAAAATCTAAGTGTATAAACAAATGTATTTTCCATTTTTGATGTATGTATTTTGGTGACTACTTTATGGATGCAAGTTTTACATTTTTATAAAGTTAAAATTTGTCCACCTTCGGGTTAATAATATCTTCCATTGTTTGAATAAAAATTAATCTACCCAAAGTAATTCCATTTTTTTTTTTTAAAGATTTTATTTATTCATTTGAGAGAGAGAACGGGAGAGAGAGCACGAGAGGGGGGAGGGTCAGAGGGAGAAGTAGACTCCCCGCTGAGCAGGGAGCCCAATGCGGGACTCGATCCTGGAACTCCAGGATCATGACCTGAGCCGAAGGCATTCGCTCAACCAACTGAGCCACCCAGGCACCCAGTAATTCCATTTTTATTCATTTAGAATAATTTGGTATGTATTATAAGACTCAACCTGTATTATTTTCCCAAGTAGTTAATCAATTGTCTCAACATTATTTAATATAAATTCCCTTCCTCCTTGATTTGTGCTTTTTCTTCTATCTTAAAATAAGCTGATGTGTAATCAGTGTTATTTCCTAGCTGTCAGCTCTGTCTTATTGCTCTGTCACCCTAATTTTATGTTAACTTTTGTACTGTTAAAGTGTGGCCTGGGATGGCTAGTGCCCTCTCACTGCCATTCTATAGTAGAATTCTTTTTTGCTAGTCTTGTCTGCTTATTTTTCCTGACAAGCTTCAGAGTAATTTGGTTGAAGTTCCCAAACAAATTATACTGGGTTTCTTAATAGAATTAAATTAAATCCATTAATGAATGGGAGGTAAAATTTGTAGAGTGGCTTCAACCCAAATTAAGGAAGTTAATCTGGACCTATCACTGAAGCCACAGGGATTAGCAATCAAAACCACCTTGGTCAATGTTTCTTCATCATTGTGCTCTAAGATTTTTAAATATCACTGCTAGTACATGTAAGTCAGCATTTCTTACTTATTAAATGTTACCACTCAGTGTCTGATAATAGTTAAATATGCAGGAATTATGGAATTTTACTAGTCATCTCATGATTTCACTAGTCAGGACGCTGAACCCTGAGATGTAGTACTGAATGTTGATGCCAACTGAGGGCCCTGCAAAATATTAATGAGCAAAATGCAAGGTTCACAGTCCTATACTTACTCTTCCTGTTACAAGAATGTTACATATTTTCCCAGCAAAGTGATAGTAGGAGAATGGACTGTTGACATTTCAAGGGAGGAAAGATTGTCTCATCTTTCTACAGAAACATTGTTAGGAATGTCAATATTTAAGCTAACTGAAGGCCCCATGAGTATAGTATTTCAAGGTCGTTCTCCACAAAGTAATACTTGAATTCCACACAATATTCAGGATCTTCAAAAGTAGCTTCAGTACTAGAAATATTGTTTTCATAATATTTATGTGCATTTTCCCATGACAGATATTAGCGAATTTGAATGGATTAAAGCAATTTCTCAGAAAAAAAAAAACTTAATAAAAATCAGAATCAGGAAAAATACAAAAAGAAGAAATGGTCCAAAGTGAGGAGCAATATGAGGTCTGCACATATTAAGCCCAAGTTCTAGAGCATTAAAGTTGAACTGCAAATCTGGCTTAAATAAAACAGATAAACTTTGAGCTATGATTCACTTCATCCATCACACTCACACATACCTGATTTCTGAGAGGAAAGCATCATTTTCTAAGCTTTTGTTAAGGAAGAAATTTCAGATGTGAATCTCACAATGGAGGAAAAATTGATGATGTGGAGAGTGTTGGCAGCTATTTTCATTCAATAAACAGAATAAGAGGTTTATAGACCATTCATTGTTTGTTAGGCTTCTTCTTTACAGCCATCTCCAATATTGGTCAATGTTGCGGTGCTAAAATATAGATAATATAGGTCTATTGTCACCATTTGGAGAGGGAAGCAAAACAAAGTGACTGAAGCTCCTCTGGTCATTTGGCTGGATTTGAGAAAATAACAAGATATGATATAGTTCAATTGTGAATTGCAGGCTGCCTTATAAAAACATTCATTCTTTCAGCTTGACCTGTAACAAAAGTTACCATTAATCATTGTGAAGTCATGATCTTGGGTCTGTTTATCACAAGGGATTAATATACTTTACAAATTCTCTGGGAGAATAACATGGTCTGCGTCCTCTTCTGAAAGTAAAACCAATTCCAGCTGCTGTGTGTCTAGTCAATCCTACCTATGAGATGGAAAGTTGAAGTTATTTTCTTGAAAGAATGAGCTTGTTCTTCCATTTGTTCCAATTGTAGTGATGTCTTGTCTTTCATTCCCAGTGTAAGTAAAGCCTTCTCTCTTTTTTCCTAGGTTAGTCTAGCTAAAATTTGTTAATTTTCAAAGATCTAAATTTTGAGTTCATTGATTTTTCTCTGTTTTTCCATTTTAATCAATTACCACTTAAATGTTTATTATTCCATTCCCTTTTGCTGCTTTTTATTTCTTCTTCCAACATACTAAGATGAAAGATTAGATGGATGATTTAGAATCTTTCTTCTTTTTAATATAGGCATTTATACTTACATATTCCCCCTCTAGACATTGCTTTAGCTCATATAATACATTTATTAGGTTTATCTTCATTTTCATTCATCTCAAAGTATTTTCTAATGTGTTTTGCGATTTTTTTTCTTGAATCATTTGTTATTTGGGAATATGTTGTTTGCTTTCCACATATTTGCAAATTTCCCTAAGGTCTTTTTGTTACTGATCTCTAGTTTCATTCCATGATGGTCAAAGAACATACTTTATATGATTTCAATTCCTTTAAATTTAATTATTATTTTTTTAAAAATGTTATGTCCTGGTATACAGTCTATCCTGGAAAATGTGCCATGTGCACTTGAGAAAAATGTATATTATGCCATTGCTATGTTGTGGTATATATATTTGTTAGGTCTAGTTGGTTTACAATGCAGTTCTAGTATTTTATTTCCTTTCTATGAAGCTGTTCTATCCTCTGTTGAAAGTGGGGTACTGAAATCTTAAGTCATTATTATTAAATTATATAATTCTCACCTACATTTTGTCAATATTTGCTTTATGCATCTTAGGGCTCTGTTGACAGGTGCTTGCTTATATTTGTTTATTATTTACAAGTATTTTTACAATGTTTATAATTATAAATATGATATATAATGTTTGCATTTGTTACATATTCCTGATATATTAACCTATTTATCATTATTAAATGCCCCTTTTTATCTCTAGTAACATTTATTTGTTTTACAGTATTTTTTTGTCTGAGATTAGCACAGCCACTCCACCTCACTTATGGTTTGCTGACTGTTCTAAACACGTTTCTTCTGCAAAGAGGAAACAGTAGGATGCTGATTGCCTCTCTTATCCTTTCTGGCCTTGTACACTTTCTAAATAAAAACTATCTTTTTAACTATAATTTATAATGTGTTATGTAATTTACTGCTGCAGTGAACATGCAGGAAGTATTTGTTTAATTTGGAATTTGGGGCCTACTGAGCTTGGACCAATTAGTGTGGCAAAGCAGAAACCTTTTACTTTTGTAAAATTCCACACTCCACACTCAATACTTGAGCAAATTTTTTTCAATATGTCAGTTTAACCATATGTTACTTCCTATGTAAGTTGAGTCCTATTAACCAGAGTTTGATTCCCATATATAAAAACAAGCTCTTTTTAATAACTCATATATATCTCAACTTGTGCTGCAGGTATTCCATAATAATAACCCATTTCCTTTTATATAGAAGATGAACAATTTAATGATATTGATCAATGGTGTTTGCCTTTTTACATTTTTAGCTAATCAATGATGATTGGAATGCTATAATGTTTGTGTGTATGTGTGTGTATGTATATATATATATATATATATTCACATATATGAAAATACTCATATTAATATTTTCATATAATTTGTGAATAATCATTAGTCCTATTTTAAACTGACTTACTCCTTAATATTTGTGGCCAAATACCTAAGAGATATTTCTTAGGATTTATCTTAATTATTTCCACTAGATTAATTTGTCAAGCTGCAGAATTTATGTCACTAGTAATTGGCAAAAGATTGAGAAAAAAACAAAACATTATTTGGGCTCCTACTAATAACCTGAACCCTAGACATCAATACCTAGCCAAGCAATACTGGAAACCTCACGATCTCAAATCATTAGCAGCAAATCAAGATTCACAATAAAGAAGATTACCTCCCAGTTATTCTCCAGGGAGTCAGGGTCACTGCATCTATTTCCAGAGGTTGTACACCACTCAATATTAGGGAGTTCTAGCCACATCACAATTTGTGGATATCAGCCACTTTCAGTTTAACTTCACTGGTGACTCTTTGCTCTCAGAAGAGCCAGAATCTGGAAGACCAGATTCATGCAGGGTGTATTCCATTTCTCTGAGGGAATCTGTTATATGCAGAACAGAGATACTCAGTGTCCTCCCCATTCCTGCTTCCATCTTCTCTTCTGATGTTTTACTGCTCTCCCTCCGTATTCATTATTTCCCAATCACCAGATACTTCACCTAAATTCAACCTTTATTTCATTATTCTTTATTACCATTACATAATTGGAAGGGCTATCAGGAGATTTCTTACTGGGGAAGCAAAGGATTTTTAGTATTTTTTGTTGAGATATTTAGCTAATTTGACATCAGGCCCTGTTCCCATCTGATTAGTGAAGATAAGTCTCTCCTATTCCCAGTAAATTTTCGACTTTTTAACCAATCATATCTGCCTTGCTTTCAGTTCTCTGAAAATGTTTCCATTTTTTTTTACTTTGAAAAAAATATCTAGGTATGTACATAATTTAAGTAAACCTCCCAATAGCCCTGGAGGATAGATATTATTATCCCAATTTTATAAATGTAGAAACCAAGTTTAATAATTCACTCAAAGTCAGGCCACTGATAAATGGTGGAATTCTACCCACGTTCTATCTTATTCCAGCATCTAAACTTTTTCTACAGGTTAACAATTCCTCAAGATTTGGATTATTTTCCCTTTCCATCTCCCTGACTCTCTCACCTTGATCTTGTTTGGCAAGCTTGCATAATAATGTTTAGAGTTAATGTCTCTTTCTTTGAAGGATACGTATTCTCTTATCATTTTTCTTCTTATTTTATGTAAAAATCACATTTTGTTTGCTAAGAGGACTGGTTTATAAACATGCTGAAGTAGGAACACCTAAAACAATTTTTTTTAATTAATAATTTTTAGGACAGTACCACAATAAGTGAGCACAAAACAAGAGTAATTTTGTGACACTGATTTTCATCAAGAGACATCATTCCAAGAACTAAATCTGATTCATTGAAACATTCTCTTTGCAGATTGGTGATGCCCTCCTTGGTGAAAAGTCCACTTTAACATCCAAGTCCCTGCATGCTAGATTACAGCCTGCTTCTTGCAGTGTAAGGTGTTTTAAGGTAAGGACATTTAGCATTTTACAGAAATGAGAAATTTGAAAGCTTTATAAATAAAATATAACTCAAATAACAAATTTACTTGCATGACAATTAAGAAGAACCCCTGCTTCGGCAGTTAATTTTACTCCACTTAGTAGTAAAGATTATCCTGGAAAATCAAAATCTTTGGACTAATAGCTGACTTCAAATCTCATATACAGTGTGATTATCACCATCTTGTTCATTATAACATTATTCACAATAACCAAGATACAAAAACAACCTACATGTCCTTTGATGGATAAATGGATAAAGAAGATATCACACACACACATGCACACACACACACAGAGTGAAATATTATTCAGTCATAAAAAATGGAACTCTTGCTGTTTGTGACAACATGAATGAACCTAGAGGATATTATGCTAAGTGAAATAAGTCAGACAGAGAAAGACAAATACCATATGATCGCACTCAAATGTAGAATTTACACCACACACACACACGCACACACACACAATTTTATAGAATCAGAGACTAGAAGGGTACACATTTTCAGTTATAAAGAGAATAAGTACATACCCTCCCCAATGTCTATCACCCAAGGATGCCACCCCATCCTTTCCACCCCCCACCACTCCAGCAACCCTCACTTTGTTTCCTGAGATTAAGAATTCCTCATATCAGTGAGATGATATGATACATGTCTTTCTCTGATTGACTTATTTCATTTAGCATAAAAAAAAAAAAGAAGATAGTAGGAAGGGAAAAATGAAGGTGGGGGAAATCGGTGGGGGAGACGAACCATGAGAGACTATGGACTCTGAGAAACAAACTGAGGGTTCAGGACGGGAAGGGGGTGGGGAGTTGGGTTAGCCTGGTGATGGGTATTAAAGAGGGCACATATTGAATGGAGCACTGGGTGTTATACACAAACAATGAATCATGGAACACTACATCAAAAACTAATGATGTAATGTATGGTGATTAACATAACATAATAAAACAAAATTAAAAAAACACACACACACAAAAATAAGGAAATAAAGAGAATAAGTTTTGAGGACCTAATATACAGTATAGTGATTATAGTTAATGAAACAGTATTGGCTACATAAAAGTGTTGGAGAGTAAATCTTAAATATTCTCACTTTAAAAAAAAAAGGTAAGAGTTAACCATGTGATGTGATGGTTGTGTTAATTATCTTGATCTTGGTAATCATTCCACAATGCACATGTATATCAAACCATCACATTGTGCACTTTAAATATATTTAATTATTTTTGTCAATTATTCCTTTAAAGTGTTGGGGGAAAAAAACAGAGGAAATAGACATACTGCTGGGATGATGAGAACCAAAGAAAATAACCCACACAGTTCATGCTAATTAATTTGAATATCAATGTGAAATAAATGTTTCTGGTAAAATAAATATTACTATTGTCAACTCAAGAAGTGTAAAAAATATATCGAATTAAGTGAAAAGTTAATTAGAGAACTTCTAGGAAGATGGCAGAGTAGGAGAATCCTAGGCTTACCTCATCCTGTGGATACACCTAGATAACAGCCACATCAGTGTATCAAACCTAGAAAATGACCCAAAGACTGGCAGAATAGACTTTCTGGAGAAGAAGACATATCGTAAAGGGTAGGAGGGGTGGAGATGCAGTCAGGAACCAACCACTGGAGAGACTAACCACAAATGGGAAGGACACCACAAACATGGAGAAGGGAGAGGACCAGACCCCACACCAGGGAACCCAGACATGGGGGACCTACACTGGGAAGATACATCCCCATAATATTTAGCTTTGAAAAACCAGTGAGGTTTAACCTCAGATTCTTTAAAATCAGTGAGATATGCTCTGAAAGAGCCAGAGGACAATAGGAAACTGAGTCCCTGCCCCTAAAGAGACAACATAACAAACAACCCTGCTGAGATACAGCATAGAAGCAGCAAATTGAAAATTGCCTGGGCTAAATGTAAAGGAGATTTATTTACTAATCCCAGAATGCATGATGAAAGAGCAGGGATCTTTAGGAGACTTCTCGAAGAACAAAACAGCTAGCAGCCACCCTCCACCCCCAGCCTAGATAGCTGGACACTTGTAGGAAACAGCACAAACACTCTATCTACTTTGCTAACACTGCATGCCCTGCCCCCACATTCTCCTTCAGATCTGCTCCATCCAACTAGTCACACTCAGCAGGAGTCCCTCCAAAGCAGCTCCTGCCATGTCTCATCTTGCAAGCAGCCCTGGTAGGGACTAGTGCCACTCCGAAATTATTCCTGCCCTGGAAAGAAGGGAAGATAACCACATACCACTACACTTGCAGTCCCAGCAGCTGAACCTTATAACTGGCTGTGAAGAGAAAGTGCCCTGTTGCTCAGTTCCTCTGCAGCCTTGGGCAGGCATCTGGCCTGGACTGCTGGCCCCACCCACCAAGAAAAGCCCCTCAGGGGACAAGGCAGGGAGAACACCCTGCAGGTCAGGGCTATTGCAGCCCCAACAGATAGACTGGATACATAAATCTGGTCTGACTGCTGATACTGCTGAACTATAAGCCCATCATGACCCCAGATTGGCCTTTTAACAGCACCAGGACCAAATCCAGCCCACAACAGGCAAAGTGGGTCATTGCAGCTAACTGGATTAAAGGCAGATGAGGCTCAGTCACAACAGTAGGGTGAACACAACCCACATAGGAGATACCTTCAAGTGCCTGGTTCTAGTGAACAGGGGACACCACAATACAGGACACCACAGGAACTCTTCTTCATAAGGCTAATACTTTCAAGATCAGGAGACATAACTGACATTCTTAAAATGTAAAAGCAAACACAGAGAGTTAGACAAAAATGAGGAGACAGATGAATATGTCCCAAACAAAAGAAAAAGACAAAATTATAGTAAAAGACCTAAATAAAATGGAAATAATATGCCTGATAAAGGATTCAAAGTAATGATCATAAAGATACTTACTGAACTTGAGGAAAGAGTGGAGCATCTCAGTGAGACCTTCAACAAAGAGAGAGAAAAAAAAAAAAAAAAAAAACCAGAGATGACTAACTCAATAACTGAAATTAGAAATACACTAGGGGGGTGAGCCTGGGTAGCTGATTTCAGTTCAGATTGTGGTCTCAGGGTCATGGGATTGGGCCCCATGTCAGGCTCCACACTCAGCATGAAGACTGCTGTACCTTTCCCACTGCTTCTTTTGCCCTTGCTTCCCTTGCCTTTGGCGATGTTTCTAAAAAGAAGTTGCTGCAGCTGAGGTCGAAGAGGTTGCTGCCTGTGTTCTCCTTTAGGATTTTGATGGACTCCTGTCTCACATTTAGGTCTTTCAACCATTTGGAGTCTATTTTTGTGTGTGGTGTAAGGAAATGGTCTAGTTTCATTCTTCTGCATGTGGCTGTCCAATTTTCCCAACACCATTTGTTGAAGAGACTGACTTTTTTCCATTGGATATTCTTTCCTGCTTTGTCAAAGATGAGTTGACCATAGAGTTGAGGGTCCATTTCTGGGCTCTCTATTCTGTTCCATTGATCTATGTGTCTGTTTTTGTGCCAGTACCATACTGTCTTGATGATGACAGCTTTGTAGTAGAGCTGGAAGTCTGGAATTGTGATGCCGCCAGCTTTGCTTTTCTTTTTCAACATTCCTCTGGCTATGCGGGGTCTTTTCTGGTTCCATACAAATTTTAGGATTATTTGTCCCATTTCTTTGAAAAAAGTGGATGGTATTTTGATGGGGATTGCATTGAATGTGTAGATTGCCCTAGGTAGCATTGACATCTTCACAGTATTTGTTCTTCCAATCCATGAGCATGGAACGTTTTTCCATTTCTTTGTGTCTTCCTCAATTTCTTTCATGAGTATTTTATAGTTTTCTGAGTACAGATCCTTTGCCTCTTTGGTTAAATTTATTTTATGTATCTAGGTATCTTATGGTTTTGGGTGCAATTGTAATTGGGATCGACTCTTTAATTTCTCTTTCTTCTGTCTTGTTATTGGTGTATAGGAATGCCACTGACTTCTGTGCATTGATTTTATATCGTGCCACTTAACTGAATTCCTGTATGAATTCTAGCTGTTTTGGGGTGGAGTCTTTGGGGTTTTCCAAATAAAGTATCATATCATCTGCAAACAGTGAGAGTTTGACTTCTTCTTTGCTGATTTGGATGCCTTTTATTTCTTTTTGTTGTCTGAGTGCTGTGGCTAGGACTTCTAATACTATGTTGAATAGCAGTGGTGATAGTGGACATCCTTGCCACCTTCCTGACCTTAGGGGGAAAGCTCTCAGTTTTTCCCCATTGAGAATGATATTCGCTGTAGGTTTTTCATAGATGGCTTTTATGATATTGAGGTATGTACCCTCTATGCCTATACTCTGAAGAGTTTTGATCAAGAAAAGATGCTGTACTTTGTCAAATGCTTTTTCTGCATCTATTGAGAGGATCATATGGTTCTTGTTCTTTCTTTTGTTAATGTATTGTATCACGTTGATTGATTTGCAGATGATGAACCAACCTTGCAGCCCAGGGATAATCCCACTTGGTCGTGGTGAATAATCCTTTTAATGTACTGTTAGATCCTATTGGCTAGTATTTTGGTGAGAATTTTTGCATCCATGTTCATCAGGGATATTGGTCTGTAATTCTCCTTTTTGATGGGGTCTTTGTCTGGTTTTGGGATCAAGGTAATGGTGGCCTCATAAAATGAGTTTCGAAGTTTTCCTTCCATTTCTATTTTTTGGAACAGTTTCAGAAGAATGGGTATTAATTCTTCTTGAAATGTTTGGTAGAATTCCCCTGGGAAGCCATCTGGTCCTGGGCTTTTGTTTGTTGGGAGATTTCTGATGACTGCTTCAATTTCCTTAGTGGTATAGGTCTGTTCAGGTTTTCTATTTCTTCCTGGTTCAGTTTTGGTAGTTGATACATCTCTAGGAATGCATCCATTCCTTCCAGGTTATCTAATTTGCTGGCATAGAGTTGCTGATAATATTTTCTTATAATTGTTTGTATTTCTTTGGTGTTGGTTGTGATCTCTCCTCTTTCATTCATGATTTTGTTGATTTGGGTCATTTCTCTTTTCTTTTTGATAAGTCTGGCCAGGGGGTTATCAATCTTGTTAATTCTTTCAAAGAACCAGCTCCTAGTTTCATTGATCTGTTCTACTGTTCTTTTAGTTTCTATTTCATTGATTTCTGCTCTGATCTTTATGATTTCTCTTCTCCTGCTGGGTTTAGGCTTTATTTGCTGTTCTTTCTCCAGCTCCTTTAGGTGTAGGGTTAGGTTGTGTACTTGAGACCTTCTTGTTTCTTGAGAAAGGCTTGTATTGCTATATACTTTCCTCTTAGGACTGCCTTTGTTGCATCCCAAAGATTTTGAATAGTTGTGTTTTCATTTTCATTGGTTTCCATGAATTGTTTTAATTCTTCTTTAATTTCCTGGTTGACCCATTCATTCTTTAGTAGGATGCTCTTTAGCCTCCATGGATTTGAGTTCTTTCCGACTTTCCTCTTGTGATTGAGTTCTAGTTTAAAAGCATTGTGGTCTGAAAATAGGCAGGGAATGATCCCAATCTTTTGGTACTGGTTGAGACCTGATTTATGACCTAGGATGTGATCAATTCTGGAGAATGTTCCATGGGCACTAGAGAAGAATGTGTATTCCATTACTTTGGGATGGAATGTTCCGAATATGTCTGTGAAGTCCATTTGGTCCAGTGTGTCATTTAAAGTCCTCATTTCCTTGTTGATCTTTTGCTTACATGATCTGTCCATTTCAGTGAGGGGGGTGTTAAAGTCCCCCACTATTATTGTATTGTCGATGTGTTTCTTTGTTTTTGTTATTAATTGCCTTATATAATTGGCTGCTCCCATGTTAGGGGCATAGATATTTACAATTGTTAGATCTTCCTGTTGGATAGACCCTTTAAGTAGGATATAGTGTCCTTCCTCATCTCTTATTACAGTCTTTGGTTTAAAATCTAATTTGTCTGATATAAGGATTGCCACCCCAGCTTTCTTTTGGTGTCCATTAGCATGGTAAATGGTTTTCCACCCCCTCACTTTCAATCTGGGGGTGTCTTTGGGTCTAAAATGAGTCTCTTGCAGACAGCATATCGATGGGTCTTGTGTTTTTATCCAATCTCATACCCTGTGTCTTTTGATTGGGGCACTTAGCCCATTTACATTCAGGGTAACTATTGAAAGATAGGAATTTAGTGCCATTGTATTGCCTGTAAGGTGACTGTTACCATATATTGTCTGTGTTCCTTTCTGGTCTATGTTGCTTTTAGGCTCTCTCTTTGCTCTCTCTCCCCTTTCAAGATTTCTTGTAGGGCTGGTTTCATGTTTGCAAATTCCTTTAGTTTTTGTTTGTCCTGGAAGCCTTTTATCTCTCCTTCTATTTTCAATGACAGTCTAGCTGGATATAGTATTCTTGGCTGCATATTTTTCTCATTTAGTGCTCTGAATATATCCTGCCAGTACTTTCTGGCCTGCCAGGTCTCTGTGGATAGGTCTGTTGCCAATGTAATGTTTCTACCATTGTAGGTTACATATCTCTTCTCTTGGGCTGCTTTCAGGATTTTCTCTTTGTCTCTGAGACTCGTATGTTTTACTATTAGATGTTGGGGTGTTGACCTATTTTTATTGATTTTGAGAGGGGTTCTCTGTGCTTCCTGTATTTTGATGCCTGTTTCCTTCCCCAAATTAGGGAAGTTCTCTGCTATAATTTGCTCCATTATACCTTCTGCCCCCCCTCTCTCTTTCTTCTTCTGGGGTCCCAATTATTCTAATGTTGTTTTGTCTTATGGTATCGCTTATCTCTCGAATTCTGCCCTCGTGATCCAGTAGTTGTTATGTCTCTTTTTCTCAGCTTCTTTATTTTCCATCATTTGGTCTTCTATCTCACTGATTCTCTCTTCTGCCTCATTTATCCTAGCAGTTAGCGCCCCCATATTTGATTGCACGTCATTAATAGCCTTTTTGATTTCGACTTGGTTAGACTTTAGTTCTTTTACTTCTCCAGAAAGGGTTTCTCTAATAACTTCCATGCTTTTTTCAAGCCCAGCTAGTATCTTTAAAGTCATGATTCTGAACTCTGGATCTGACATCGTACTAATGTCCATATTGAGTAGGTCCCTGGCAGTTGGTACTACCTCTTGTTCTTTTTGTTGAGGTGATTTTTTCCATCTTGTCATTTTGTCCAGAAGAGAATAGATGAATGAGAGAACAAAATGCTAACAGGGTAACAACGTCCCCAGAAAATATACTCTAAACAAATCAGAAAAGACCTTCCAGAAAGTGGTCGCTTTTCTGTTCAGAGTTGTTGCTATTCTTTTCTTCGATCTCCTGTTGAGTTGGTAGGTGTTCAGAATGGTTTGATCCCTATCCATCTGAATTCCTGAGACCAGACGAAATCCCGGTCTCCTACTCCTCCACCATCTTGCTCCCTTTTCCAAGAGACTCACTTCTGACCTAAAGACACACAAGGATTGAAAGTGAAAACATTTACCATACAAATGGAAGCTTTTGCTGTGACAGAATACTTGTACCAAATAAAATAGACTTTATAACAAAGACTGTAACAAGAGACAAAGGACACCATATAATGATAAAGAGAACAATCCAAAAACAGGATATAACAATAGTAAATATTTATGCATCCTCCATGGAAGTACCTAAATACATAAAGTAACTATTACCAGACAAAAAGGAAGAAATTGACATTAATGTAATAATAGTAGAGGACTATAACACCCCACTTACATCAATGGATCAGTGGATCATCTAGACATCTACACAGAAAATAAATAAGGAAATAGTGGCTTTGAATGACACATTGGATCAGAAGGACCTAACAGATATATTCAGAATATCCCGTACAATATCAGTGGAATACACATTCTTTTCAAGGGCAAATGAAACATTCTCCAGAATAGATCACATGTTAAGACACAAAATAAGTCTCAACAAATTCAAAAAAACTGAAACCATATCAAGCATTTTTTTCCAACCACAATGATATAAAACTAGAAATTAAGCACAAGAAAAAAACTTGGAAAGAAAACAAATACATAGAGGTTAAATAACATGCTACTAAACAATGAATAGATCAACCAAGAAATCAAATAGGAAATCAAAAAATATAAGCAGACAATGAAAATAAAACACAATGGTCAAAAATCCTTGGGATGCAATAAAAAATGTTCTAAGAGGGAAGATCATAGCAATACAGGCCTACCTCAAGAAGCAAGAAAAATTTCACATAAATAAGCTGACCTTATACTTAAAGGAGCTAGGAAAAGAAGAATGAACAAAGCCCAAAGCCAGTGGAAGGAAGGCAATAAGGATTAGAGCAGAAATAAATGAAATAGAGACTAAAAAAAACAGTAGAACAGATCAATAAAACCAGGAGCTGACTCTTTGAAAAGATAGAAAACAAAAATAATAAATCTTTAGCCAGACTCATCAAAAGAGAGAGAGACAGAGAAAGAAAGAGAAAGAGAACTCAAATAAATACAATTGGAAATGAAAGAGGAGAAATAAGAACCAACACCACAAAAATACAAAAGATTATAAGAGAATATTATGAAAATTATATGCCAGCATTTGACAACCTGAAAGAAATGTATGAATTCCTAGAAACATATAACCTTCGAAAACTGAATCAGGAAGAAATAGAAAATTCAAAAAGACCAATTCCTAGCAATGAAATTTAATCAGTATGATATGAAAGAACTTTCAACAAACAAAAGTCCAGGACTGATGGCTTCACAGGTGAGTTTTATCAAACATTTAAAGAAGAGTTAATACCTATTCTTTTCAAACTCTTCCAAAAAATAGAAAAGGAAAGAAAGTTTCCAAATTCATTCTTCAATACCAGCATTACCCTAATTCCAAAACCAAATAAAGACACTACGAGAAAGGAAAACTACAGGCCAATATCTCTGATGAACATAGATACAAAAATCCTCAACAAAATATTGGCAAACTGAATCCAGTAATGAATTAAAAATATCATTCACCATGATCAAGCAGGATTTATTCCTGAGATGCAAGGGCGGTTCAATATTCAGAAATCAATTAACATGACACATCACATTAAAATAAGGAAGGATAAAAACATATGATCTTATGACCAATATTGTTAAAACATCCATATTACCAATGCAATTTACAGATTTAATGCAATCTCTATGAAAATACCAACAGCATGTCTCACAGAACTAGAAAAAATAATAACAAAATTTGTCTGGAAACAAAAGACTCCAAATAGCCAAAGCAATCTTGGGAAAAAAAAAAAAAAAGAGCAAACTGGAGATATCACAGTTCCAGATTTCAAGATATACTCTTTCAAGTAATCAAAACAGCATGGTACTGGCACAAAAATAGATATATAGATTAATGGAACAGAATAGAGAGCCCAGAAATAAACTCACAATTATGTGGTCAATTAATCTATGACAAAAGAGGCAAGAATATCCAATGGAAAAAGACGGTTTCTTCAATAAATGGTGTTGGGAAAACTGGATAGCTACACCCAAAAGAATGAAACTGGACCACTTTCTTACACCATACACAAAAATAAACTCAAAATGAATTAATTATCTAAATGTGGTACCTGAAACCATAAAAGTCATAAAGAAAAACATAAACAGTAATTTCCTTGACATTGGCCATAGAAACCTTTTTCTAGATATGTCTCCTCTGGCAAGGGAAAGAAAAGCAAAATTAAACTATTGAGAGTACACCAAGATATGCCAAAATAATACCTTTTTGCACAGTGAAGGGAATAATTAATAAAGCAAAAAGGCAACCTACTCAACAGGATAAAATATTTGCAAATGATACATACAATAAGGGGTTAATATCCAAAATATATAAAGAACTTATACAACTCAACATCAAAAGAACAATCTGATTAAAAAATGGGCAGAGGACATACATAAATGTTTTCCAAAGAAGACATTCAGATGACTAAAAACAGAGGAAAATATGGTCAACCTCAATAATAATCATGGAAATGTAAATCAAAACCACAATGAGAGGGGCGCCTGGGTGGCTCAGTTGGTTAATCAACTGCCTTCGGCTCAGGTCATGATCCTGGAGTCCTGGGATCGAGACCCACATCGGGCTCCCTGCTTAGCAGGGAGTCTCCTTCTCCCTCTGACCCTGCCCCCTCTCATGCTCTATCTTATTCTCTCTCTCAAATAAATAAAATCTTAAAAAAAAAAAAAAAAAAAAAAACACAAT